>NW_017729002.1:18891419-18922727 GCF_001723915.1 Gavialis gangeticus
GGCGCAGGGGGTTTGGGGGGGGGGGGGGCGCTATGGCAAATTTTAGGGAGGCTGCAGCCCCCCCCATAGCTCCCGCTCCACTGCTGCAGTGCCTCTGGAGAAGTGGCGCACAGCAGCGGGAGCTGCCCTGGCCTCCCTGCACCTCCCAGACGAACAGCAGCTTAGTCCCATGTGCCCCCACCCTGCCCCAGCAAGTGCGATCAGTGGCAGGGCATGGTGGGGGATGCCCCTTACAAAGTTTGAGAACCCTTGTCCTAAGATTTATGAGTTTTTGTAAATTTTAGTCAACGACTCTGGAACTTGCTGCTGGCACAGTGTATCTGTGTTACCACAGACTCTGTCTTCTAAGCACCATCCCAGAATCATTAGCAAGCAGGCACTTCTTTGATTCTAAAAACTGTAACTGCCTCCACCTAACAGTTCTTTATTTTAAAACAATGGATTTTCCAATTTTAAAAGAACCAAACACACTTCACTGCCATGTGTAGAAAAAGCACACATAAATGGACCTTTGCCTTGGTGAACTTGTTTTTATAAATTTGCCAGAACCAAACACACAGTGGATCACTTTATCCATTAACTGCAGCTCATTATTACCATTAAAGCACCTAGTGGATTATTTTTTAGCATAGCCCTTTGAAGGTGACACATTTATGCATACACAAGGTTACCAATCCTTACAGTGCTGGTAAAAAGAGCTTTGTTCTTGCTATATAAATGGGAACTAGAATTAATATTTACAGGATACAAATAAACAAGGAAGCAAATAAATTATTATTCATTTTCTTACCAGAATGTTTTTAATGGCAATTTTCATCACTTTTTCAGCTTCATTTATCTCCAGAGGCCTAGCAATGGATTCTGTTCTCACTTCCTACAAAAGACAAACAGACCACTATACTCAAGCATTGCACAAGAAAATTACTATTCACAGAATTGAAGGTGGTCAAGCAACTGTGACAAAGCTATTTTCATAATAAATTAAACAGAATGTAACATTTATATACCACTGCTCAGAGGATATCACAAAATGGGAACTTATCAAAAAGGTCAGAGTCTCCAGAGGCCAGGATTAAGAATGAGCAATTAAAACTTAATTTCAAAATGGGATGAATTTTATTCCTCTGAGCTCAACGTATCCTTACGGGTGCAGTTTTAGTCCCCTGCCATTAATGTTAGAGAAAATATCCCACTTACCTTGTTCAAAACGTGCCTCAGAAAAAAAAATTGCCTTAAAAAGGTGATCCACAGCTGAGAATCATACAACTGATCTACTTGAATCACAAGCATAATGTTTCAACTATCCTGACTGAGGAGCAATCAGAACTGCTCCTATTAAGACAGCTAGCAGAAACAATCAGCAGGTACTTCCCCCTCCATGACTCCTCACATATCACGTAATGTAGATGATCAGCAGTTCCTACTCTGAGAATCAACATCCATCACCAAAACTGGTGCACTTAGCTTGGATCACAGAGGATGTGAATGTCCCTGTTAGCCTGGTCAGTTTATGAGGGAAAGAACTTTCAGTTAACATCTGTCTGTATAATATCTTAGGCAAAGGTGTTTGCCAGACCAAGCCATTCCTGAGAAATGAATGTGTCTCAAGCTCAACATAATTAAAAATGTCTTTCAATAGCAAACAGCTCGATAAGAAGTAGAAATCTCACTACAACCATAGGCAGAATATATAAATTTAGAGGACTTCAGCAATACCCCAGCCTCTCTTTTTTACTAGGCTGCTCCTTAAGAAAAGGGGAAAATAAAGAGGACACATATTTGAATGACAACCTAGTAATACCTTGCTTATTTATAGAATGGCTGACCCAGAATCTCAAAGGTTTTGCAAATGTCACTGTTTTAAGCCTACCCTATGAAGTAAGTATTACAATCTCCATGATATGAATGCAGAAACAGAGTAAGTGACCTACCCAAGCTTACAAAGAAATTTATTGGCAGAACCAGGCATAGTACCCTGGTCTCCTCACCTGCAGGCCAATGTCTTAATCCCCCTACTTGCTAAAAAGTGCCTGTAGTCCACTGCCCACTTCAAGGCTTGATTTAATGTAACTACATTTTATAGGGAGACAAATTGCAAGGTCCTTATTTTGGTGTTCTTCTGTCTTTTAAGGGCTTGTCTACGCTTGAAAACTAATTTGGATTAAGGTAGGATGTGAATTTGAAGCAAATAATTCCATGTGTGAATACTCTAATTCCAGAATAAAAGTGCTTTGCTCCCATTCACTTTTGAAATGAATAATCTAAATTTTAAAAGGCACTATAATTTTCCAAAAGCAGTCTCCCTGCATGGAGTTATTCAGGAATATGAAGTATTTCGTATTTCAGGAGAATGACTGATATGCAGTAATTCAGGTATGCAGTATCTATGTAAGTCTAATGTGTTCTTCTCTTCTGCCTTTCTTTACTGTGCATGGAAGTTTCACTCATCCCTCCTTTGCAGAAATATACAGCAATTTCCAGAGCCAGGTACAATTCTGCAATCAAATCCACTTGCAGAGATACCCTATGACAACAGGAATCTGCACAAATGCAAAGATCTGCATTTCCACATTTGACTGATGGACTAGGCCCTAGCTGGAACAGAGGAACATCATCAGAATTATTTAACTCCCAAAACTCAGGAGTGACTGGAAAGAAAGCCTGAGAATTCAAGTAAACTTTCACAGTTTCTTCAAAAGGTACAACAAGGAAATCAAGCCCTGATTCGGCAAAAACTTACATGCATTCTTAATTTTAATATTGAGAATAGTACCATGTGACATAAGTAGGATTATTCCCTACAGTACAATTAATTAGGTGTGTAAGTGTGTGTAGGATTGGAACCTAACTCTTAGGTTAAATGTTCAGCAATAACAAGTTTTCATAAATATCTGTCAGATGATCATGTTCTCTACAGCTGTAAAGGGTCCAGAGGGTGCTTCTAGCTTACTGGTATTTCTCAACAGGAAGTTAGGCTGTGTAGGATAGGACTGAAAGGAAAGTAGCTCCCATTGATCTGCTGAAAAACAGTGACTATCAGAACTATAAGGGAAATTTTACTTTAAAATAAATAAATAAGGGTTAATATAGCAGTGAGTGCATCTACACATGCGCTTTACTGCAAATGACTAATTAGCTCCTCAGTAAAGTGTCACAGTCTACACATGCACCTATAATAGCTGCAGTAAATTAATGAACTTCACTGTAGGATAGCACTGTCTGGGACAAGTACTGTCCTATAGCGGAGTAATTAGGTGTACGCAAATGCACATGTAGACTGTGACCAGGGTTGGCTGGGGCACAAAAGTGCTGCCTGCCACCTAACACCACACTGTAGCACCCTCATGCCCCAGCCAGCCCCTCCGCCTCCCGACACCACCACCCAGAGCCCTGGGATGACCCCCCAAATCCCCTGACAGCCTGGGGCTGCTTAGCCCCAGCTCAAATTGTTGCAGTCCTGGACACACGTGAAGATGCTGTGCCTTGGAAGCAGCTGACTCCAGCGCAAACTGCACCAGGGTTTACAGGTGCATTAATAGCACATAAGCTGGGCTTAAAATTATCAAATTAAGCAAAGTATTTTACTGGACTTGTTTTGAGAGCGACTGCTTTTCCAGGCCCATGGGCAAGTTTCTCTCAGGGCCTTGTCACACAGGTGTGGGATGTGACTTCCTAGATAGAACATCTGGGGGAAATTCTGCTCATGACCATCTGCTTTCTTCTCTCTCTCATTTGCAACTTCAGAGCATCCCTATGGCAAATACATGTTTAGAAAGTAAACTTGGGGAACACACACGCGCGCGCGCGCGTACACACACACAGAGTGGGCTTTTTAATGGCATGTAGTGGCTGCAAATAGGGAAGAGGAGCTATTGTTATATGATCAGCCATCCTTCCACAAGCTACCAGGGGTTCTCCAAGCAGAGTTTAGGAACAACTGGTCTATTTGTTTCTATTCTTTCATTGTATCATTCACTGATATAATCTAGGTAATTAGCTCTGATTTGTTCTACAGGTTGGATTTTCTTTCTCTCTGCAGCCTGCAAAAATGGGATGACTGGCTGAGCTACAGATGTTAAGCCCACCTATAATAATGAAGGTCCCGCTCTACAAACTGCTGTTCCTCCTTGGCAGTGCCAAGTGCTCTTGACAGCCACTGAAATCAACAGATGTTAAGGCTACAGAGGCCTCTCAAAGGGTTGGCTACATAATTTTCCCTTTAGGACCTAACCCCAAGCCCACTGACATTGATGGAAAGGTCTGTAATAATCCTTTGTGTTCCTACAGACCTCTTCATTCAAGAACTCTGAAAGGCACCATAGAACTGGTGAACTCAGCCTCCCACCATCCTTGTCAACCAGATGTTTCTGCTGTAACACATGAGCATCTTCTGTTGTCATTGGCTGCCATCCTGCAGGCAGAGGCAATTCTTTGATCAGTTTGACAGGACTCTTGCTATTAATATCTGATTAATACTCAATCCCATCTATCAGATGCACCCACCTGGCTTCCATTTTCTGTGGTGCAGAGGGATTGTCTTGGATATCACCCATTTCCCTTGAAGCTGCTTAAATAGGAGCCAGCCTTTAACTTGTTCTGAGCAAGTACATAGTAAAGTTTACTTGGGCTGTGCAAAACTGCACCATTCCGATTTGACTTCTATTTTGACGATTCAATGGAACAGCGTTTCATTTCAAGTTTTGTTTAATTTCAAAAGCACTGTTCCATTTTATTTTGTTAAAACTGTTTTGCTGTTTTGATGAAGTTTTGCCCATAGGTTATTATGGGGAAACATAAAATGCAGCAAGGAGGCAGATCAGAGGCTTGCCCACACCCCTGGGAGCTGTGGGGGCTGTGCCGGAGTCCTCCCAGGGGTGCAGGCCACCAATCTGCCTGCCATATGACAGACCAGGGCTGGGCATAACCCGCACCAGAAAAATCGGTGCTGATGCTGGCTCCAGGTGGCAGCACCTGGCTCCTGTCACCCGGCAGGCAGATCGGGGGCACGTACTGCCAGGAGGACTCTGGCACAGCCCCTGCACCCCTCCTGGGGGTGCTGATGGGCCCCTGATCTGCCTGCAGACTGACAGGAGCTGGGTGCTGCTGCCTGGGGCCAGAGGCAGTCAGGGCCGTCCATGACGGGGGTGGAAATTGGGGTGACCACCCCAGGCCCTGCGCTCTGGGGGGCCCTGGGGAGCCGGGCGGAGTGGACACGGTGACTTTGCACTGACACCGTTGCCGGCTTGGGGTATGGCCGCTTGCTACCTTCCCTGCCGCCAATGGTGGTGGCTTCTTTGCATCCAGGGCATGCAGGATTGGGGCAGGGGTAGTTCCCTGCACAAACTGATTTGCCCCAGGCCCCATACCCTCCTTGGACTGGCTCTGGCACAGGACCTGGGGCATATCAGCCCATGTGGGGACCCGCTGCCCCGATCCCGGGGCGGGAGAGGGTCCCTTGATGAGCTAATTTGCCTCAAACTTTGCACCCTCCTCGGACCGACTCCCGTATGCAGCTGGGGCAGATCAGCTCATGTGGGGACCCTCCCCCACCCCGGGATTGGCGGTGGCAGTGGAGAGGTGGGGAGGTAGCGAGCAGTCAGACACAAAGCCAGCGGTGAGTCATCACAGCCACTCCGCCCAGCTCCCTGGGCCCCCCACCCAAAGCATGGGGCCCAGGGCGGTTGCCCCAATTCCGCCCCCCCAGGGACGGCCCTGGATGCCACTGGCCCCAGGCAGCAGCACCTGGCTCCTGTCAGCCAGCAGGCAGATCGGGGGCCTGCTAGCACCTCTGGGAGAGCTGCAGGGTCTGTGCTGGAGTCCTCCCAGTGGTGCGTACCCCTGATCTGCCTGCCGGCTAACAGGAGCTGGGTGCTGCCACCTGGGGCCAGCAGCAGGACTGATCTTCCCAGTACTGGGTGCGGGCTGCTCCCAGTGCTGGTCTGTCATCTCGCAGGCGTATCGGGGCCCGCACCCCTGGGAGGACTCCAGCAGAGCCCCCATAGCTCTCCTGGGGGTGCAGGCAAGCCCCCGATCTGCCTGCCAGATGATAGGAGTGGGTGCTGCCACCTAGAACTGGCGGCAGCAATGATCTTCCCAGCGCTGGTCTCAGGTGGCAGCGCCTGGCTTCTCTAATCTGGGCAGCACATCGGGGGCCCGCACCTCTTGGAAGACTCCGTCAAAGCCCCTGCAGCCCTCCCGGGTGTGTGGGCGAACCCCTGATCTGCCTACCAGATGACAGGAGGCAGGTGCTGCCGGCTGGGACTGGTGCTGAAGCCAGTAAGCCTGACTTCAAAACATGAAACTTTCAAAACGTTTCGAGTTCCCTTATTTCATTTCAAAGCTGTTTCGAAAGCTTTTGTTTCATTTTGATTTTGCTGTTTCGAGCTCAAAATGCATCGAAACGAAACACCAGGTGAAATTTCACACAGCCTTAACGTTTACTACAATCTGGATAGGACTGGACTTGGCTGTGTGGCTCACAAACAGCCGTTTGTTGGACACAACTCTGGGACTCCACTGGAGCCCTGAACCAGCACCACACCAGTCTTAGGCAGGCTCCGGTGTAGTGCTGTGGCTGGGACCAACAAACAGTTGCACCATGCACTCCACCATGCCAAGGACCAAGGGGAGTCAGCATGGTGAGCTGAAAGCAGAGAAGCCGCAACTTACCATGGTGGTCTCAGGATGACAAGCCACGCCACACCATTGCAGCAGTGGTTTCAAAGCTAGCTCTCCCTCTGGATTGGAGGGATGAGCTCCGGCTCAGCTACTTCTGGCCCCAAAGAGGGGCAGCAAGAGGTGAATGCTGGCAGAGCACCAGAATCACTTCTGGGTTCAGGGGAAGCCAGAAGAAAGAGTCCTCCAGCGGGCGGGAGAGAAAGAGCCTGCAAAGCGAAGGTGGCCAGAGTGCTACCATTCAATAGTGAGGAGACATCTGACATCAGCCCCAAGGGCTCTTCAGGCAGCTGGGGACGTAAGTTTGATCTGACTGCCCAGGACCTGAACCAACCTGACCAGACTGGAGAGCAACTAGGCATGGGTACAGGTGAGTCTGGAGGCGGTGACAGGGTGCGAGAAAGGCAGTGCTTTTTTTTCTTTTATTTTCTATTTTGCTTTTTACATTTATGGCATGCGGTCTTGCTCTGACATGGACCTGGGGTCTTGCTCTGGCCCAGAGCAGGCTTGAATGGCCTTAAAGGGACCAGTGGTGCTGAGAAACCTGAGAAGCCTTGCTTAAGCTCTTTAGTTTGCTTCAAAAGCTGCAGAGAGCTGAGGACTGCTTGGGATTCTAAAGGAGAGTCCCAGTGGAATCCTTTAACCTACAATTGAGTTAATTATTGACAATGACCTGAAGTTATCGCCTCTTGCATCAATGGCTGAACTGTTTGCCGGGAACTGATACCAGACACTGGCACATGAGACTTAACACAGCAACCGTCTTTGGGGTGCAACAACTCTTATGTCATCATAAAATACCCAAATAAGAAAGAAGTTAGTGATGAGGGCCTAACAACTGGGAATTTATAGCAGCTTATCTGACGTGGTAAAGGTGGAGTGTTAAGGGGTGGTGGAGCCCCATAAGAAAGCCAGGTGGAAGATTTCAGAATCATCGTTGGTTCGCTAACTCCAGCTCCCATTGAAAATTGTGTTCCATCAAGACGTGGCAGGAAAAGCAAACATCTGAGATAGAAGACTGTGATATTCCCGAATCTATCCCAAACAGTGCAGACTTGCAGAATCCCAGGAAGGCGGGGCCCACCGCCCTATAGAGTGAGTCATTTACAAACCAGAGCCGGAGAAGTCCACTTTCATTATCTTTCTGAAGCAGTTTCTATAGCTGAACACATTATTTAATACCATCTGGAGATGCTCCTCCTGCAAACAGTACTATATTGCTACATTACAATGGCACTTAGCATGAGTTTTACAGCTTGAATGCATAGATACCAGCATTTTAAGTGAAGTTAATATGTCCTGAATGTAACATGCAACAAGGCCCTCAGTCCTACTCACAATGGCTATTACCTAGTATTATGCTAAGTGTTTTGTTAAATAGTATTTAAGGTATTTAGAGCTAAATTTTTAAATTAGAGGTGCCATCCTCATGCTCATAATCCACTGATACAAATAACTGCACCTATAATTGCAAGTATAACTGATATCATTTCCCGTTTCTGCCCATATTCCAAGTAACTAAATATCACAATGACCTCAGATGTGCCCACTATAAGCTACTCTGGGCCTTTCTGGGGAGGCTGGAATATTATTATTATCATTAGTAATAATAATAATGAGGATGATGATAATGACAACAACAACTATTTCTGCTCAGAGAGGCAGGCCCAGCTTACACTACACTGAAAAATCAGGTCTTGCCCATTTACTTTTAAAGCAATTTGCTCTGTGCAATTAGATGTGTTGATCAGAATATACTTTATAATACACAAGAGTTTTCCTTTAAATTAAATATTAAAAATACAAGTACAAGTCACATGAGGTATGAGAATTATAGAAAAAATTAACAACCCAAGAAGACTTGGGAAGTGGGAACAATTTAGAAATATATCTGATTATTATAACTGTTAATGAAAAGAAAACAAGCATGCACCAAAACAGAGAGGTATTCATGAGCATGTTGATTGTTTACCATTTGCCAGAGGTTCCTGTTCAGGTGCCCAAGAGTTCTACAGCTATAATGTTGCACAATAAATGCTAATTAAAAATAAGGGAAGCCATGTGTAAAATTATTTTTGATGAACTAAAGCTGACAATCATTAAAAAAAGAACCAGCCCACAAAAAAATCCACAAGAGACACCAATTACGTATGATGTTAGTCCTATCTACTTGGAAGTATATTGGTAGTTGCAGGATGTAGGCTAAGATTTTAAGTTTTAGATGCGACTAAAACTAGTCAGGATTTTTTCAGCAAAATGGGTTTTTGTGGGAATGTTTCAGTTTTGACAAAACCTGGATTGGGGAAGGTTTCTAAGATGCATGATGACATTTCCAGGCAAAAGCAGAAAAGAAAGAATACTGAGAACAGCAAACAGATAGAGGTGGTGGGGGGACAGCAGGTAACTCCCTTGGGATATGGAGATGCCATGGCTCAGTTTTCTGCTCGGCCTAATTCATATTAAAAATGTAAACATGGGTCTCCACATCCCAGAAAGTGCCCCAACCATTAGGTTGTTGTAAGGTTAGGTTGTATTCTGAACACCTCTCTCTGGTTTTCACCAGAAATTCCATCCTGAATTTTCCCTCTCTTTCTCTCTTTTTTCAGGCAAACTTGTAAAGGTCTTGTTTTCAACCTGAAGAGGACTGGGAAATTTTTTGAAACCCTGAAAAGTTTTGCCAGGTGGGAAAATGATTTCCCACCCAGATAAACCTACTTTTAAAGAGAATATTACAATCTAGGGATTAAAACTTAATTACTCCACTCTTATACTGGGGTGGGAGTGGGGGATGCAAAAAGGTGACTTTAAGCTGCTTTTGCATTCCCCATATTCTAGGGCCATGCAGGATCTTCACAACTCTCTCATGTAATTTAGGGAAGCCCTAGACTGCTGCACTTGAATTTCAGCTTCTCATGACCCATGCAGAAACCACCCCCTGAGCTTTAGCCAGGCCTCTGACATGTCAGCCCTTTGCCCCCACCCCTCCTATCCTACAGACTAGAAGCAGAGTCAGCAAAAAGCCATAACGCCAGCTCTACTTTAGCCTGACACTTCTTGTGTACAGCGTTCCTGGGAGGTCCCCTGCACCAGAGGCTACTTGAATCCATTTTATGATGCTATTAAGCTTGTTGTATGACAGAAAATAACTGCAGCAGAACTGAGTGAGGCTCTCTACGCTGTAAGTCCTTTCAATTCAGCCTCACTAAGCATGAGCATTTTATTTCTTTGGGCTTTACCATGGATGGAGTCTGAACCCACAGGTCTGCACTGACTCAATGAATCCTTGCTTCAGCTATGACTTGCAGAGCCCTAGTGAAGATTAGAGAAGCCCCAGGAAAGAGATGAAGTGGTAATGTGTGTTCTCCCTAATAGCTGAAACCCTACTTAAAGGGCTCAGAAGTCTGTGTTGGTATTAAGAGGCTGTAACAGGGAAGTCTGGCCTTTTAATGGGGCAGCCCATTAAAGAAACTCAGCTATGAGGGATCAGCTGGGAGTTAAAAGTCCAAGCAGGGAGAGAACAAGCAGTTCAAGACGGGGGAAGGAGCTGCTTATGGACAAATAGCAGACTGAAACCCAGAGGAACTCATTTCTAGGAAGGACCAGAACTACAGGGCCATCTCTGACTGCCTGTAGAAAGACTAAAGGTTTGGCTTGCGCGTTTAAGACTAAGGACTTTTTTTATGTAATGAGCAGGGATCCTGGTTTTCTCTGTTTAAAAACTGCAAATTCTCTGATTTAAAAAAATTGCAAATTCTCCGATAAAAAAAGCCAAAATCCATGATTAAAATTAAATGACACTATAATTTATATGTATCTATATATATATCAACTGAACACAATATTTTATAAATGTATTTACAATTTTAAAGCAATTTGGAAGCCTACCAGTGCCTCAATCACTATTTTAATATTATAAAAGCGTTTGTCTGTCTGTAATGCTTTATTTGCACTCTAATTAGTTGTCTGAAACAACCAATCAGAGTGCTCCAAGAGCATTCCAGACAAGAGATGGCAGCAGAACACCACCATGAGGGCGGGGACAAAGAAGGGGGTGAGACCAGTGGTGCTGGCCTTGCCTGCCAGCCCTGCCCCCTGGAGGCGGCGGTGATGGGGGGCAGGGGGCAGACACAGGGCTCCAACCCCAACCCCACAGGGCATTCTTGATCGGCAATTTGCTAGTAATAAAATAACTTCTAAATACCTATAAATTTTGGATTTGATTTTAGGTTTTTCATCATGGAAAATCAGCAGTCCCCCTGGCCCCTTTGCTCACCAGGATGCAGGTTCAGACCCCTCACTCCCCACCCTCAGCTCCTCACTCCTCTCAACCCTGCTGCAGGGGGCCCCCAGCTGCCAGGACTACAGGGCCAGGGATGTGGTTCTGTAGCCACCTGTTCCCCACAGCAGTGCCTGACCCCCAGCTGCCAACCACAGGAGGCAGCAGCTGCTGCAGTGGAGCGAAGTGTGGAGCCTGGGTCCCCCTCCCCCATGGGCGGCACAGCTGGAGTGGAGCCCATGAGAGGAGGTTGGGTGCAGACTGACCTCTATGCGCTCAGGCTCCCTACCCTGCTGCCCTCTCCCTGGGGCCTCTGCAGCCCAGAGCGGGACTGGGAGGGGAAGCTTGTTTCCACCATTGGGAACTCCACACTGCCATGGCGAAGTGCCCCTTGCCTGCCAGGCAGCAGTGAGGGGCACAACTCCATGCCGCCACCCCTGCTGCTGCTGGGCAGACAGAGGCCGCTTGGCCAGGGCAACGTGGGGATTGCAGCAGCAAGGAGCTTTCCCACCCAGCCCCACTCCTGTGCCGGATCCCATCCACTGGGCTGCAGGGGCCCTGGGGCAGGGTAGGGGGCCTGAGCCCACTGCAAACAGCCCACCCACACCCTGTGCACAGATCTGGGGGTAACGTGCCACCTCCTTCCTTCCCCAAGTGCCTGCAGTGGCAGGGAACAAAACCCCTGCCCCCACTCCCCAGACGAGCTGCTCGTGGCTCCGACTCACTCCCCACTGGGGCCCTGCAGCTGTGCATTCCAGGCCCCAAGCCCAATGCAGTGCCCAGCTGGGCAGCAGCCCCAGTCCAAGTCCCTCCCTATGGGGGCCTCAAGCCTCCCTCCCACTGCCAGACTTACCTGCCGGGGTTGTTCTCCAGGCTGCCTGGTGGCCATATGCATGTGTGAGTGTACACATGCACATGGCACTCCCTGCCTAACCACCCTTCTCCTGCCCCCCCCCCAGCCCCTTGCAGGCTGGAACTCTGCCAGCCTGCAGAGAGCTCTTTGCAGAAGTGGAAAATGTGCATGTTTCTCCATTAAAATGAAAAATCCATGTTGTTCTTGGATTAAAAAGGAAAATCCCCTTTTTTTTCCCATTTTTCCATGGGGAATGGAAAACCCAGATCCCTGGCAATAAGGACTGGCTGAGGGGCTCCCCAGGGACCAAAGCCAGACAGCGAGGCTGCAGGCATCAAGCATGTTTACAGAGGCATTTGCACTAATCTGTTTTGGTAGAGGTGAATCAGCAAATTGTATGCAAAAATAGAAAGGGAGCAATCAGAAATATGCCAAACCAAAAAAAAAGAATCACTTGCCCAGCTTGGATAATTTGGAAAGTGTTCCTTATTTTTAGAGTAAGTCTTCTGTGTTTCAGTAACTTCTGGGGATAATGCTGATTTTGAAGCCATCACAATTCCAGTCTGTCCAAGGAACTTGCTGATCTCAAATTTCTACAATATGGATGGCTCTTACTATGGGTCAAGAGAACCAGATAGAGAGACTTGGCCATAGTGGATCTCCTTAGAAGCAGCCTAGGGGTTCTGTCCATAAAAATATCAAATCAGCAGTTAGTCTTTTGGGAAAGACAAAGTATTAAGGCCTGACCACTTAATGTAGCAAGCATCTGTTAGCACTTTTGCAAGAGTCAGGTTACTAAGCCCACATCTAATAATTTTTTAGTATTACTTATTGCTTACCTGCTTATACCTCCTGAAGTCCACATGCAACATGCTTTGCTACTTGTTTCAAGCCTTTTCTACACTACATAGTTTTGACAGAATTCAGCTTTGCTGGCAAAGCTATCAGCAAGTGCACACTCAAAGCTTCCCAAGTGGTGCCAGAACACAGTCTTTCTGCTGGCAGAGCAAAACTAGCTTTCTTTCCAGAGAAGACTGCTGTTGCCACTTGGAAGTCAACAAAAGATGTATGTAGATACACCCATACCTACTCCTAGCTGCAGTCCCTTCAGCAGGCAACGCCTTTCCAAGGAATGCTTTGTGCCACCACCACTAATAGAGTGGAGCTGTGTGGAGCCACCAGTGAGAGCATGAATATGCAGATGATCTGGCACCTTTCCTGGGGTGGCTGCTCTCTGTCACTAGAATTTCTGGTGGCTGAAGCAGTTTAACGCAGATTAGGGGTGCTCAACTGCCAGCCTACACGCCAGATCTAACTTGCAGAGACCTGCCCGTAATCTGGCCCGTGGATCTCCCTACAGGCCTGGAAATTTGGCAATGGGGGAGCAGTGCCACCACTCCCCTACCACCACATTTTTAAGCCCCACATGGCTGGATAAGCCCTGGCCAGGCCAGCCCCATGCGGAGGGATCAGTCCCCATTCCTCCATGGCTTGATCAAGTCAGGGCCAAATTCAGCTGTGTAGAAACAACCTGGCCAGAGCCTGATGCAGCTGTGGGGGGCCAGCAGAGTCAGTGCCCAGCCTTAGATCCTTTCATGTTCTGCCTCCACAGCTCTCAGCCAGTTTCCTGTTCTCTTATGACTACTAGAGGATACCTGGCTTTTTTTCCCTTAGTTGTCATCTGTTCAGTTATGTATTGATACTATTTTGTTTGAAAGACAGAATGAGCTCCTGCAATCCCAAACACATTTTGAGAACAAAAGACATACATGTGCCTGAGCATCCAACTAGATAATAGCTCTCTGGCATCTTTAGGTTAGTTTTTATTTGCCTGTTTACCAAGTCAGTTATAGACTCACAAAATATCCAGTACCACCAATTAGAACAGTTGGAGCACATAACAGACACGTGTTAAGGCAGCATGTGGGTTCTATGAGTGTCTAAACTAACTAGTGTAAATCAGGGGTGCCAAAGATCCAGTTCAAGAAGCCCCATCATCCATCCCTAGTGCTGCCTCTGGGTCTGGAGTGGACCCACATGCAGCACATAGTTTGTGCTAAACCAGCCCCAAACACAGGGCTTCTACCAGTCCTGGACCTGCACTGCACATGGTGGCCCCCTCCCTCTCTCAGTCACCCCAGGGCAACTGTGGGTCCCAGAGTTGGCAGAGGATGCCATATGCAGCACAGGTCCCAGACTGGCTGGGGCAGGCAACATGTGCAGCACACATCCCGGAGCAGCCAGAACAAACATTGTGTACACTGCATCTGGCATGGGGAGCAGGAAGGAGTGGCTCCGTGGACTTGATCTGGTCCACAGGGCAGCTACGCACCACTTACCTGGCTGCAGTCCAGTCCCACACCACTCATTTGGCTCCTGGTGTAAATAATCATAATGGTCCTCTCTGTCCTTAAAATGAAAGCCTATGTTCTTTCCCTTTCTACACATTTTCTGTACATTTGTGCATGTTTATGTGATTCATGCTAGGTTCTCACTAATTCCTATTTAGCCTCCTTTGTGATTTAACCCTAATTTCAAGCCCCTTTCAGCCTAAAGAGGCTTGATCTGAAACCACACTTAGAGCCCACTTGTAGCAGTGTGTTAAGCCCAAAGAATTCATTATCCAGCCACATTTCTCTCCTTATCACCACATCTCCAGTCACCACTACAACAATCACCTTCCTGCTTGACAGAGCACAGACTGACAAGGCAAAGCACTATTTTTCTAGTTAAATAAAACCCAATCCTTTAATCCTAGAAAGGCCATTTCAATCTCCCTAGTTTGAGGAAGCTGCAGAGGCTGCTGTGGCTCTCATCCTAGCACCTCAACTAAGCTCTATCAGATCTATGGCACTCTAGATTCTTGCTACCCCAAGTAGAAAACCAAATCTAGACCTCTGACTACCATGTGGTAGCACGCAGTTCTATGACTGAACTGATTTTATGCTGCCTACTTGTTTCTCCAGCACTGCTATTCAGATTTAAAAAGTACAACATACACGTCCTTATACCAAATAGAAGAGTGAAGATAAAGATGTACTGTAAATATAAGACTAAGGAAAACAATTACTGCTGCAATCTCTACCATAGCAATGATGGCTCCTGTTCTTTAAGACCATCTGAGAAGCAGGTATGATTCCAGAAAAAGAAAATGCTTCCAACTTTCCACAAGGAGAGTACATGCCCTTAGTTATCCTCTTCCTAGTTAAGTGATTTTTACAGAGATTGCTTCAGAGAATTCATGATGCCTTTCCAGCTGCGGGAGTAGAAAAGAACTTAGTTACATTTCTTGTATGAAGGTCAATACAATATTGTTCTAACTTGCATAAGATGACCCTGCATAAAACCTGACTTCACATTTTCAAGTTCAATTTTAGGAAAAACAATTTTTACTTCAAATATAAGTAGATAACTCAAGATAAAGTCCCCCAAATGCTCTTGCTCTTACACAACCCTACAGGAAAAACAAATAGCCAAGAGAAGGGTCTATGTTGTCTTCAGCCTAGAAGTCTATGCAGATGGGTATCAAGACAATTTTTTCAGTTACACAGAAACTGTTCACAGGTTTAAAGAAAGGCAAATTATTGTTAGAAAGACTGATCTGAATTGCAGTTTCCGATTCAAACTGGATTAAAATTTAGATCTAAACAGCCCTGGTTTGGGGGGATTCAAAATTCAAACTTTTTAAACTTTTTGAGCAATGTGGTAGATCAAGTGGGTGGTAGTGTGAAAATTTTCTGACAATTGTTTTGCTGGAAAATGCTAATTTGGTGTATCCACAACTTTTCACTCTTGGTTTTGACCAAATTCCGGCGAAACACGAGCAGGGTTCCAACAACCCTCTGCAAGGTTCCCTTCTAGCTCAACTTGTGGGCTCTCCTCACTCTGTGGCCCCAACAATGACTCTTGTCATGTGGACTGCCTCAGAGCTGGGAACCCAAGGTCTCCCTGTTCCCTGCAGTGGAGCCATGGGTCAAGAAGCTCAACTTGACACCAGGCTCTTAGGGTATCTGAACTCCTGTCTTCATATCTGCCTCCCATTCCAGTAGAGCAGGCTAAAGAGATCTTTAGGAACTACAATTTGGTGGCAATTTGGATCACCCAGCCATTGAAACCCTTCCCTACAAGATGACATAGAGCCTCTAAGAACCACACATTATGTTACGTGGCACCTATAAGGGCCAGCCATTGCAGTACTTATGGGTGCCACGTGGTTATCTACTCCATTGCCACCATGAAGGAAGGAGGATCTGGGGAATTACAGACCATGACCTTGATACCTGACCTGACCTTGATACCTGAAAAATCATGGAGAAATCTATGTAAAGCACCTAGAGGAGAATTAAGTGATCAGGAATAGCCAACATGACTTCACAAAGGGCAAGTCATGCCTGACCAACCTCACTTCCTTCTATGATAAGATGACAGGCTCTATTGATGAGGAGAGCAGGGGACAGGATATAACTTGGATTTAGCAAGGCTTATGACACTGTTTCCCATGATATCCTTGCTAGCAAGCTATGGAAATATAGACTAAATTAAGCTACAGTAAGGTAGATACATAATTAGGTGGATCATCATACTCAACAAGTAGCCATCAATGAATGACTCAATGTCTAGTTGGGAGGAGGTATCAAGTGAGGTTCTCCAGGGGTTCATCCCTGGGTCTGGTATTAATACTTTCATTAATGATTTGTATGATGGGTTTGAGTGCACACTTAGTAAATTTATGGATGACATCAAGTTGGGTGGAGTTGCAGACACTGTGGAGGGTACAGCTAGGATCCAGATTGACCTGGATAGACTGAAAAAACAGTCTGCAGTCAATCAGATGAGATTCACAAAGGATAAATGCAAAGTCCAGCTCCTCAGGCACAATAATTGCATCTACAGACACAGACCGCGGGGATGAGAGGTTAGGCTGCAGAAGGATCTGGGGTTACAGTAGACCATAAGGTGAATGATGGCCAATAGTATAACCTTGCTGCAAAAAAGCCAGTAACATAATGGATTGTATTAAAAGGTGTGTGTGATGGGGCCACAGGCCCCTGTCACTTTAAGTGAAGAGTGCAGTGGCATATGTTTGCTGGCCAGGGTTGCAGCAGAAGGCAAGCTTGCCATTAAGCAAAGGAGAAACCCCCGTGAGTGGCTGAGGAGCCACTGATTGGAAGGGGCAGTGCTTAGAGCAGGGGCAGGCAATTATTTCAGGCAGAAGGCTGCTTACTGAGATTTGGCAAGCCGTCGATGGCCACATGGGTAGCCCCACCCCTTGACAGGTGCTCTACCTCCTGGTTGCTATCTTGTAACAAGAAGCCCTGCCATCTAACCCCTGACCTTTGCCACCAGAAGTCCCCTCCCCTTGTCCCTAGAAATACTCCTTTCAGCAAGGGGGTTTGCTGTCTTGGAACCAGAAAAATACCAATTTATCATCTAAAAACTGAACATCTAAAATATTCATTAATTTGAGGACAAAATATTTCTTGTCCTGGTTTACATGCGTTTGTGTAGTGTACGCAATAAGTGATTGTACAATAGCTTTAAAATGAAGTCTTACTCTTGCATATTGTGGGGGGTATAGGTTTGTGGGGGGCTGTGGGTGTATGGGATAAGGGAACATGTAGGTATGTGTGGATATGTGGGGTGTGGGTGGGTATGGGGTTTGTGGGCAGCTGTGTGTGTGGGGAAGGGTGGCTGGACTGTGTGAGGGAGTGCGGGTGAAGGGGTCTGCGTGTATGGCAATGCAAGGGGGGTGTGGATGCATGTGTATGGGGGTTGTGCATGTGGGACTTAACCTACGAATACACGCATACACACACTGTCCCTCCCTCCTTCATTGCATGTACACATACTCTATTCCTCCCTCCTTCATTGTGTGTGTGCACGCGCGCGCACGCGCGCACGCACACACACACACAGTCCCTCCCTCTCTCATTGCACGCACACTCACACTCTGTCCCTCCCTCCCTCATTGCGTGCACACATACTCTGCTCCCCACTCTTTCACTGCACACATACGCGCGCACACACACACACACACACACACACACACACACACACACACACAGAGTCTGTCCCTCCCTCACTGCACAGATGCACCCCCCGACACTTTCTGCTCCTGGTCCCGGGGTACCAGTGCAGGCCCTGTGCTCTCGCGGTCCAGCCATGTAGCTGGGAACCATGTGGTATAGGAGTGGCTGGCAGGCGGGCAAGGAAGTGGTGAAAGTGGTGACGGGGAGGAGGGTATTGGCAGTGAACAGGTCCACACGCGGAGCGCAGCAACAGCTGGGCAGGGGCATGGGGCCTGTGCTGGTGTCCCAGTACCAGTGCCGGTGGGGCTTAGAGCAGGGTGGTAGGAGCATGGGGCCCAGGCCAGCAGGGGTCTATGGAGTCAGGCTGGCTTCCCCATCTCCCCGCTGGCACAGTCTAGACCGACTCAATAGAACCCTGCCATCCCGCTCTGGGCCCCACCAGCACTGGTCCCAGGACACGGGCATGGGCCCCGTGCTCCCACCCAGCTGTCACTGCTCTGCGCACCTGCTCACTGCCACATTCCCCCTGTACCCCCAGCTTTCACCACTTCCCTATCTGCTCACCAGCCACTCCTGCACCATATGGCTCCTGGCTGAATGTCTGGACCGCAGGACTCAGCAGAAGCCAGCCCAGCCCAGCCCAGCCCCAAGCACTGGAGCAAGCCCCGTGGCCCTGGTGATTTACCAATTGAAATAACATTTCAATTTATTGTGATATACCATCAAAAAATCTGTCAATTAGAGATAGTACTCCTGCCTGGTCTCAGGGCCAGGGCCTGCTTGCTTAGAGTTCAGGTGAGGTCCCACATTTTCTCATACATTCTAATGCACATACATATATACATGTTGAGGACATCTTTATTTCAGCTTTGCTGTGAATAGCATTTCAATTTATTTCACCTATTTTTGCTGCACTTGCAGAAGTAGTCACCTGATACTGGCTCATTTTATGAAATTTTTATTGACTTGTTCACATCCCCTTCTCCCTATCTTCCCAAATGCTGGTGGCTCTGGTCTATACTATTTAACTATTAAATTATTACTATTACATACACTATGTACACACTATACAATATACTATACACTATTACACCCCCTCCCTCACTCCAAAAAAAAATGCAAACAAAACCAAAGAACCCAAAGAAAAATAATTTGATGATCTTAGAATATTTCAACTAAGTAGCCGATGCTAGCTATTAAGTTATGTAATTGTGAATGTAGAAGAAAGTGGGTGGGGTGAGTGGACAGGTGGTGGCATTGTGGTGTAGAGTTGGATTAATATTGCTTAGGATCCTTGCGCTCAGGGCAGCTGCACCCCACCCTGCATTGTTTTTTGTCTCTGCCCTGGAGGAGTGGGTAGGTTCAACTGTGAATGCTTGGATTCATACAAATGCAACTCACTCATAGTTTTACTAATGAAAAGTGTAATCCGGCTTCTGCTATCCGCCCCTCTTTGCCTCAGGATTTGCCTGCCACAACTAAGGAGATGGAAAAGATAAGATGTTAATCCCTGGGTGGAGGGGAAGCACCAGACCACCCAGGTGATTGTTTCCACCAAGTGCCTATTTTATTGAACTAGTTACAATGTGGAAGCCCACACCAATTGCCTCATTACCGCAGGAGCAGCTGGTCTGCCACTTAGTTGATTGCAGCTTCTCCACTGTTCTGGTGCCGGTTGTGGAGGTCACCCTGCTGTTCCAGCTGTGAGCTGGTTGTCCCTGGGACCTGTTCTCCAGGGTTGTGCCCCTTTATCCTCCCCAGGATCTTGCCAGTCAGCTGCTAGCTCTTGCCTCCAAAAAGGAGCCCCCTTTTGCCACTCCTTCCCCGACTCTGGCTGCTCCACTGCCGCTTCAGTCACACGCCGAGCATCCCAGGGGATTGTTCTCTGGGGGATCGCATTCCCTGCCTCCTTGGAATCCTGCTGGCAGGCCGCCAGCCACCATCCTTTCAGTAAGTATCCACTCGTCTCACCAGTCTGGGGTCTGTCTTGCGTGTTCCCATTTGTAGCGTCCTCTGTGCTTTGCCAGATCCACGGTAGCTGCTCTCCTCTCCCATGCCTCAGGGGCAACTGTTTGATCCCAAGCCCCGCCTTTTATGGCCATTATCCCCCTAATCTTCTCCAGGTATGTCAATCTCCCCCTTGCTGAGTCCCCGCTTCCCTATTCACCCGTGCCTAGCGTTTCCTTCAGTAACAGAGGTTGTGCCCGAGCCCCCTGTTACAAAAAGTAAAGTAAAAGGATCAATAAAAATATTACAGGATTGTTATGTCAAAGATAATGAATCGTCCAACTTCTGTCTTTTGTGAAACTATTTGCAAAGCTGAGCACGTACCAGCAGAGCAGCGGGGGTGGTGGTGCCATGCTGTAGAGCGGGATTAATATTCCTTGGGTACCAGGGATCCCACCTGATGGGGACCCTGAGGACTCTATTCCCCCCTACCCCAACCAGCAACCACTACACTGCCCAGCATGCATGCATGCAGCTGCACTTCCGGCCTGGGAGGGGAGGGGGGACTACATGTGGGGTGGACGGTGTTTTAGAAATGATGCAAAAAACAAAAGCCAAGCATTAGGCTCTTAATACACAGAAGAGTTGCTAATTGCCATCTTTCAAATGTTAAGGAAGGCTCTCCCATGCCTGGCACAGTATTGCAGCTTGCTGCTTTTTCTTGTCTGTAGGGTTTGGGATGGACCGCTCTGTGTGGGGGTGGGGCCAAGTCTTTCTAGCAAAAATGTGCTGCACCCTCAGAGGGTCTTGCCAGGATCACTGTACATTGGGTTTGGAGTGGGGTAAAACTAGGACTGGACCTCTCATAGCAATCCACCCTGTAACTCTTTCCAGTAATGCCACACTCCATAAACGCCCCCAAGGAAAGGATATCTATGCTGAGGCGGGTGGGCACGGTCATCACCTCTCCCAACTCACCCACCCCCAAACCACATGGACTGCCATTCATGCCAATCTGCCTATGAAAGGAAACATGCCATGCACATAGACACAATTTTAAAACTTTATTTAAAAAGGCAGAGCATTTACATTTTTTTAAATCAAAAAAGACGTCATTAAAAAAATCTAGGTAATAAATAAATTACAGAAAATTTTAAAAATTGTTAAATTAATAGGAAAAGAGAAAAAAAATAGAAAAAAAGTCAGGATTTTCCTCCCCAGCACCTCTGTATCTATACAGCATTGTTTACTAAAACACTATCTATACACTATGTACACTTGTATCTATACAGGACTGCCAGTAGAGGTACGGGCATGACCACAAGCAGATGGTAGTATACAATAGTAATTGGCAATGCAGGTTGCTTCTCCATTTCTTTCTTTTTTTCTGTATTAAGTAGTCTGTGCTAGGGTAACTACTAGAGATGCTCCTCTGTACCATGCCCTGGCTGCCTGCAGTCAGCTGTGGGAACAGGAGGAGGGAGGGATGGGCAGGAGCCAAAAAAATGAAATAAAACAACAGCAGCAAATAACAGGCACTTACTGGTCGAAGGCCTGACCTACAAAAATAGCGCAGCACTACCTGGTGGCAAAAGAAAGTAACTACAAGTCTTTGCGTCACTTGGTGTTTACATGCCACGAATCCACAGATACAATGATGTAATTGGTGGTGACGCAAATTAAACCATGTCTGAGCAGTTTTAGTTTAATGTGCCAAAAAGACTGTTAAAGTGGCAAGAAATCCTGCTTGTGCAAACAGAAACACAGTGTAAATGGGAAATTTTGTGTCGTGTACATGTAGCCCTTGTGCCTTGTAGTTGTGAGAGAGGGCTGTTCATGCAGTTTTAAGAATAGATTACTCAAACACTTGTATAGAATGGGTTAGATAAGAATGACCCTGCCTTAAGGAGGGGGTTGGACTAGATGACCTCCTGAGGTCTCTTCCAGCCCTGCTTGTGCCAATTGGCAGTTTGCTCCTGACAAAGGTGACAGTTATAGATTCATCATAAGACTGAGGACTCAGCATCCAAATTCTGCATTTGACTTTGTCATTATAACAAAGGAGTAATAGTTTGTAAACAAATGAGTTGAGCTTCGTGTGACTGCTCTACATATGTCAGCTATGGGAACTCTACTGAAGCATGCTGCAGATGGTGCTTGCTTCCCACCTTCTCCCATCAAATGGCTCTAACAGTAACTGAAGAAATCATCCTATTAATGTCATATGCTCACTTTACACAATCAGGAATCCATTTTGAAAGTCTGTGACTGAATCTGTTTTTCCCATGGATCTGCCACCACAAACCACAAAACATCCAAGTGATTTGTGAATAAATTTATTGAGTTAGTATAACTGCTCATTTAGATGTGAAACTCTAAATATGAAGATATGAAACTCAGCTTCTAACCTAGATTAACAAAACCTCATGAGAAATGCTAGGGAATGTTTATACTGATTACTATAACAATATAACTTGCAAGATAAATTTAAGATAAATTACTCCATCTGTATTAACAAGTGTAAGAGGGATTCAGAGCAGGATGTTATATTGCAGGGGTATCAAACATACAGCTTGCAGGCCACAGTTGACCCATGGAGCCACATGATCCTGCCTGTATGCTGCTGGACCGACCTCACGTGCCAGTCCCAGCCCCAGGCACTGCATGCAGCAAGCAGGCTGGACCTAGCATCACATACTCTGCACACAGCACAGGGGAATGGTCTGGGATGCACACTGCATGATGCACCCCACCAGACTGGCTCCAGAGCCAGCACAGAAGGCCAGCCTGGAACAGGCCATGCCAGAACCAGAATGAAGGGCCAGTCAAGCAGGGTGCTACATGCACCATAAGTCCTGTGCCAGCCCACTGTGACATATGCAAAGCGTGCAGCCATTCCAGTCCTGTGCACTACGTGCCGCACAGCTCGGCTCCAGGGCTTGCTGTGCAGGCGGCGCACAGAACCTGTATGAGGCGCACACACTGGATCTAGTGCTGCACGTGACACAGGGGGTTCAGGACAAGGGCTGCATGTGGCATCCAGGACAAAACTCTGTGCTGCTGGCAGAGCCGGGTCCAGTCTGTGCATTGCAGGCAGCAAATGCCCTGTTCTGGGCATGGATGCTGTGTGCAAAGCAAGCCCTGGGGCCAGTGTTTGCTGACTGCAAACTAGACATAGTTCCAGGGGCATTGCAAAGGGGATTGGTCCTGGGCCAGCCCACAAACCAATCTAGTGACCCTCATCTGCCACTGTCCTAGATAAAAGTTTTATGTAGAATCCTAGAACCATAGGGTTGGAAGGGACCTCAAGGATCTTCATCTCAACTCCACACATGAACCATCTCATAGAGATGCCTAGCTAGCCTCTTCCTGAAAACATCCAAAGGAGATTCTGCAACTTCCCTGGGCAACTTGTTTAACTGCCCAACTGTTCTGACAGCAAAGAAGTGTTTTCTAAGGAAAACTTAATAAGAAGCAAGTTATTTATGGCATATTCACATTACTAATGCCTTGAGCCATATGCAGACCTCAGTACTTCACAAGTTTGTGAAGTAAAAGCTCCTTCCTTAACAGTACACAGGCTGATTAAGTCTAGTCACCAGAAGGACAATAAACTTCATACCTTTTAATACATGGAGATGCATCTGCCATAAAATCTGAATTCTCTACTGAATATAAATGTCACAGTCTTTAGCTAGAAGTCTCTTCAAGAATCCACAGGCTGGAGATACCTTTAACATAAGAAGACTGGGTGGGGATCCCTGGGAAGGCAGAGAACCCCATCAAGAAAACATTCATATCAATATATCCTTCCATCCCAACATCTGAATTGGAAATAAAATTTCCTTTCTAAAGATATGCTACATTAGACAGCATAATACACCACATTTCTTGAAAGCTTAGTATTTCCTCAGAGCAAAGAGCAGTACAAAATAATATATTTTTTCTAAAGTATCATTCAGACTCAAAAGGTATTCAGAAGCACTTTGCAGGGCTACAGTAAGAGTGGGAACAGGTATTGTGCCTCTCACAGAAGTAGTTTAATCTCTTTTTTTGATTAGTAAGTTCAGGCTTTGATTTGAAAACCTGCTGTCAGGCTATTCATGGTTTTTATTCTCAGCAAAACTTAACCTGCAGCAAGTGAAGAGGCTGCAGTACTGAAGCAATGAGAATATTTTGTAGCTCTTTACATGAGGAAATCAAAACAAAGACAATTCAGGTTAACACACCTAGGCTGCTTGCAGGCATTTAAAAAATAAAATGGCACTTCACTTTAAATTCTGTGCACTCCCATGCCAAGCCCAGCAGATGCCCAGAAGAGGCAGCGCATTAGTTGAATCTGGCTCACCTGACGTCTGTATATACTGAGCCATGTAGTCGGAGCTTTTTGGTGCTTTTATCTAATTATTCAATCAGCTATGAGATACAAGCGCCAAAAAGCCCCGCTGAAGTGCCTGATCTATGCACATGCTGCAGAGCCGGGTCAATGTAACATGCTGCTTTTTCAGGTAAAGAGCCGGTTTTTGTTTGTTTGTTTAATGTCAGCAAGCAGTCTTAGTTGTAGGAACATTTTTTACACTGCCCTGCTTTACACCTATAGTCAGGTAAAAGAAGGCTGAGCATAATATGCAGCAGAAAACATACCAGCAGCAAAAAGGCTTGTGATTTACTCCAATTATTTTTAAGTGGAACGTGCTAGTCACACAATTTTGATCAAATACTCAGAAACAGAGACACACAACGGTTCTAAAGACATCTCTATCTTCAGATGTTGTTCAAATGCGGAATCTGTTTTTTCCTCTCCCAGTCCAGAAGGGTGTCAGAGAAAAAGTTATCTTTCTCAGGCTGAATCCTATTTCACCTGTAAGCATGGAAGTGGTAGGCATAAAAGTTGTCCAATATGTAGCTTTAGCACTTTTACAGAATTTGATGCTAGTTGCGCGTGCCCGGCTACACTCACCTCATGCTTTCCTTCTGGGCATGTTTAGAAGGCTACATTATGGCTGTGGAGGTTCTGGGTAGAACAGAATTGCCAGGGAGGTATGTAATGCCATTTAAGTTCCCAAAACTTTAGCGAGAAGAAAAACAACTAATGACTGTCTGACAGCAGGAAAGGACCCTCCCACCATTTAGCTCAATAGGATGGTGGCAAGAGCATTTCACTAGGGAGCAAAATATATAGACCAGTGTTTCTCAACCTTTTTAAATCCAGGCATCTCACATCAAACTCAAGGTACCCCTCCACAACTTTCGTGAATGGAACAGCACCACATTTTAGAAACTATTTATTACAGTGCTTATCGAGGGCGGGGGGGAGGGAGGAGTGAGGAGCAGTCAGGCAGGGAGAGCCTGCCCTTATTTGCTTTTCTCTTCAGACCTAAAGCAAGCCTGAGCTTTCCCTTACTGGCTTATCTTCTTATACCTGCTCCTCAAGGGATCTCAGTACACCCAAGAATGTACCCTGGCTGAGAATCAGTAATATAGCTTCTAGCCCTCACCAATGGGATCTGAATGTATATCCCCTGCTTCTAAGCAAAGTGCTCCACCTACCATGCTACAGGGTAGGCACTGCCTAAGCCAGTGAGGGGCAACCTTTCTGGTAGGCAGGCTACAAAGTACCTCCATACCCTGAGTGCCACTCTGATTCACCTTCCCCTGTCCAATCTGCTGCTCTGCTTTCTGCCACTGTGCTGCCTGTCTTGTCCCCAGTCTGCCACATACCACACACAGAGACTGCCTATGCCACTTGTGCCACAGGTCAGCCACCCCTGGCCTAAGCCCAGGGCACTCTCTAGCCCTCTTTGTGAAGCAGGTCAAATCGGCAGTCAGCAGGGGAAGATATGCAGGGATTGGGAGAAGGAAAGTAAGCAAAAGGGAGTGTGGTTCACTGAAGAGGACACTGGCCTCAAAGAAAGTGGGGGGACAACTGGTTCTAGCTCCTTTCCCCTCAATTACTTTTCTGCATCTTTCATTTACTGTTCATAGGATAAAATGAATGCACAAATGTTGGATACTTTCTGACCAACTAGGAGGAGAGGCCAGGGCCTAAACCGCCCACCCAATGTAACATAAATGTTCCTGAGCCCCACAACTTCTGGCTCTCTTCCTGGCTCCGTATATCTTCCCCTCTTGGCTGCCCTGTAGGCCAGCTTGAAGAATAGGGCACTCCAGGCCTTTGGCCTGATGTGGTTAGAATACAAAATCATAGAAAATCAGGGTTAGGAGAGACCTTGGGAAGACATCTAGTACAACCCCCTGCTCAAAGTAGGACCATCCCCAAATATATCACCCCAGCCAAGGTTTTGGCTAGCTGAGTCTTAAAAATCCCCAAGGATGGAGATTCCACAACTTCTCTGGATAACCTGCTCCAGTGTTTTACTACCCTCCTAGTGAGAGAGGTTTTCCTAATATCCAACCTAAACTTCCCTTGTCGCAACTTGAAACCATTGCTCCTTGTCCTGCCCTCTGGCACCACTGAGAAGTCTGGCTCCATCCTCTTTTGAGCCACACTTCAGGTAGTTGAAGGCTGCTATTAAATCCCCCCTCAGTCTTCTCTTCTCCAGACTAAAGCCCAGTTCCCTCAGCCTCTCCTCGTAAGTCATGTGCCCCAGCCCCGAACCATTATTGTTACCCTCTGCTGGACTCTCTCCCATTTGTCCACATCCCTTCTGTCATTGCGGGGGTGAGGGCAAAACAAGACACAGTACTCCAGATGTGGCCTCACCTATGCTGAACAGAGAAGAAAAATCACTTCCCTTCACCTACTGGTAACACTCCTACCAATGCAGCCCAGTATGCCATTAGCCTTCTTGGCAGCAAGGGCATACTGCTGGCTCATATTCAGCTTACTGTCCACTGTAACCACCAGGTCCTTTTCTGCAGGGCTGCTGCCCAGCCAGTCAACCCCCAGCCTGTACCAGTGCATGAGATTCTTCTGTCGTAAGTGCAGGACTTTGCACTTGTCCTTACTGAACCCCATGAGGTTTCTTTTGGACCAATCCTCCAATCTGTCTAGGTCTGTCTGAATCCGAGCCCCACCCTCAAGCACAGTGGATCCCAACCTTTTTTTTTCTGTGTCCCACTGCTGGGAGCGAAGTGTAGCAGTGGCAGCAGCAATGGACTGGGCAGGGGAGCTCCTGGCACGTGGCATGGCTTGTCTTTTCTGTGTGGTACCACCGGCATTGCCAACGCAAACCTCATTTGGGTTGTGACCCAGGGTTGAGACACGCTGCTCTAGCATACTTCCTTAACTTGCCTGTGAGAATGTTGTAGAAAACCATATCAAAAGCCTTGCTAAAATCAAGGTATATCACATCCACTGGTCTTCCCACATGCGCAAAGCCTTCTCATCACAGAAGGCAATCAGGCTGGTCAGGCATGACTTGCCCTTGGTGAATCCGTGCCGACTGTTCCTAATCACCTTCTTCTCTTCCAACTGCTTAGAAATGGATTCCTTGAGGATCTGCTCCATGACTTTTCCAGCAACGCAGGGGAGGCTGACAGGTCTGTGTTTCCTGGAATCTTCATTTTTTCTTTCTTAAATATAGACACTTTATTTGCCCTTTTCCAATCATCTAGGACCGCCCCCTTATCGCCATGAGTTTTCAAAGATGATGGCCAGTGGCTCTGGAGTCACATCAGCCAACACCCTCAGCATCCTCAGGTGAACTGCATCCAGCTCCATGGACTTGTACACATCCAGATTTTCTAAATAGTCCCTAACCTGTTCTTTCACCACTGAGGGCTGCTCATCTGCTCTCCAAAGTGTGCTGCCAAGTACAGTAGTCTGGTAGTTTATTTTGCCTGTGAAGTCTGAGATAAAAGGCACTGAGTAGTAAGGGACCCACACTTTCCCTGATCATCTTGTTGCTAACATACTTGTAGAAACCCTTCTTGTTACCCTTCACATCCCTTGCTAACTGCAACTCCAGTTGTGCTTTGGCCCGACTTCATCCCTGCATGCCTGAGCAATATAATATAATCATAATATAATCATCTGAAGTTGTTTGTCCAAGCTACCCTTTCTTGTAAGCTTCCTTTTTGTATGTAAGCTCACTGAAGAGCTCTCTGCTAAGCCAAGTTGGTCACTTGCCATATTTGCTACTCCTCCTGCAGATCAGGATGGTATGTTCCTGTGCATTCAGCAAGGTTTCTTTAAAATACAACCAGCTCTCCTGGACTCTTTTCCATCTTTTCTGCCCATCAGTTCGCTGTGGGAGGTAGTCTGTTTTTCTGAAGTCCAGGGTCCTTACTCCACTGCTCCCCATTCTTCCTTTCCTCAGAATCCTGAACTCAAGCACCTTGTGGTCACTGCTGCCCAAGTTGCTATGTATAACAGCCTTTTCTTTAATGCTTGGGTGAAATTACATATTTCAGTTAAGTCATGTTAAGAGCACTGAGAACTTGAATGGCCAAACATTACTTAACTAGTGCTAAATGTCCTTTAGGTGTCTTAAAGCTACACTAATGTCAAGCCAGGATTATCTTTGAGCTGTGCAACCAGCCTGAATTAAGTTACCTTTTAGGTATTCATCTGACATAAAAATCACGAATTTGCAGTCCTCCAGTATCCCAAGAAGCACTGTTCCCCGGTGGACTAGTGATCATCCAGAATGGTAGGCCATGGACTGACTGCTCGGAAGAGCTGGCCAACAGGTAGGTGGGGATGGAGCAAGTGGGGAGGGAGGAAGGAAAAACAGGGGAAGGAGGCAGATGAGCCGGGGGGAGGGGGACAGCCAGGCTACTGCCCCCTCTGCCCCTGAATTGCCACCTCCATCACAGTTCAGTTGCCAGGTCCTGCAACTAAAGGGGAAGCAGGGGGGAAGGGAGCTGCCAGGCAGCTGCAGGCCCAGGTCGGGGCTGGGTTTGTGTGCATGTGGACAGCACAGGCTGCAGAGAGCCTGGAAAGCAGGCAGGGAGAGGGACCCCTCGAGTGCTGCTGCCCTTGGGCTGATTAGGATGGCAGGGCCAATCTGGAAGGGGTGGTGATTGCAGGATGAAGGGTGGAACCAGAGGTAAACGGGGTGATCCAAGCAACTTAGGGGAGGGGCCTTCTTTCCCCCCACTCGCCCCTGGCCTATACTGTGGCTAGAGAGCTGGTGAGCAGAGCAGACATGGAGCAGACTTGCAGCCCCTAGCCATGCCACTGCTTGCCAGCTCTCTAGTGGCAGGTTTTAGCAATGCACCTTAGAGAAAGCATTAACTCTGAATTCACTAGCACTAACCTTAACACAGGGCAAGTATACATATGAAATCAATGTGCTACAATAAATTCTGGTGGATCTCATGCTGGAGTCTGTTGCTCCCATACGCCACATTTACACATGCACCTGGGACCTCAGCATGTTGAGCTAGGTCAGAGCAGCCCTTGGCTGGCAGGGGGCCCAGGGAGTCAGCCTGCCAGCCCGGGGCTGCTCTGACCCTGATCAACATGCTGCAGAGGGGCTGGCTGGGGCACAAGGGTGCTCTAGTACAGGGCTGGTTGGCAAGCAGCTACCACAGTGAAGCACCTCATGCCCCAGCCAGCCAGGTCAACGTCTACACATGCATTGCTATGCACTAAAGAACACCACCATAGGATAGTACTTGTATTTACAAGTCCTAACCCAGGGCAGGCAATTATTTTGGGCAGAGGGCCGCTTACTGAGTTTTGGCAAGCCATCAAGGGCCTCATGATAAGCAGCCAGAGGCAGATACATATTAATTTTCTAAATTTTTAGGGGCCCCACAGGCTGGATAGGATGGCATGGCGGGCCACATCCAGCCCCCGAGCCACATTTTGCCCACCCCTGTACTAACCTATGGCAGAGTTAATTAGTTTACTGTAACCTAATAGAGCTGCATGTATAGACACTGAGACTTTACTGCAGAGCTAATTAAGGCGGCTCTACAATAAATGTCTCATGTAGGTGAGCCCTTGCTAATTCTAACATGTAATCTCACTCTAAAATTCTCTTCCTGGAAGCCTCCCAAAAAGTTTAAAAACAAGTAAAGGAATAGGTTGGGTCTGGAATAGGTCTACAATATTTGAAGGAAAATTAGTATGGATTACCTGAATTATGACACCTTCAAATCAAAGCAAAACTTCTTGAACTCTGAAGATTTCTAGTTTGGATTTTTCATTTGCTAGTTCATTTGTAGGGGTCTTCTCCCCCTCCCCACTTTAGTCAAAAACACAAATGCAAAAGAGAGAGAAAGCAAACAGTTCACAGGGACCCTATGGGTAAGATCTAGTACCCAGAACTGACATTTAATGGACTGAAAATAAAATACAAAAAGGTAATTTGTAATGTTGTTAAGAACTAGGGTTGGCAAGCTGGTCAATTCACCAGTCAAATTTTGTCAAATGGCCTGTCAACTGACTGCATGTTTTTTTAACCAGTCTGTAGAGAAAACTTACCCAAGTCAGAGGAGAGGTGGCGGGACACTGCGCCAGCAGCTGATCACAGTGAAAGTGCGCCGCGGGCAAAGATCAAAGGAAAAACCTGCGGCGGAGCCAGGAACGGCTCTCGTGTCCACCTAGGCGCACTTTATAAAAGCGTCCCAGGGCGACTGGCCGGGCAGATGCCTGGCACCAAGATAAAAGGCCCGGCAGGAAGGAAGCCGGGGGACCAGAAGCAGTGTCCCCACCCGGCTCAGAGGAGCCAGAACACCCGGGCGATCCTGGTGAGAGGACATAGTGGCTGCCTTGGAAGGGGAGCGTAGTGGGAACACTGGGCCAGCGAGGGCCCAAGTAGTCACTCACGGGGCCGGCGTGGATGGAGGTCAGTGGCAGCAGCAACTGGGACATCGGCAGAGACAATGGGGAATGGAACTCTGACGCGGACGGCAGGCAGCAGGTGCCAGACCCGGGGAGGAAACGACGCGTCAAGGGGGGTGTCGCAGAGCACTCAGGTGCCCTGCGCCTGAGAACAGAAAAAACAGCTCAGGAGATACCCCTAGTGGAAAAAGGAGGGAGGCCCAGCTGCCAGTTACCAGGGCAGCCAGAGTAACAGGTGCTGGTTGCCAGGACAACCACTGGGGGGGGCAGATGACAGGAAGGGGCAGGGCCTGGCCCATATAAGCCCAGGCAGGAGGTCAGGAGGAGCTCGGCTAGTACAGATGAAGGGGAGAACTCTGACTGTGTGAAAATCCCCTGGTTGCTGCTGGGGTTGGAATGTTTTCCTGGCAGGGACTGAATGTTGTTTGGCCAGACAGTCGAGCCTTTTATGTTATAGCCCAGGGGCTTTGTGTTTACTGTTTTAACCGGAGGACCGGGTGAGGCTATTAGGGGTTGGAGGAGGCCTCACAGGGGCTCCACGGTAGCATGGGGACCCTGGCGCCACAGAGGGCGCAGCGTTTGGGGTGCATTGACCCCAGCCCCAGAGCAAGCGGGCAATGAAAAGCCCCAGAGCAAGGGGGGCAGTGAGGAGACCGGAGAGAGGGCCGTGAGGAGCAAGAGGCCCCAGGGCAAGGGGGGCAGTGAGAAGCCCCAGGGCAAGGGAGGGGCTGTGTGTGTCCCCCCCAACACCAGGAACTGGGAGTGGGGG
>NW_017729002.1:18927727-18941580 GCF_001723915.1 Gavialis gangeticus
ACAGGGCCCAGGTCAAAACCATGTCAGTACCATCTGTGAGGCTTGGGCTGTGGTGTAGGGGAGGAAAAGGAGCCGCAGGTAGCAACCCCTGGCACTGGGGTGCATAAAGTGGGCAGCCTCCCGCTAATTACATCAATCAATTAATCAATTAAGATCAAGGCATGGCAGGCAAGTAAGCAGGCAGTTGGACCATAACAGGAAGGCGGAGTCACCCCTAGAAAGGCTCCAGTAGCGATACTCCTGTCACAGGGGGGTGAAGCCTGGGCGGAGTCAGACGCTGCATAAGCTGAGAGCAAAGAGGGGCCGCAGGGGATGTTCGGTACAAATACCACCACTAGCCAACGACCGCAGCCCCTAAGGGACTGAGTGCCAGGGAGGGCCAGAACATCGGCCCTGGAGGACAACATCACGGTTGGTGTTAGGCGGGGTGTAGTGGAGATGGATCCCCAAGAAGAAATAACCACAAGGATGGCCGAGGGAAAGTACCAGGGGAGGCAGGACCAGACATTGTCCTTCCGATAGGAAACTACTTACCATCAAAGACGTGGCAGGTGAGACCCCTGGGGAACTGACCCGAGGCCACTCCCAATAACCTGGCTGTGTAGCCCAAGAAGCCACGGCGAGGTTCAAGAAGAACCCAGACACACAACGCTTGGGTGATAGGCATGGGAGGTTACACAGTCAGAGATAATTTTACACAAAAAAGCTATATTTTTTTGTAGTTATCTTGATAGAAGCATAATTTTATTGTTTTTTGACACATTTCTTAAGGGAAATTTTGTACTTTTCCTGTGTATTACTTGAACCTATTGGCAATATTTTACAATTTTTGACCAATATTTGGTCAATTGACCAAATTTTATTTGACCCAATTTATTTTAACACCCAATCCTACTTAGAACACTGTAATACTAAACTTTCACTTTTTATAATTAAACTTCTAGGTCTTATCCTTGAAAAGAGATTCCAAATAAAACACGAACAATACGGGGGGGAAAAAGAAGTCTTAAGAGGCTTTTGGCTGAAGAATTGATAGAAATTCCCCTTTTCAGGAATATCAGAGCCCAAAGAAAAGGGGGAATTGCCCCCAATCACCTCCTTCCCTTCAAGATCATGTTATCAACCAAAAAATGTAAAAGTAACTAGTAACACTGAGTAAATATAATTAATAAAAATTTTTGTGCATCAATGCAGTATCATCTAGATTCCCATCTATCTTAATGTATGTGGCAAGTGTGTTTTGACTGTAATTAAATCAGTGATTTTCAACCAGGGTGTCATGGCACCATTGCATGCCTTGAGATCCTTTCAAGGGTGCTGTGGGTTGTCATGTAATGTTAGCACTGCTAGGTGTGCCAACATGCTTCACAAGATAAACCCAGAAGCATGCACAGTGTTAAAAACAGTTTGACCTGCTGTGGTCTTTCTGAGTTCTTTGCAACAGAAGATCCGCTCTATTTTTTTCTGTAGTCAAAGAGACTCAAAAATAAGATCTGGCATTTTCTGAGGGATGCTTCAAATCTAAAAAGGCCGAGAACCAATTAATTAAACACTCTGAATTCCACACATATTAATAAGGGTCCAGCTGAGTCAACAGCACCTTAAGATTCCTCTGACTTCATCTGGCTTTGTATCAAGCTGATGCCATGTGCATTCATAACAGCCATTGTAACTATGCTTTTCACTTATTTAGCATTTTCCACCCTAGCTACTTTATGCACTTTACACACTCAACAGATTAAATGTCCTGACATCCCTGTGACGTCAGGTAATTATTATACTAAAACAAAAGGAGACCCAAATAGGCTAAGTGGTTTCCTCAAGGTCACAGGAAGAGTAAGTGTCAGGAGAGGGATCATACCACACACCCCCAGTGTTGTGTTCTCAGCATTCACACAAAGTATTAGAAGAAAGATTATTGTTTTCACCTTTTTCTTTATATATAACTTATAACTAATTAAGATGTAGCTAAAATTAAAACAACCTTGCAAAGGTCAGAATTTTTTATGCCAGCCATCAGCATGGAAGCAGTTTATTTTGGCTTTTTTGCTTCATTATCCTGCTGTGTGTAATAAGTCAGCATGTCTAACCCAGGCAGTTTCTTGACAGGCTCCTGTTAACATATCCCCAACACCTCTGTCAAATGCAGTAGCAGGCACTCTTGGAGTCAATCAGCTTAAGTGAGAACTTATAAAAAGCCCTGATTTCTCCTTTTGGAGACTCAGAGGAAGTGTGTAGATGAAACAAGAGGTATGCATGCAAGACACTTTAAAGCAGGTTAAATGCTTTTGCATTGCTTTAATGGTGTCAGTGTTTGCATACATCGGCAGCGTACTGTGCATTAATTCCAGCCTCTGTAGGAAATTCAGCGGCATAATGCGACTTAAATGACTCAGTGTGCAGCAAACTAAAACTTTGAGGAGTTTTAGTTTGCTGCCCTATAGCCACACAGCAAAGCACTGGGCTCCGTGCAGCTCCACAGCTCTGCAGTCAGCCTGGCAGCAGCCTGGGAAAGCAGGCTCTGCCCAAGAAAACCAGTGAGCCTGATCTCCCCACCCCCCGGAGCCTGCCTGACCTACATGGGAGCCTGGTGCTTCCCTCCGTGGCTGCGGTGCCCCCGGGACCGCCCGAGCTGGGTGCCTGCGGGCAGGTGCCGCCTGGAGTGGTGGCCACTGCTGCCATGGAGGGAAGCACCAGCCCCCCACCCCGGGTTTGCTCTGCCCACCAGCAGCTCGCCCTCCCCTCCCTGCTAGAGTGACAGGTAAGTCAGCAGAGTGTGAGCATGACACAAGGGTTTAATCAGCCCCAAGTTGAAGCAGTGTTTTTTAAAACCCACAGCTTCAATTTAGGGCCCCCGTTTCATCTACACACACCCAGAGGTAGGGGCACCATACTTCCCTGGTTTGGCTGGGACACTCCAGGATTCTGTAACCCATTCCCAGCTGGTTGGTCAGAAGTCCCGGGCTAGAGACTGGCAGGAATGCAGAGCAGCACTGTGCATCAGACAGGTAGCCAGGCAGGCACTGCTGTTCATGTGACCAGCAGTGCCTGCTGATCAAAATAGGCACAAAATAATTACATGAATGCTCATCTACCAGCATTCAAAAATATGCAAACATATGCTACAAATATATAACCAATTCAGTTTTTACTTCAACAACCCTCTCTCCAAATCAGACTTTTTCAATAACCTTTTTTGTTAAGTGTTGAAACACCCCCCACCCCCACCCTCCAACCCATGTGCACACAAAATTCACATCTATTTCACATTTATCTGGGACTATTAGTTAGCCAATTCATAGCAGAACTACATGCTCTACCACAATATTACTTTTCCTCCCATTGTACCACACAGATCAATACTCCACCGTCCAAACACTTTGCCAGCCAGGAATGCATTCTTAGTGGTCAAGAGTGAAGGTTAATTTAAAGATATTTTCCTAACTGTGGGGTTGGGAACAGGATGCCACTTCTCAAATGACTGCATAGAGCCTGGGAAACAAGGAGGAAGTCCTCACACAGCCCTGGAACTATGATGGGACTGGAACAGCAGAGACTTGGTGGGATAGCTCACATGACTGGAGCACTGTCATGGATAAGTATAAACTGTTCAGGAAGGACAGGCAGGGGAGAAGAGGAGGAGGAGTTGCAATTTAAGTAAAAGAGCTACATGATTGCTCAGAGGTACAGTATGAAACTGGTGATAGCCTGCTGAAAGTCTCTGGATTGGGGTCAGAGGAGAAAGCAACATGGGTGACGTTAGAGTAGGTGTCTGCTATAGACTACTAGACCAGGAGGATGAGGTGCATGAGGCTTTCTTCAAACAGCTAGCAGAAATTTCCCAATCACAGAAGTTCCCCTGACTCTCATGGGGAACTTCAAGCACCCTGACATCTGTTGAAAGAATAATACAGTAGTGCACAGGCAATCCAAGAAGTTTTTGAAGAGTGTTAGGGAGAGCTTCCTGGTACAAATGCTGGACAAGCTAATCATGCTCTTCTTGATTTGCTGCTCATACACAGGGAAGAACTGGTGAGGAATGCAGTAGTGGATGGCAACTTGGACATCAGTTACCACAAGATGGCTGAGTTCAGGATCCTGAGGAAAGGAAGGAAGGACAGCAGCAGAGTAAAGACCCTTCAGAAAAGCAGACACCAGCATGAACTGATGGGCAGGATCCCCTGGGAGGCCAGTCTGATGGGGAAAGGAGTCCAGGGCTGCTGGTTGTATTTTAAAGAAACCTTACTGAGGGCTCAGGAACAAACCATCCTGATGCGCAGGAAGAATAGCAAATACAGCAGAAGACCAGCTTGGCTTAGCAGAGCCAAACACACAAAAAAAAAGCTTACAAGAAGTGGAAACTTGAACAAAGGACTAGGGAGGAAAAAAAGTGCTGTTCAGGTATGCTGGGATGAAATCAGGAAAGCCAAAGCACAACTGGAATTGCAGCTAGCAAGAGACATAAAGAGTAACAAGAACAGTTTCTACAAGTATGGCAGCAACAAAAGGAAGATCAGGGAAAGTGTGGGTCCCTTAGTAAACAGGGGAGGCAACCTAGTCACAGATGATGCAGAAAAGGCTGACGTACTCAATGCCCTTTTCACCTCAGTCTTCACAGGCAAAGCTCCCAGTCTACAGCACTTGGCAACATAGTTTGGGGAGGAGGTGAGCAGTCAGTCATCAGTGGCAAAAGAACCGGTTAGGAGCTATTTAGAAAAGATGGACATGTACCAAGTCCATGAGGCCAGATGCAATGCACCTGACAGTGTTAAGGGAGTTGGCTGATGGATTGCAGAGCCACTGGCCATCATCTTTGAAAACTTGTGATGATTGGAAGAGGTCCCAAATGATTGGAAAAGGACAAATATAGTGTCCATAAGAACGGGAAGAAGGAGGATCCAGAGAACTACAGAATGGTCAGCCTCACCTCAGTTCTTGGAAAAATCATGGAGCAGATCCTCAAAGAATTCATTTCTAAGCACTTGGAGGAGAAGGTGATTAGCACCAGTCAGCATGGATTCACCAAAGGCAAGTCATGCCTGACCAACTTGATTGCCTTCTATGCCAAGATGATTGGCTCTGTGGATCCAGGAGGAGCAGTGGATGTGTCGTACCATGACTTTAGCAAAGCTTTTGATATGGTCTCCTACAACATTCCTGCAAGCAAGGTAAATAAGTATGGGTTGGCTGAATGGACTGTAAGATGGACAGAAAACTGGCTGGATCATTGGGTTCAAAGAGTACTAGCCAATGGCTCAATGTCTGTTTGGCAGCCAATATCAAGTGGAGTGTGCTAGGGGTCAGTCCTGCGGCTGTTTTTGTTTAATATCTTCACCAACAACCTGGAAGATGGGTTGGAGTGCGCCCTCAACAAGTTTGCAGATGACACCATGCTGGGCTGAGTAGCAGAGTTCTACCCTACTGCAGGGTAGGGCTAGGATGCAGAGAGATCTTGACAAATTAGAGGATTGGACTGAAAGAAATCTCATGAGGTTCAATAAGGACAAGTGAAAAATCCTGCACTTGGGACTGAACAATGCCACGCACCAGTACAGGCTGGGGACTGACTGTCTAAGCAGCAGCTCTGCAGAAAAGGACCTGGGTGTTACAGTGGACAACAAGCTGAATGTCCATGTTGCAAAGAAGGCTAATGGCATAGTGGGCTGTATTCATAGGAACGCTGCCAGCAGATCAAGGGAATTCCCCTCTATTCAGCACTGGTGAGGCCACATCTGGAGTACTGAGTCCTTGTCCAGCAGAGGGCAAGAAAATGGTTAGGGGACAGGGGCACATGACTTATGAGGAAAGCCTAAGGGAACTGGGCTTATTTAGTCTGAAGAAAGAAGACTGAGAGGTGATTAAATAGCAGTCTTCAACTACCTGAAGCTTGCTTACAAAGAGGATGGAACTAGACTGTTCCCAGTGGTGGTGGAAACAATATTGCAGCAAGGGAAGTTTATGTCAGGTATTAGGAAAACTTCTCTCATGAGAAGCAGGTAGTGAAGCACTGGAGCAGGTTAGTCAGAGAGGTGGTAGAATCTTCATCCTGGGAAGTTTTTAAGACCTGGTTAAACAAAGCTTTGGCTGGGGTTATACAACTGGGGTTGGTCCTGCTTTGAGCAGATCGTTACACTAGATGACCTCCTGAAGTCCCTTCCAAATCTAATTTTCTATCATTCTATTAAATAATCTATGAATGGTAGCCTCCTACTACCAGTACCTCAGGATTGTTCAAGTGATTATCAATTTCTTACTTTTTTGTAAAAATAAGTCTAGATTTTTTTAAGATAAAAAAGTTTGTGATTTTTGCTTGAAGGGAAAAGTATAGCTGTCAATTTTTTCCCAAAGCTTAACTTACACCAACATATTACTTTATTAAATTTAGACAAAACTATCCATCCTTTTCTCCAACTGTTCACATTTCTATATCAATGAAAGGAAAAAATACAATTCTGTACATTTTGGGTATCACTTTGAAAGCAGGAAAGTGTAGCTGAGTCACAAGCTTAATTGGTGAAGGTTCTTTGTTGTAAAGGGATCAAAACCATACCATATTGCATTTCCAAGAAACAAAAATGCACAACTTATAAACAAATATATATGTACATCACTGTACACATGCAGCATAGTTTACTTGCTTATCATTTATATCTACTTATAGCTAGACTCCCACTTCAAATTTCAATGTAAATAAATCAAAGAATAGACATAATCCCTTCTAAAGATACTTTGTGCCATATGTTCTGCTCTTCTCTAGCCTGAAATCTGGTAAGAGTAAGAAAGAGAAAGATTTATTCTGAAATAAAGTAATTTAATTTAAAAAAATAAAAAATCCTAGGACTTGAAATAACATTATAGTTTTGCACAAATTGTATGTTACATGTACAAAAGAATTCTAGAAAAGCAAAGCTAAAAGTGTGACACACGCTAAGGATCAGGATATTTCTTTTTTTTTATTTTCCCTATGATCCTTTTCCAAGCACATCTGATGAGATAATCTGCCTACTGAAAAGGAGGAATTTAAATAGTTGGTGCCAAAAGCTGGAGTTTTCTTTTACTTAAAGGAAAATGAAAAACTAATTTTAGGATAGGCAAGTAAAACAGCAATACTGCATTTTCTTCTGGGGCAGCAAAGTAAGCCCCCTTCTTAGTGTTCTTGCAAATGGGTGCTGTGGAGAAAAGGAATAAAAATGGGTGGCTGACTCACGTTGAAATACGCTGATCAAATGATAAAGTCCTCATCAGTGCACTCTCATGTGCCACAGATTTTATAACATAAAATACAATAAGCAAACCTTGCCGCCTGCCAACGTAATCTTTCATGTACATTTGTTAACCAAATAACATGAAAACAATACAAAGAATGGAAATCAATAGTCTTCATATTTAAAAATTACAATAATAATTTGCGATTACATGCAATTTATTTGGGGTCCACAGATCAAACTGCTACCTTTTGTACAAAATTGTACTAATGGACTTTATTAAAGAGACTGTATAAGGATTCAGATAGAAAAGAATCATCCTGCATACATACAGAGTGTGGAGCAGCCATATGGTTGCTATAATAATTTTTGACAGTGCACTAGTTGCTACATCCTGACATGCATTCTTTATACAGATGTTCCACACAGTTGTTTACGAAGTCAAGGACTCAAAGACTGTACTGGCCCACTTCCAAAGCACACCAGTTTTACTGCCACAAAGGCAAAGAAATAATGCTACGCCAAACCTTTCACAGCTAGTTTACAGCCTGCCTCTACCCCCAAGTGCAGAACAACTGTAAGGGCTTCACTGCTTTTCAGGTTTTAGATACACATGCAGGAGAGGGAAATCAGAGTTCACCTTAAGCGAGGATGCTGTTATACACAGTGGAGTGTAACAGCAGAAGAAAAGAAAGTATTTATGTTCTGTTCTATGCAAAAATCTAGCATTGTTCAATCATGTTCCTCAAATGCTCTTACATTTAAACCAATATAGACACCACCAATCCAGAACTTGTTTGTACAGTGTCAGTACAATGGGCCTCCATTTCATACTGAGGCTTTTTGCATTCTCATATGTAAATGTTTACAAACAGTGATCCAGAAGATCTATATAAAATCACAAACCTACTATAAACTGAGCAGCATGGAAAGGGAAGTGAGCTATGCACTAAATATGTGAGGGATATTTTGGCCTGGAGACTATAGAGTCCCACACTGTCCTCAACATTTATTACTTCCAGAAGCCTGTAAGTCTTGTGACTCCAGTGGAGATACTTTGAATTAATATTAATGGAACAGGCAGCAGAATATGGCCTGAAGTCTCTCTCATCTGAAGACATAGTTTAAAATCCTATTCAGGTAACAAACAAAAAGTCAAAAACTTTGTGCTCAAATTTTAGCTAAGAAAATACAGAAATCTCAAATCCTCATTTAACACAGCTATTTGCACTTACAAGATCACTTAACCACCCTTAAAATGGTGCCTAGGAGTACTGACAAGAGTAGGGCTTGCACAGACGCACAATAAACACCACGTATCCTAAACAGTTTGCAGTCTAGAAGAACAAGGCAAAAGTAAAGAGAAACACAATGGCAACAGCAAGTAACTGTAGAGCCAAGAATGGAATTCTGCTCTTCTGAGTCCACTGCCCTATAAACTAGACCAGAGCTACAGTTTTTGACAAATTAATTATGGTATTCATGTGATTTTCAAATTATTTTTAGGCCTTACGACAACCTGAAGATGTAGTGAAACATTATACCTACATTATTGTTTTACAGATTGCATACTTACTTCAGTTTACCTATCTCAATTTGCAGGAAGAGCAAAGTTTTACCTTCTGGCTGCTAAGAGCTGAACTGGAGACTCTCTACTACCTCCCAAGTCTCTCCAGTTTTTTTAAGTTCTATTCCAAGGAAAACACTGGTGTCTGCTTCAGTTGCTGCTCATTGTTTTCCCAAGCAATAACAGAAGCAGGAAAGTGGCACGAATGCTGACAACTTCAGGGTTATGGACAGCAGCAAATAAAACCTGCCAGAATTTGTTAATTTCATGGCATAAATAGCAGCAAAGGCACTGGAGTTATCTGTGTGCAACTTCAGGGACAAAAGTTACATTTTGGTTCCACACTGGAAGATGATCTATGCAGGTATACAAAATTAAAAGTACCAGAGGACACCCTGCCCCCAGTGGTAAACCAAGTTTCAAGCTTTGCTATAGATCTAGATATTCTTTACAGCTTTTAGAAAAGAAAACAAAATATCCAACAGCTTAAATTAAAAAGAATAAAGTGCACAATCTAGGCTCCTAATTACAGCAAGAAAAAGCCATACCAAAAAGCCCCATAAGGAAATCTAACAGAAAGTTGGCTAAGGCATTTTGTATATATGGAATCCAACTTTTAATGTGGAAAATATTTGTCAGGTTGTGTTAAATGTCAAAGAGCCTAAAACTGGTCCTATGCTTATGTGCCAGACCTTGGGTTGAAGCTGCATTTTTAGTTTCAATGAGTCACTCAGAAAGTTGGAACTAGTCACAGATCATTAGGAATGGAACATGAAAGGTTTTGCTGGTGCTATTTGGAGGTTCTCACTGGGCTGTCGCTGTACAGCATCATACGTTTAGGACGTAATTCATTACTAATGAGGCACAGATGAGAGCCATTTTTCATGAGACAGGATTTCTTAAGGACAAGTAGTTCAATCTGTCAGACATTTGTGCAGAGTATAAACCCCACACTTCTACAAGATTAGCTAGTCCAATCTAGTGCAATGAGGCATTATGTTGGAGGAATATATACTCCCTATAGGATGTAATAATGCCCATTCTTCTAGAAAATGCACCTTTGAATAGACTTCCAATGAAGAGTTCTTGATGGGCCTTACAAGAAGTGGCTGCACAGGAATACTCATTTGTCCCCAATTTTCACTTTATGAATTCTGCTCTTGAGTATGTCCTTATTTAAGGGCACAATCCTGAAGTCAAGTGAACTGCTAAGAGCTGTGATTTGGCCAAAACTAGTAAATTATGCTCAATTTTAAACCAACAGTTAAGTGTTTTTTGTGGGGTTTTTTTAATTCTCCCTTAAGGTGTCTAATCATTACCCTTCCAATGTCTAATCAGAAGGAAACTGGATGACTCCAAGGGATTAATAAAGGGATGCAGAGCCTCTCATTTCTCTGTCATAGTTTGAGCCCAGCTCAAACCAGGTCTCATAAGCTGTTACTCAAGTGGACTGGGTAATTTGGACTAAATGACCTTCTGAGGTCCCTTCCAGTCGTATGATCCTACTAGCAAATTGCCCGTCAAGAATGATGGGAGGGTTAGCAAGCTCCTCCCCCAACCCCCACCTCTCCCATGCTGATGCCGTCTTCTGGGAGTGGGGGGGCAGGGAGCTTGCCCTGCCATCCCCTCTGTCCCCCTCCGCCAACATCTCACGCAGCCACTGCCTCCAAGGAGCAGGGCGGGGAGGAGGGCGGAGCACGAGGCCAGCACTGCTGACTTCGCCCCTGCACTCTGTCCTCACCATCATGGCGGCACTCTGGTGCCACCTCCTGTCCATAACCCTCTTGGAGCACTCTGATTGACTGGTTACTAAAATAATCAGAGTGCTCCAAGACCGTTACAGACAGACAGACAGACAGACTAAGCCCTTTATTATATTAGAATGATATGCAAGTGGAGATGTGAATGTGAAAGACAAAATGACTTAACGTCTTTTAAGCCAGTCATTAATGCCCTGTGAAATCTGTTCCTATAGCCCAAGAATTAATCAAATAAAATATGGTGTAATGAGGTATAAACCAGTTTGTTAATTTTAGTCAAAGCCATTTAAGATGCCTATGGCTATAACACAGGCAGCCACTCTAATTCCTGCAAATAGTGCAACCCCTTTGGAATCTTCCATTTATTTCAATATTAAAGGCAAGCTGTGACAGGGCACCTTTGGTGCCTGCCACTTTAAGGGCAGAAAACAGGCAGCAGCCAGGTGCCAGATGAGAACAGCCATGCTGGACCCAGCGATGTAAGCTGGGCTGCAGTTTGCTGCAGGAGGAAGGAGGTAACATCAGGCTAAGGGGCTGCTCCAGCAATAGTTAGGAGGTAAGGGCAGGGGCTATGGGGTGGAGGTGACCCCTTGCCCTGGGTAAGACATAAAACTGCACCCTGCCAGGGAAGGGCAGTCTGGTGGGGCCCCTAGTGGTGTAAGAGCCCCCAGGCCATGCCAAGTCAGTCACCTCCCGAGTGAAAGGCGGGTCGAGGCACCTCATAACCCCAGCCCCACATCCCTGGTGGTGTTCTAATGAGCAGGGGGAGCCCAGGGCTCATTAAGGAGCCCTGAGGCAGAGTTCAGGCCAGAGGAAGGACCTGGAGCTGCACCCAGGCAGCAGGGAAAGCCTGGGGGCGCAAGCTAGACCCTGAGTGAGAGAGGCAACAGAGTGGCCCCGTGAGTGTGGGCGAGTGAGGAGGCCCAATGGGGGCATAGTGGCTCAGCGAAGGGTCAGGAGTGAAATAGGCCTATAGTTGTACAGTCGCTCAGTCAATGCTCAGGCGAGGGTAGCAGGAGACACCCAACAGACTGCACCAGGGCTGACCGAGGCAAGAAGAGCTAAGCCCGAAGCCAGGTGAGGCCAGGCAGGATGAGTGTAGCCCTGAGAGAGAGCAATATTAAAGAAGCTGAGTGAGAGCCAGTGGGTAAATGGGACCCCAGTGAGAGAGGGGTGGCATGTGAGTGGCCCTCCGGGGCTGTAGAAAAGGACTACAACTGTGTGCCTGCTTTGCCCGACCATAGGCCAAAGAAGTAACAGCAGAGTAACATCTGCGAGGCATGGGATCCATGGAGGGAAGGTTGGAGGGGGTATTAGGCCCTTGTCAGCAGGGCAAGTAATGAGTAGCCTCCCGTCTCAGTAACAACTCTCATATTTTTCCATCAAGGTGTGGCAAGTGAGCGAAGGGGGCAGTTACATCAGGAGCAGGGCAGCCAGCAAAGACCTAATGAGGAGACCACCTTGTTACACATGCCTTAAGCCATAATAAGCATCAGCTAGTTGGTGCAGATACAGCAAATGCTTAGCTGTCTTATGTCTCCTTTCAGAGCAATTTGCCATTCGGAACATTGCCAGGACTCAGTTAAACATTTATTTAGCTACTAAATCAATTTTACTCCTAGTAAAAGCAGCAGCTAATTATTCGTCACAATTTCAGAGCTCTCCTCTTTCCAACCACGTCCACTGCTTCAGCCATGAAGTAGACTGCCACAGGACTGATGACAGCAGAGATGGGCTCTATGGTTTTATTGTCCATCATTTATTTGAGGCAAGTAACTGCTTGTCCCGAGAAGAGGCATTTATTACCATTTTTGATATACAAATGACGGATATTTTGATTTATGCTTATGCAAGAATTCATCTTTCAAAAAGAGGCATTTTTCTAGTTCCACCATGGTTTGAAATATCTCTATATTTCAGTGAAATGCTATTTTGTTACTTTCTACAGCCATTCTGTCCCAAGAACAGAAACAGAATGCTCTTATGTCTCCGACTGATGGAAACTATTTTTGTCTGTGGCTCCAAAAGAACAGCACGTGCTTACGTTACAAGTAACACATGCCAACTTTAAGGAATGTTAGATGACTACTAAAGTTAGCATGTGCTTTGAGAGGTTGCATATTTGGGGTTAAAGCCCTCTGCAATGTATACAGCTTTGACCTGATGCTAGAGGGCTGCCAAGTCTGCTCTGTGCCTGTCTAGCAGCAACACCCACCCTCCCCAGCCCTCAAACACATGCACACACCACCCTCTAGCACACATACATGGACATACATGCACACACAGTGTGTGTATATTTGCTGTATATAAGCATATGCTGCACATAATATAAATAGAAAGCAGAGCAATCTTTCTGACCTTGCATACAGAACCTGAATCTCACATATTCACTGCCACTGTTGGACTTGTTTTACTCCCTTCTTTTGCATAATACAATGTAGTCCACAATGTACTTACCCTCAATTCTACCTCTTTGCCAAGTAAATCATAAAGAGATGCTCCTTTGGAAGTGATTTCTGAAGCAAGCTGTCTGGCTGCCTTCAAATCTGCAATCTAGAAGATCAGTATTAAAAAATGAAATAGCAGAAGTGACTCTTGAACTTTAAAGAGAATAACTGTGACAGGTTAACTCTGCTAAAGGGCTTGATACAAAGCGCACCTGATTTCAGCTTCCTTGGTGCAGTGGCAAAGCAGGCCTTTGCCTCCCCTGCTTTTAGCTATGGCATGCTGTGCTGTTCTTGGTGTTTTGTGGCTTGTGGGTTGTGAGGCTGGCTGATCTCAAATAGCGAGCTTTAAACTAGGTTCATCGAGGGATAGGAATGCAGAGGTGCAGGAGGACACTTCGATGTCAAGCCAGGTGACACAAGCAGCAACAAACCAGGTAAGTGACAAGGGCCCGGGCAAGCTTGGGAACAAAAGGGCAGCACAAACACCCATAGGAGGTCTCAATTGCCTCTACACAAATACTAGAAGTATGGGGAATAAGCAGGAGGAACTCACCCTCCTGCTAGCTAGCAAAAACCCAGACCTGGTTGGGCTTACAAAACCTGGTGGGAGTCTACCCATGACTGGGCAGTAGACATTGAGGGCTACAGGTTCTATAGATGGGATAGAGTAGGGAAAAAGGGGGGGTGTAGCACTTTATGTTAAAGAGCAGTACACATCCTCGATGGTCAGGATGGGTTCAGAAGAGGGGCAAACTGAGGCGCTCTGGGTTAGAATGCAAGGGAGTCGTGAGGAAAGGGACTTGATAGTGGGCCTCCACTACAGACCGCCTCACCAGGGGGACGAGCTGGACCTGGAATTTTCAGGTCAGCTCAC
>NW_017729002.1:18946580-18946861 GCF_001723915.1 Gavialis gangeticus
TGTTCTTTGCCTCTATTTCTGAGCAGGAACCGGTACAACTCACCCACTAGGATTATGGACAGGTTCAGGGGACACGATGCCATGCCTAGGGTCAGGGACAATCTATTTGGGGAACTTCTGGAGGGGCTGGATGGGTTTAAATCACAGCAGGTCAGGATGCTCTTCATCCGAGGGTACTGAGGGAACTGGCTGAGGTCACAGCAGGGCCCCTGGCACGGCTGTATGAGCACTCGCGGTGGTCTGGCCAGGTCCCAGAGGACTGGAAAAGGGCCAATGTGGTC
>NW_017729002.1:18956962-18957271 GCF_001723915.1 Gavialis gangeticus
GGGAGGCAATGTTCAGTGGCAACCAACACTGGTTCATTGTGGGCAGATCCTGCCTGACAAACCTGGTTTCCTTTTACGACCAGGTCACAAAGTCCTTGGATGTGGGCATTGAGGTGGATGTTGATTACCTGGACTTCAAGAAGGCCTTTGACACTGTTTCTCACCACATTCTCACAAAAAGCTAGGCAACTGTGGCACTGATGGCTACACACAGTCAGATGAGTGGCAAATTGGCTTGACAGTCGCACCCAGAGAGGGGAGGTGGACGGGTTGTTTTCAGCCTGGAGGGATGTGGGCAGTGGAGTTCCC
>NW_017729002.1:18962271-18962629 GCF_001723915.1 Gavialis gangeticus
GAAACAAGGGGGGCAAAAGTGCTAAAAAGCGCTCTTGGCTCAGTAAAGACATCCAGGAAGGCCTGAGGGCAAAATATGTGGTATACAGTCAGTGGAAGCAAGGGGCTATGTGGCAGGGCACTGTGTGTGCCTGCTACTTTAAGGGCCAGGAGCTAGCAGTTGTCAGGTGCCTGATGAGGGCAGCCATTTTGGATTTAGGGCTGCCCATATAAACAGGGCATTTAGCTGCTAGAAGGCCAGGCAGTAACATCGCTTGGCTGCAGGGCTGCTGTTATCATCTGGAGGAAAGAGAGGAGCTGTAGAGGATGGTCAGGAGGCTCCTTGGTCCTGGGCATGACCTAAAACTGCACCCTGCTGG
>NW_017729002.1:18967629-18969707 GCF_001723915.1 Gavialis gangeticus
TCTGGAGGTAAGGGAGGAGCTGTAGGGGAAGGATAGGAGGCTCCTGGTCCTGGGCATGACCTAAAACTGCACCCTGCTGGGAGTGGGTGGCCTGGTGGGGCTCCCAGTGGCACGGGAGCTCCCAGGAAATACCAGGCCAGTTACCACCCCAATGAAAGGCGGGTTGGGGTGCCTAAACCCCTGGCCCCTACAACCGGGTGGGTTACCCCTTTGTTTGGAGGGCCCAGAGGATGGACTCTTGGAGAATGAGGAAAGGGTCATAGACTCAGGCCTGTCTGAATTTCCCCTGACTGGCCCATGCTGGGGCCAGTCCTGGAAGGGTCAAAGGGCCAGGGGCCCACTGCAAGGGACGCCCAAGAGCTGAGGGCCTGGGGTGGGCCAGGGATAGTAGCTGAAGGTCCTGGTGGAGGGATCACACCTGAAGGGGAACCAGCTCAGGGAGATATGTTGCCCAGTATGACAGCGGAAGAAGCCACCCGAGGGGAGGAATCTAGGTGGGGTCCAATAGTAGAATTCTGGGGCCCAGAAGGGGAGCCGGTGATTACGTGAACATTGAGATGCCATCTGCGAGGCTTGGGCTGTGGTGTAGGGGAGGAAAGGAGCTGCAGATAGCGAGCCTGGCATCAAGGCAGAAAATGGGCAGCCTCCTGCTTAATTAATTAATGGATGTTGATTATAACAACAAGGTGTGGCGGACAAGTACGCGGGCAGTTGGCCCAAGAACAGGTGGGCAGGCCGCAGGGAAAACAGCCCTGAGCAGGCCCCCTGTTACAGGCTATCACCAAGGAAGATTACACTTCCTAACCACCTCCCTGCAATCACGAGCAATGGAAGGCCAAGGCAGAGACGGAACTAGGGCTGGCGACCAGAATTAAGGCTAACAAGGAATGTTTTTCCAAATACACAGGGAGTAAGAAGAAGGCAACAGGTAACGTGGGGCCCCTACAGGACAGGCTTGGCAATCTGGTGATTGCAGCAAAGGAAAAAGCTGTTCTTTGCCTCTATTTCTGAGCAGGAACCGGTACAACTCACCCACTAGGATTATGGACAGGTTCAGGGGACACGATGCCATGCCTAGGGTCAGGGACAATCTATTTGGGGAACTTCTGGAGGGGCTGGATGGGTTTAAATCACAGCAGGTCAGGATGCTCTTCATCCGAGGGTACTGAGGGAACTGGCTGAGGTCACAGCAGGGCCCCTGGCACGGCTGTATGAGCACTCGCGGTGGTCTGGCCAGGTCCCAGAGGACTGGAAAAGGGCCAATGTGGTCCCCATTTACAAGAAGGTGAGAAAGGAGGACCCAGGTAACTATAGGCCAGTTAGTCTCACCTCGGTCCTTGGGAAGACCTTTAAGAAAATTATCAAGGAGCACATCTGCGGGGGCCCAGCATGGGAGGCAATGTTCAGTGGCAACCAACACTGGTTCATTGTGGGCAGATCCTGCCTGACAAACCTGGTTTCCTTTTACGACCAGGTCACAAAGTCCTTGGATGTGGGCATTGAGGTGGATGTTGATTACCTGGACTTCAAGAAGGCCTTTGACACTGTTTCTCACCACATTCTCACAAAAAGCTAGGCAACTGTGGCACTGATGGCTACACACAGTCAGATGAGTGGCAAATTGGCTTGACAGTCGCACCCAGAGAGGGGAGGTGGACGGGTTGTTTTCAGCCTGGAGGGATGTGGGCAGTGGAGTTCCCCAGGGCTTGGTCCTAGGGCCTGTGCTATTCAACATCTTTATCAGCAACTTGGAGGTGGGTCTGGAAAACACGCTGTCCAAATTCGCTGATGACACAAAAATGTGGGGAGAAGTGGGCACACTGGAGGGGAGGGACAGAATATAACTAGATCTAGAGAGGTTACAGGTGGATGGATGAGAATAAAATGGAATTCAATGCAAACAAGTGCAAGGTGATGCATCTAGGGAGAAGAAACCTGCAGCATACTTATAGGCTGGGAAACGCCCTTCTCAACAACACAGTGGCACAGTGTCACTGTTGACTCCAGGATGGACGTGAGCTGCCAATGGAACAAAGCAGTCAGTAAGGCTAACTGCATCTTGTCGTGCATCTACAGAT
>NW_017729002.1:18974707-18980541 GCF_001723915.1 Gavialis gangeticus
ATTAATGGATGTTGATTATAACAACAAGGTGTGGCGGACAAGTACGCGGGCAGTTGGCCCAAGAACAGGTGGGCAGGCCGCAGGGAAAACAGCCCTGAGCAGGCCCCCTGTTACAGGCTATCACCAAGGAAGATTACACTTCCTAACCACCTCCCTGCAATCACGAGCAATGGAAGGCCAAGGCAGAGACGGAACTAGGGCTGGCGACCAGAATTAAGGCTAACAAGGAATGTTTTTCCAAATACACAGGGAGTAAGAAGAAGGCAACAGGTAACGTGGGGCCCCTACAGGACAGGCTTGGCAATCTGGTGATTGCAGCAAAGGAAAAAGCTGTTCTTTGCCTCTATTTCTGAGCAGGAACCGGTACAACTCACCCACTAGGATTATGGACAGGTTCAGGGGACACGATGCCATGCCTAGGGTCAGGGACAATCTATTTGGGGAACTTCTGGAGGGGCTGGATGGGTTTAAATCACAGCAGGTCAGGATGCTCTTCATCCGAGGGTACTGAGGGAACTGGCTGAGGTCACAGCAGGGCCCCTGGCACGGCTGTATGAGCACTCGCGGTGGTCTGGCCAGGTCCCAGAGGACTGGAAAAGGGCCAATGTGGTCCCCATTTACAAGAAGGTGAGAAAGGAGGACCCAGGTAACTATAGGCCAGTTAGTCTCACCTCGGTCCTTGGGAAGACCTTTAAGAAAATTATCAAGGAGCACATCTGCGGGGGCCCAGCATGGGAGGCAATGTTCAGTGGCAACCAACACTGGTTCATTGTGGGCAGATCCTGCCTGACAAACCTGGTTTCCTTTTACGACCAGGTCACAAAGTCCTTGGATGTGGGCATTGAGGTGGATGTTGATTACCTGGACTTCAAGAAGGCCTTTGACACTGTTTCTCACCACATTCTCACAAAAAGCTAGGCAACTGTGGCACTGATGGCTACACACAGTCAGATGAGTGGCAAATTGGCTTGACAGTCGCACCCAGAGAGGGGAGGTGGACGGGTTGTTTTCAGCCTGGAGGGATGTGGGCAGTGGAGTTCCCCAGGGCTTGGTCCTAGGGCCTGTGCTATTCAACATCTTTATCAGCAACTTGGAGGTGGGTCTGGAAAACACGCTGTCCAAATTCGCTGATGACACAAAAATGTGGGGAGAAGTGGGCACACTGGAGGGGAGGGACAGAATATAACTAGATCTAGAGAGGTTACAGGTGGATGGATGAGAATAAAATGGAATTCAATGCAAACAAGTGCAAGGTGATGCATCTAGGGAGAAGAAACCTGCAGCATACTTATAGGCTGGGAAACGCCCTTCTCAACAACACAGTGGCACAGTGTCACTGTTGACTCCAGGATGGACGTGAGCTGCCAATGGAACAAAGCAGTCAGTAAGGCTAACTGCATCTTGTCGTGCATCTACAGATGCATCACAAGCAGGTTCAGAGACGTGATCCTTCCCCTCTATATGGTGCTGGTCATGCTGCAGTTGGAGTACTGCATCCAGTTCTGGGCACCGCACTTCAAGAGGGATGTGGCTAACCTTGAGAGGGTCCAGAGAAGAGCCACTCACATGGTCAGTGGGCAGCAAGCCAGGCCCTATGAAGATAAACTAAAGGGCCTGAATCTATTCAGCCTCCACAAGAGAAGACAGAGGGATTCTGTTGGCTGTCTATAAACTCACTAGGGGGGACCAGCAGAAAATAGGTGAGGCTCTGTTCCCCTGGGCACCACCTGGGATAACAAGGAATAATGGCCACAAATTGATTGCGAATAGGTTCACGCTTGATATCAGGAGGCAATACTTTACAGTTAGCGCTGCCAGGCTCTGGAATGGGCTCCCAAGGGAGGTGGTGCTCTCCCCCCTACCTTGGGGGTCTTCAAGTGGAGGTTGGGTAGATATCTGGCTGGGGCATTATGATCCCAGCACTTGTTCCTGCCCAGGGCAGGAGGTTGGACTTGATGATCTGTTCAGGTCCCTTCCAACCCTAGAAACTATGAAACTATGAGGATCTGAAGTAGTGATTTGGGGGATGTCCTTAGATTTCCAACAGATCAACTATAGAAATGCCACATCTTCATATGCAGAAAAGAGAAAGGAGAAAGTAAAGTAAATATTACTAATAACCTTAATACTGTGTTTGCCATTTTTTCAAGATCCTATCAAAGGAAGCATACAATAGAATTTTACTCCAAAATACAGTCTCTTTAAAAGAAATATCTATGTCAACTAACACATTAATGTAGTTGTAATTATCTCATTCTTCCAAGAAAAGTATTGTTCCTGCATAATGAACATGTTACTGTTAGGACAAACTAATGTGAAAATATTGTAGTGCAAAAAAGTAATAAATGTAGTCATAAACTGGATTTAGGATTTGTTATTCAACAATCTCTAGGTTTGTTTTTCCATGTTGTTTGTGGGGTGATATTTCTTTTAAGTGTTTATATAGGGCCTGATTCAATGCTTATTAAGTCAATGGCAGCCTGTTATTCAGCTCAGTGGGTAGTGAATTAGATCTACGGGCACATCCAAATGAGCATGCACGTGCAGTTTGCAGCATCACGAACCTGCCTGTGGTGCTGCAAACCACACATGCACACATTTGCTGCATGCTAATTTGCAGCATGGTAGGTTTTTTTGACACCAAGAGATCCCACCATCAAAAAAAACAGCAGAAAAAACTAGGGCAGCACAAGTAGTGCACCATCCAAAACCAGAGCCTGACCAGCCAGAGCCATGCTCCAAGTGCTAGCCAAGCTCCACCTGCCCATATCACTGCTGCTAGAGCCTCAGGAGGCCCCCAGGACGCCAGCTAAGGTTGCTGAAGCCAGCCCAGGTGCTGCCCCCAGCCTCCCCTACCCCATCCAGGGCAACTTGCTACACACCAGAGCACACATGCAGGCATGTTTCCCAGGGACAATTTGTCCCTGAGGAAACACATGTGCGCGCTTGTCTGGATGCACCCTATATGGCTTTAAGTACTCTGTATGCTTCCCCCATGTTATTAAGTCATTGTTTCTCAGGTATGTCTACAAGGTAAATTTACCATCCCCACATGTGGCATGCTCAAGCGCCCTGCACTGCCATGCACTAATCATGGAAAGCTGTCTCCTGAAAAAGAAGCAGAGTAGCCCTGTATGTGCAGCCACAGGGACAGCCACTGAGCTGAATAAGAGGCTGCCACAGGGACAGCCTAACTGGTACTGCTATTCAGTAGCACTTAAAGCTCCACCACTCTGAGTTAGAAGGTAGCTCACCCTAAGCAGCAGTGTGCTTCAGTGCGCTGCTGCTGTGGACAGTAAGTTTGCTGGATAGACCTAGCTGCATTTTTGAGTAGCCACACGCCCTGCTTTCCCATCCTGCTCCCAAGCAGAGTTGACCAATATGAAACCAAACTGTGCTCGTATTGTTATGACCAAGTTTCCATTTGGGATTAAATGGTGACTCAATGTGTTATAGGAGGCAAACAGAAGGAGGGGAAGCAGAAAAAAAAAGCACTAATGGCTACATTCAGCATATAGGTTTCTGTGGTAAATTGATTTGGTTTCCATGACTACAAAAAAGAGAATCCAATCTTGCTTACTTTAGAACCAAGGTCAAACTTGAATTTGCTGCCATCTTCCTCCTCCACTTCAGTGGTTTCCATTCCTTTGGTCTTCATGGCATTGTACAGCACAGAGGTAATCTTCACCAGCTCCTTCACTGCATAGCCATCTGCTTGGTAGAGCTTCTTTGTGTTGAGCTTTATGTGAGCTTTGGTAGCCTGTTAAATGACACAAAGATGCATTTCAGAAGGTAATGGAGAACAGGTCCCAATCCTTTCGTCAGAGCTCTCCTAAAAGCACTTTTTGGGCGGAGCCAGACTCTTCTATCCTTAAAAGACATTTTCAATTTAGGAACGTGCACACTTTCAATTGTGTTGTTTCTAAAAAAACAGTATTCCCCGATACATAGTCACCTTTACAAGTCAGAAAATTTCTGAGAAAGCTGCAGCCATTAATTCCCACAGAGTGAGATTCAGCACTGTGCATAAAGTCAGCAACAAAGGCTATGGAACATTTAATTAAAAGGTACTTAAAAACATACATACCACACTTAAACAGATCACCAGTCATGTGTTAACCCATTGCATAAGTATCAACTTCCCCCTAAGGTACGGGCTATCAGCCTACAACCAATGTAATCAGACCAAGAAGATGTCCAATCCAGCCTGCAGAGATCTGATCCAAAACGGAGAATTCATGTCATAGACCTGTACTCTGCTGCCCATTCCCTCTGCAGCATCAGAGCTTACCCCTGCTGCAGAGGGGTCAGGAATCTGGCAGCTGGCCACTAAGATCAGGGGTGACCCCTACCTTAAGAGAATGAAATAATAAGATCAATCACCCTAATAAAGGGTCCCCTCTTCTTCTTCAGCTTGATGTATTATTACTTCTCTTCAATTTGTATATTATTTTTACTATAAATTATTATATTAATAAATTTGTATCCCCTTCTCCTGTGTCCTCTAAATGCTCATATATTCATACAGACAGGTATGGAAATAAACTACAAGATTCAATTAATGAAATTATCCATCATTATTTCAAAATAACAAAAACCAAAAGGGTAGTACATTAAGAGGCAGCATTCCAGAGTGAGAGAGAAGATTAACTTAATTCGTAGAATTCCCTATGTGCTGCTGTTACAGACACCCAGACATGAGGACTTAGTACAAAACAGTAATTAAAATTGCCAGTCTCTCTCTGATGAAGTGGGAGCAGCACAAGAAGCCATTATTTGTTCAAACTCTGTTCCTCCCTAACAATAAAATAAACCAACTGTAAATAGCCAGGTGGCTTATCTTTTTATTATTATCATTTTAGTTAAAATGCTAGAAAATATTTGCCTCCAAGAAAACATTTCCCATCACATAGGAAACTATGTGATAGAGTCTTCTGCTTTTATATTAAACTCTAATCTTGATGCACCACAGGGTTGCAAACCCAAAATAATTCTTTTACTGATAATGTGAACTGGTTCCTGACAACCAAACTTTTTACTAACATTTTTTACATATGTGACAGGGTTGATAAGACTTGCACAGAGTTTAGATTATGGTTTGTATGGGATGGTTTGGATAAGCATGATCCTGCATCAGACAGAGGGTTGGACTAGATGACCTCTGAAGGTTCCTTCTAGCCCTACTTGTCTATGACTATGATAATATAATTGTAACCCTTCTGACAAGCTAAGGACAAGGATAGGGTTCAAATTTAGGGATTTAACACCAACCACACTAAAAAATATTGGCTGTCAGGAAAACATTTAGACTATCAGTAAAAAAGGAGTCTTAGATTGGCAACTATGCTCGACTGCAACAATAGTTTTACATCCTGCCATGCCCCTTCTAAGGGATCCCCTATTCCTCCCCACATCATGACACCCCTGACTGTACCTTACACCATGCTGCCCCAGCCTTACACCCACAGGCCCTCCTCCCCATTCCTACAGACCCCTAAAGAAAGATGCTGCCTACCTACAAGGTGAACAGTGTACTAGGCATATGAGACTCAGCATCAGTACATAATTAGGAGCAGGAGGGAGCTGCAGAGCTCCTATGAGCAACAAAGCTGTGATTCTCTTCAGGGTGCTGCACTCCCACTCAGACACCAGGGGCACGTCCACACATGCAAGTATGTGCGCTTGCAGCAGCTCAAATAGAAGTGGTGCAAATTTGAGCCAGGGCTTTTTGCCTCAGCGCATGTGCTTAGACACATGCTTTTTTGTGGAGCACATTGTGCCACTTGGGGCAAAATAACCCTGCTTGGCTCCTCCCAGATGTGCAGCCGGGGGGA
>NW_017729002.1:18980620-18981072 GCF_001723915.1 Gavialis gangeticus
AATTGGTACCTGCGGACACTACCCTTTGTGCCACCTGGACTGCTGAAGCAGTCGTGAGAGTTCCCTGCACCCTCTACCCAGCAGTCTGGCAGTGGGGGTTGCTGCCTGGCTGTAACCTGCTGCGCACCTGCCAGACCCGGATGGGGACTGCACAGCCGGTAGAGGCATCTGCCCCTCTGGGCCAGCTGCCAGTGGCCTCCATGAGGCACTACTGCCACGTGTGCCCCCTGCCTGGCCATCTTGGCAGCTATCGCCCAGAAGATGTTCTGGGTGTGGTGGCCTGCTTTGAACTGTCAAAGCCTGTGCTTCCGGCCCCAACTGGCCAGGAGGTCAGCCACAGCCAGCTGGGTCCAAGGTGCCAGCTCTGAGCAGGCAGGGTTCTGCCACTGGCCTCCCTAGCAGGAATTCTGGTGTTCCCTATTGGAAAACTGAAAAATCCCTGATAAAAAAAA
>NW_017729002.1:18981874-18982187 GCF_001723915.1 Gavialis gangeticus
CATAATAATAAAGTGAACTCTAAATACATGTTTCATGAATTCACGAATATATATTTTGCTGCCCTCCCACAAGGGCTACAGCCTCCACACAAGGGATACGGCCCCCGCAGGGGCTACACCCCCCTTGCAAGGCCCACATGTCCCACCCCAGCTCCCCAATTGGTGCCCCACCTGGCCCCATCCCCTGCCAGCTGCTGCAGCCCCTCTATGGCTGCCCCACCAAGCCCCACCCCCGCTCCCTCAGACAACCCCCAATGGCTGCCCCGCCCAGTCCCATCCCCCAACTTGCACCCCCAGGCCCCCATGGCTGCCC
>NW_017729002.1:18982307-18991854 GCF_001723915.1 Gavialis gangeticus
CCCAGACCCCCATGGCTGTCCCCCCAACCCCAGGCACCATCACTTCAAAGAAAAAGAAAAAAAAATGAAAAGGGGGAAAAAGCCTATTCTTACCCTAGAAGCAGGGGCTGGGGGGTCTCCGGGTACTCCTGGCAGAGACCCCCAGGGCAGCACAGGGCAGTGGGGGGCACGAGGGCCCAAGCTGGGGCCACTGGGGCTGTCCCTCTGCCCCATGCTGTGCGGGTGGGGCTCCAGTGAGACAGACAGCAGCTACAACTGCTGGTATGTGCCAGGGTTGGTTTTTTTAAACTATGGGGATGCTGGGGTGCAGGGGGAGGGCAGGGCAGGGATCGGCACGGGGTTGGGCAGCTGAGGGGGTGGGGCCAGGCAGGAAAGTGATCAGGAAGGTCAGGGGGACAGGCAAGGGATAGGGCAGGGCAGGGTTTGGGGGGGCTGGGGGAGTGGACAGAGCCAGCGGGGGTCCCCCTCATGGTTCCCTCCCCACCTTCTCTAGCCCCTCCAACTCCTTATTCATGGCACAGGAGCCCTGGTGCTGAACATGCAGCCTGGCAGGCCGTGCATTTCAGCACCAAGGCAAGGGAGCCAACCATAGAGACATTCTGGCAGCTAGAGAGTCTCCATGGAGGACCCAGACTTTGCCCCGCTTTTTTAAGTTTTGGTTTTTTTAGACCCCTGGATATCCAGGGGTCTAATTTTTGCCCCACGCTGCAAACTTGCAGTGCAGGGAACATTTTTCATTCCCACACATGCCTCTTGCCCCATCTCAATGGGGTTTGGCAACCGTGGTGTACAGAACCAGGACAGCCTGGTTTTATGTGTTTTTGTAAAAATTTAGGAATAAACCACAAGGTGCTACTATATTTGTTGGACATGCATTGAGCCATTGGGTCCTCATTCAGAGAAAAATCTATTTGAAATGAAAAGAGAGATGTTCTTGAGAAAGAACTAAGGCTCCAAAAGAAATCAAAAAGGAATGTAAAAAGTGTCAGTCTCCAACCTTATTCTTAAGTACACTGCCACATTTTCTGGCTTTTTTTGTTTTTCAAATCAAATTTCCCTAATTTTTTAATGTTTTCCTGTTCCCCACTACTGTGTGAAAAGTTCACAAAAACAACAGAGGGAGCAGTCTGCTGACTGACTTGGCAAGGGGAAGAGAGAAGATAACTGAAAAATGATGCCAAGGTTTCTAGAAGGGGAAAGGAATTTTTTGTGCCTTCATTTGTGGACTCTCAAAAATTAAGGTAACTAAAAACTACTGGTCCCTCAAAAATTCTGGCCAACATGGTCTCAAATGCGCCAGTAGAAGTGAAAAACTAGAGATTTTTTTCCTTCAGTTGCTCTTAGAAGTTAAATGTAACAGTAGTAGGTACAAATTTCCAGACAGTAGTGTGATTATTAAGTCAACAGTATCCTTTTAACACATATTCCACCAGGGAGGCTCGAGTACCACTTTATAAAGAGTATTGTCAGGGACAGGAATTCCAATTTCAGTTCCTTTCAAAACACCAGAAAGGAAAAGCAATGTTTAGCAAAAGAAAAGGATGCATTTCCCCCTGTAAGAATGGCACGTTGAGAAATATATATTTTCAAAAGTAAAGGTAAAGCCTATGTGAATAGGAAATTTCACATTTAGAAAATATGAGCCTTACATCTTTTCTTGAACCACCATCTTAAAAGAGGCATAAAATGGCTTGTAGCACCATTATAAAATCCTCTCTCTTTATTCTATGAACGGGTTACAGTGAGTTTTATTTTGGACACATACAGCTGAGACAAAAGCAGAATTAAAAGCGCATCACAAAAGTAGCATCAACTCTCTGGAGGTATTTTTTATTTATTTTAACATGTGCTCCAATATTTTTCCTTTAGAGCCAAATTTCTAGACCCAGATCCCAGTTAACAGATCACTGGGAAAGGACCATGAAATAGGCCTTATCCAAGCCACAAAGTAGCAGTGGTGTTAATCTGCTGCCATTGCAAATCCCCTTTTGAGGAAGGGCTGAGCTGGTTGATCTCTACATTCACATTCTGGCTCTAAAATCCCTTTATGCAGCAAGATCAAGGGAACTATGTTGCACAATGATGAAAGGCTTATTGTATGGGTTCCCTTAATGTGTCCATACTTATGTGGAACGGACTGAAGTGGTGGGAAGGATTCACTCCCCTACTGAACAAGATGGAGGGGACAGCTGCATTATGCAAGACCAACATGTTATTACTCTCAACTAGGCTCTTCTGAGCCAGAATTTGTCCCCAGCAGGACTCCATATGCTGGAATTCAGTAGTGGGCCTTGCCCCCACTTGCCCTATCCCCTGAATTCCCCATCCCTCCAGGAGTCCCATGGGCCAGATGATACATCTCCACAGGCCAGATCCAGTCTCGAGGCTACATCTTTGATACTCTTGATTTAAGGCAATATCCAGATTGGCTCCTTAGGCACCTCCCATGTAGGATTCAATTATGCTTAAAAATTAGGCTCCTGAGATCAGGGGGGCAATTCAAAGAAATGGAGCTATGCATCTAGATTTTGTGAAGTCAATAGGGAGATTTAGGCTCCTTTGAAGGTGTAGCACATCAGGGTCCCAGGGAGGGCCCATGATGCCCCCATGGCTCCACAACCATGCCCTGCTCCACCCCAAAACACTTTCCCTTCTCACCTGCCATACCTTGGAGTAATAATAGTAATAGGGAAGCTATCCATGGGCCTTCGGATGGCCCCAGTCTGACTGGACCTTCTCCCATCCCAGGACTCTCATTGGGCCTTGTCACGGTGCCCGGAGCTGGCAAGCCAAGCTCACGGTCGTGGTCACGGTGGGGCGGCCGGGTGGTGGCAAATTGGATACGGAACAGGCGGGATTTCTGGCGTGGAGTTCTGAGGCACGTGAGCGTAGTGGTTTTAAACAAAGGTAATTCATTTGACTTACGCTTAGCGGCGCAGGTAGAGTTGCTTTCTTCAGTTACAGTAGATACAAACAACAGAGGGGTCCGTTGGCCCACGGGGTTCTTAAGTGAGCCCTTGCTATCTAGCCGGAGCTAGGGGCGGCTGCTCAACTTAATAGTCCCAGGGCTGGTCAACGGCTCATTTAAGGAACAGGACAAACAACAAAACTGTAACGATGACGAACGAAGACTGAATCGTGACGCCAGTCCAATGGACGAAACGGGTGGTCGAAGGAAAAGCCGAGGTCAGGAGCCGAGAGATGATGCAGCGGAGGGATGAGCCGGATCGTGGTTGATAATGGAAGCCGAGGTCAGTCAAATGCCAGGTAAGTAAAAGCTAGAATCAATGTCGGAGCCGTAGAAGCAATCGAAGTCGGAGTCAAAGCCAGTAAGTTCAGTAATCGGAACAATCGGTACACGAGGAGACGAAATTAAAGGTATGAATCCGCTGCGTGAGATTGTGAGGAGAACCGGGGGACTGACTCCCAAATCGCTCTCTGCCTCGCAGTCTCTGCTAACAGCAGCCTCTGCTACAGACAGCACACGGTCTCTCACCACGCTCTCACTAACGACGCCCACACAACAACCCCCCCCTTGGTGGGGGCTCACAGGTCTTTATACTAATTTTAGTGACCAATCAGATCCTATCCTGCAAAGAAATTTCTAGTCAGATTATGTCATGCTGCAGAAAGACTGAGCATGCGCCTGGTCAGGTTTTGTGGGCAACTGAGCATGTGCGAAGCTGAAAAGTAGGTCACGGATGACTGACAGGCCCAGGGGTCGAGCAGAGGGCATGCAGCCTAGGCTGTCTGCACATGTCAGGATCGACTCTCCTGTATTGGCAGCACCCAAATCTAATAATTTTCATTGACAGGCCTCTCTGGTCAACTGTGCTCTGCAGGGCACCTACAGCCTTAAGGGCTACTTGCATGGCTCCAATCCTCCCCTACACACAGCCCCAAGCCTCATAGGTGTTACGATATTGTTGTTCTCCTGTCAGGCCTTCAACCTCATTGGCCTCCACCCCTTTACTCTCAGCTAGGCCTTCTAGCTCGGTCCCACAATGTCAGACCTGGCTCTGAGGCACTACCTCTGGTTTGGCCCTTTTGGGCGCTGGGCCCCTGGCCCCTGCCTTGCTGCACCCCTCCTCAGGCACTGGGCCCCTGGCCCTTGGCCGGTTCTGTGGCCTTGCACTATGCCCGCTCCAGGGTCAATAGTCACTTGGACCTTGAGCCTGCCCCTAGCAGGGCTCAAGGTGATTGTGTGCCCCTCAGGCAATAATGAGACCTCTACATGCCATCCCTATAGTCCCAACCCAAACCACCAGTGTAAACAGCAACATAAACACTAAGCCCCACAAAGGGAAAGCAGCCCTCTTCCCCTTTAAGAGGGAACACCTTCACTCACCCCTTGTGCTGGCATACCTCCCAGCCATGGCTCCTTGAGCTCCCCAAGCTTCACTGTTCCTGAAGGCAGCAAAGCAATCAGTCTAGCATCCCTGGGTAGCTCTCCTGGGCAGAAGCTCCCAACCGCGCAGCTGGCAAGGCTAGATTAGCTTGCCAGCCCAAGCCCCAGACTTATATGCTCCCAGGGCCCTACCCCCTTCCAGTCAACAGACTGCCTGGGCTGCCTGCAGAGACCTGCCAATTGCCTCATTTGCCCTGTTGCCTTGGCAACCTGCAGCTGCTGTGCCCTGCCTAACCTGCAGTGCTCCCTGGCTGAGCTACTTTTACCTTAAATGAACAGGGAACCTCAGGCTCTCTGTTTCAGAAGGTTAATTCAGAGTGCATGAACCTGAGTGTGCAGCACAGAGGTAACCAACAGGAAACAATAAGCACAGGGGATGCATTTGAACTCCTACCCTATTAGGTACCTCTGTCCACTCAGTATTTAGAGCCTAAAGTCTTCTTCTGGGGGAAAAGGGCTCACTCCTTTTGAGAGGGAAGCAGTGGCAGTACTCACCTTTCATACACTAGCCTATGTCATTGCCTATAGTTTTCCATATTCCAGTATAAGTTGTCATGTTGTCCCCAGCTGCAAAGCCAGGTTGCAATGTGATGTTGGTCAGACTGTGACTAGATCAGTATGACCTCCCACTGATGGTGCAGGAGACTGAAACAAGGAGGGCAGACAACAGGATCAGTATTGAGGAATTTGTTAGTCGTCATTCATGAAGATCATTCTTTCAATGAGTGCGATTCTATTTAAATATAATGGCACATAACCAAATACTTGTACCATAAAGAAGTCAGAAATTTCTTCTCTTGGTAAGATATATTCTGTAGCGATTACTGCTTTCTGATACTCTTCTCTCAGGGAATCAGGAGAATGCCTCCACATAAATCTTTTCCATAATTGTAGATGCAATAAATTATTAGCTACCAGCAAGTGCGTGCCCTATGGACCACAGGAATTCATGAGAGAACTTCTCCAAAATCTTTACAATTCTGAGGAAACAGGAAACTTTTGTGCAGAGTGTTTCTTGAAGAATCATAATAATCCCTATATTATCTTGTAAAATTAATTGCAGGCTTTGGGCCACTGCATTATTTAAGAGCTTTCCTCTCTTTTTACATCCTGTAACATTACCACATAATTCTGCAAAGCTTTTTCAGAAACACTGACAAAAGTATGATATAAAACAGAAAATGTATTAATATTACATTTATTATATTCTTGTGCATCCACATTGTGCTAAACTCAGAAAAGGAACTTAAAACTGCTAAAAGATTGTTTCTCATCTCTAGTGATCCTCCACAGCCCAAAACTCTGCTCTAAGGTATGATAAAGATATACATTCAGTACACAATAAAATTAGTAACTGAATACAAATTAATAGGGTTTCCATAAATGCATCCAAGAGCAAAACAAGCTTTGCAGAATGGTTGCCTTGGATTTCAGAAAACTCCAGAAGACAGAGCTGGAAAAAGGCTTACTTTGATCTCTATTCATATTGAAAGATAAGGCTGTGGAATGGGCTGCTACTTGGTCAAAGAGTATGCATGCATTGCACAATACAGTGCTCTGTAGAAATAACTGAGCTAGCTCTAAATGAACTAGCGTGGGTACTGGAAGCAATACAGCCACATTTATGAAGGGATCTGCTTTGGCTCACTCAGGTGTTCTACCTGCAAAAAAATTAACTTTAACATCCAGGTCTAAAAACATGAGCATCTGTCTGAAGTCCAGCGCATTTTACTTTATATCCCTTGTTTCAATTCTCTCTAAATATTTCCTCTATCACAGTACTAATCACTTCTCAGAACATCTGATACTGTATCTATAGAAAATAGGAGTCATTCTTAACTAACGTGTGGCTCACTCTGCCTATCCCAGAATCTGAGCATCCAGCTCATTTTCCTTTATAACCCCCTTCCAGTTCTCAGTGTTTACTGCAGCATAGAATCACAGAATTATAGAAAATTAGGGCTGGAAGGGACCTCAGGAGGTCATCTAGTCCAACCACCTGTTCAAAGCAAGACCATACCCAACTGTATCATCTTAAGTCTTTGTCTAGCCGGGTCTTAAAATCTGCCAAGAACAGAGATTCCACAACTCTTCTGGGTAACCTATTCCACTGCTTTTCTACCCTCCTAGTGAGAAAGTTTTCCCTGATATATAACCTAAACTTTCCTTGCTGCAACTTGAGACCACTGCTCCTTTTTCTGTCATATGTCACCACTAGGATCAGTCTAGTTCTATCCTCTTCAGAACCACCCTTAGGTAGTTGAAGGCTGGTATTAAATCCCCTTTCCTTCTCTACTCCAGACTAAATAAGACCAGTTCTCTCAGCTTCTCCTCATAAGTCATGTGACCCAGCTCCCTAACTAGTTTGGCTCCCCCCCGCCCCACTGAACTCTCTCCAATTTGTCTGCATCCTTTCTGCAGTGGGGAGACCAAAACCAGATGCAATACTCCAGATGTGGCCTCACCAATGCCAAACAGAGGGGAATAATCACTTCCCTTGATCTGCTGGCAATGCTCCTGAGAATACAGCCCAATATGTCATGAGCCTTCTTCACAACAAGGGTACACTGTTGGTTCATAGTAAAGCTTACTGTCCTTTTCTGCAAAGCAGTTGCTTAACCAGTCAGTCCCCAGCCTGTTCCCATGCATGCAATTGTTCCAGTCTAAGTGCAGAATTTAGCATTTGTCCTTACTGAACCTCATGAGATTTCTTTTCATCCAATCCTCCAATTTCTCAAAGACTCTGTGAATCCAAGCCCTACCCTCTAGTGTATCTACTATTCCCCACAACTTCATGTGATCTACAAACTTGTTGAGGGTGCGCTCCAACCCATCGTCCAGGTCACTAATACGGAACAACACCGACTCCAGGACTGACCACTGGGGCACTACACTTGATACCAGCTGCCAGCTAGACATCAAGCCATTAACTACTATCCTCTGAAACCAATGATCCAGCCAGTTTTCTATCCACTTTATAGTCCAGTCATCCAAGTCATACTTCCTTACCCTGCTTGCAAGAATGTTATGGGAGACCATATCAAAATCGTTGCTGAAGTCAAGTTATATCACATCCACTGTTCCTCCCAGCATCCACAGAGCCAGTCATCTCATCATAGAAGGCAATCAGTTTGGTCAGGCATGACTTTCCCTTGGTAAATCCATGCTGACTGTTCCTAATCACTGTTCCATGTGCTTAGAAATGGGTTTCTTGAGGACCTGTTCCAGGATTTTTCCAGGGACTGAGATGAGGCTAACCATTCTGTAATTCCTTTAATCCTACTTCTTCCCTGTCTTAAAGATCAGCACTACATTTGCCCTTTTCCAATCAGCTGGGACCTTTTCCAGTCGTGACAAGTTTTCAAAGGTAATGGCCACTGGCTCTGCAATCACATCAGCCAACTCCCTCAGCACCCTTGGGTGCATTGCATCCAGCCACATGGACTTGTACATGCCCAGCTTTTCTAAATAGTTCCTAACCTGTTCTTCTGCCCCTGTTGGCTTCTCACCTTCTCCCCAAACTGTGCTGCCAAGCACAGGTGCCTGAGAGCTGACCTTCCCTGTGAAGACTGAGGTGAAAAAGACATCAACTACTTCAGCCTTTTCCACATTTTCTGTCACTAGGTTACCTCCCCCATTGCTGCCAAGCACAGTTGGCTTGGCAGGGACCCACACTTCCCCAACAAGAAATGTCTCTCATTACCCTTCACGTCCCTTGCCAGCTGCAACTCCAATTGCACTTTGGCCTTCCTGACTTCATCCCTGCATGTCTGAGCAATATTCTTATACTCCTCCCTAGTTGCATGTCCAAGTTTCCATTTCTTTTAAGCTTCCTTTTTCTGTTTTACCTCATTGAAGAGTTCTCTGCAAAGCCAAGCTGGTTTTCTGCTGTACTTGCTAGTATTCCTGTGCATCAGGATGGTTCACTCCTGCATCCTCAGTAAGATTTCTTTAAAATACAACCAACTCTCCTAGACACCTTTTCCCAGCAGACTGGCCTCCCAGGGGATCCTGCCCATCAGTTCTCTGTTGAAGTCTGCTCTTCTGAAGTCCAGGGTCCTTACTCTGCTGTTCTCCTTCCTTCCTTTCCTCAGGATCTTGAACTTAATCATTTTGTGATCACTGCTGCCCACGATGCCATCCACCACTACACTGCCCACCAATTCTTCCCTGTTTGTGAGCAGCAGGTCAAGAAGCATATGGCCCTTAATTGACCTGTCCAACACTTGCACCAGGAAGTTGTCCCTAACACTCTCCAAAAAACTTCTTGGATTCCCTGTGCACTGCTGTGTTGCTCTCCCAACAGATATCAAGGTGCTTGAAGTCCCCCATGAGAGTCAAGGGGACTTCTGCGATTGGAAAACTTCTGCTAGCTGTCTGAAGAAAGCATCCACCTCATCCACCTGGTCTGATAGTCTATAGCAGACACCTACCATGACATCACCCTTATTGCTCTCCTCTCTGACCCAAACCCACAGACTTTCAGCAGACCTAACTCCAGTTTCATACTGGAGCTCTGAGCAGTCATACAGCTCTTTTACATAAAGCACAACTCCTCCTCCTCTTCTCCTGAACAGCTGATACCCATTAATGAGTGTAGTCATGCAAGCTATCCCAGCAAGTCTCTGTTATTCCAATCACATCAGTTCTGAGACTATGTGGGGACTTCCAATTCCTTCTACTTGTTTCCCAGGCTCCATGCATTTGTGTACAGACACCAGACCCAAGTGCCCTATTTTCTAAGTAAGAATGAAAGGGCCTCCCCTATTGCCCATTTCTGCTTGTGCTTCTTCCAAGTTGACCATTTCCCCCACTTACCTCAGGGCCTTTGGTCTCCATCCCTGGGTGAACCTACTTTAAAACCTTCCTCACTACGTTTGCAAGCCTGTCTGAGAAGATGCTCTTCCCTCCCTTTGTCAGGTGGATCCTGTCTCTTCCTAGTAATCCTTCTTGGAACAACATCCCATGGTCAAAGAAGCCAAATCTCTGCTGGCAACACCATCTGCACACCAACACATTGATCTGCAGGATGTGTCCGCTCCTTCCCCAGCCCTTTCCCTTGACTGGAAAGACTGAGAGCATCACCTGAGGCCCTGTGCCTTTCACCCTTGCACTCAGAGCACTGTAGTCATTTTTGAC
>NW_017729002.1:18996854-18997975 GCF_001723915.1 Gavialis gangeticus
CAACACCATCTGCACACCAACACATTGATCTGCAGGATGTGTCCGCTCCTTCCCCAGCCCTTTCCCTTGACTGGAAAGACTGAGAGCATCACCTGAGGCCCTGTGCCTTTCACCCTTGCACTCAGAGCACTGTAGTCATTTTTGACCTGCTCAGGGTCACCCCTGGAAATATCTTTGGTACCCACTTGAATAAGCAGAATGGGATAGTAATCAGACGGCCAGATAAGTCTCAGTAATCCCTCTGTGACATCTCAGATCTGGTTCCAGGCAAGCAGCAGACCTCCTGAAACAATAGGTCAGGCCAGCAGATGGATGCCTCCATCCCCTACAGAAGGGAATCTCCCACCACTACTACCTATTGCTTCCTCTTGATGGCAATCATTTCAGTCTTCCCAACCCTGAGGAGACCTGGCCTTGCCTCTTCTGCCAATGGAACATGCTCCTCCTCCTGTGCTGCTAGCACATTATTACCAAGCCCAGAGAACATCAAACACTGTACAGTATCTATTCACAGTAGGCTAACACATGACTCGCTTCCTCCAGTCCAAAGTCTGAGACACACATTATGAACACACTGACTGACATGCAAAGCTCTAAAACTTCCACTCACTCTGTTACTACACTGTACTTCCGAAGCAACTGATCAAGAATCACTTAGTTGAAACTCAGTGTTTCAGTGCTGAATGAAATCAGTCCAGTGCTCCATTTTGGAACTGTTTTTTAAATGAGCTGTATTTTATGCAACTCTGCTCTTGCCTCTGTCCTAGGACATGAATACACGATCTAATACTGTGCTGAATTTCCAGCAGGCACAACACAGAAAAGTATAGCCCAAGAGGAAGGAACAGACAGAGGTGATTTCACACCATTTCAATACCCCCTTCAGAAATAAAAAACAAAGAAACAAACTTACTTGGAACAGGTTAGTGAGGCACTGCAGAACCTTTTGTGAATGACTGTGTTTTACAAATTAAAACAGATACTAGATTACATAGCACAAATGTAATTAACTAGCAGAAGGGAGGAGAGGATAACTAAGCATAAATATTAACTGACTGCAGGAGAAATCATAGAATCATAGAGTTGGAAGGGACCTAGACAGATCATCAAGTCCGACCCCC
>NW_017729002.1:18997986-19009548 GCF_001723915.1 Gavialis gangeticus
TCTTGTCCTGCAAGGGCCCCACATTTCCTGGGGCCTTCTTTCTTCTCCCTATGTACTTAAAAAAGGACTTCTTGTTGTCCTTAATCCGGGAAGCCAGCCCCTGTTCCATCTCTGCCTTGGCCTTCCTAACCATCCCCCTACATCCCTGAACAACTGCTGAATAGTCCTCCTTAGTGATGACCCCTCCTTTCCATTGGGAGTAAGCCTCCTTTTTGGCAAGGAGACATTCCTGGATGTTTTTAGTGAGCCGTGGAGGCTTATATTAACTTCTGGCTGTATCTCTGTATTTTCCAGCTATTTATTAAATGGCTACAATTCATGTGGACTTATGTGCACACTATGTACCTCTTTCATAAATGGGTGGAGGGAAGAAGCAATACTAGGACATTCGGGGGTAAAACCAGGCTTTCCCTTAAGTCCATTACAGTTTTGTGTCATATCATTTATTGTAGGCAGTATGAGAGAGGAAGGGGACTTCTGGATTTAAATTTGCAGACAGGGAAGCACAGGAGATGATGTCATACTGCAGGTGGACAGTACAGAAGACAGGGATCTAATCTTGTTTGAAACCACACGCAATTATTTATTTGGAGGTGAAGTATCTAATAAAATAAATGAAAGCAAAAACGCTGTTAGTGGGGCTTGCCATGCCATAGGACTTGCACAGCATGACAAGCTCTCCTGAGGATATAGATATTTTAGAAGTAACTTTGCATAGTAATGTAGAGCCAGATCTTATTCTGCCTATTAAGTGCCCAAGTGTGGTTCCCTTTGGCTCTTTTCAAGGCCCTGAAAATCAGTGCAGGGACCTCTTCCCTGGGTATGGTTGAGAATGTAGTGCAGGGCCTTGAGCTTTGACAGAGCCCCAGGCAAGCTTGTACTTCCCCACGCTGTGTGCTGTTGCTTGGAGGTGTGTCTCTGCTTATGCTATCAGTCCCTGACTCCTATGATGAGGATGAGCTCACTGCTGCCATTAACAAGTTTCTTCGCATTTTACCGGCACATGGCTGCTAACCTCGGAGCCCACAGGCAGCTCAGTTGAGTCCTGAACTGCCTTCTGCCTTGCTGTGTGTTACGGGTGGGGAAACTCTGGTGAACAGCATGGGGAGGAGGTTGGCTAGCTAGGGTGGGAAAAAGCAAGGAGGGGATGGGAGGGGAGAATCCCCAACCCTGCTATGTCAGCCCCCTAGCTCCAGGTGTGCAGCTTGGGACAGGCAGCTCCAGGTGTGCAGCTTGGGAGCTGGCATGGGCACAGGTGGCAGTGGTCCTTGCCAGGGAAGCGATGAAGGTACTTGCTGCTGGGCCCACCCCTAGCCTTTTCTTCTCACTTGGGGTGTGCTGCCAGAGTTGGCAGAGGTAGGTGTTGGCCTATTGGCTACAGTGCTCGTCCTCTTTGGGCCATGGTGCAAGGGCTGGAAATAAAGGGCAGCTGCTGCCAGAGGCCTCGGGGAGTCAGGATGGGGCTCCAGGTGCCAGCATCAGATGTGCCTGCTGGGGTAGGGGACAGTGCCTGGGAGGCAGAGGTGAAATCTGCAGGTCTGTAGGGTCCAGCACATGCCCAAGGCAGTGGGTCATGTGCACTACTATGTATTAATTGATGCACCTTTTTTTTTTTTTTAGTTCCTTTAACACACCTACTTTTGTACTCCACCTACTCCATCATCTGAATCTTAACACTAGCTGAACCAATGCATTCATTAATGCACATTTGCTCCTGTGCATTAAGTTTAGTACCTCTGATATAAGGTAGTAGATAACAGCTCAGTAGCTGTGCTAATGCACAGTAGACAAGGCAAGCTTTCTTTTGTGACATTGTGCAGCAGACTAATTCTACAGCATGTTAATGAATTAGCATGGTTTTTCCTGTGATGTGCTAATGTGCAGTAGAATAGTACACTGCTTATTAAGACATCTTGTGTAGAGGCATCCATTGTGTCCCAAAAAGAGTGAGGAGGAGGAGGACCACCATCTTTTGCATTAACAATGTTTCTGGGAACCCAGCAGGTTGGAAAAGGATAACAGGTACCTCATGGATTGAAACAGCTGTGGCTGTGATTTGTCTCTTGGGGCTGTGAGTAAGTGCAAATAAGAATAATTTCACGTACCTTGTTTGCTGTCATGGTGCAGGGGGATCTGTGTTATAGCTACTCTCTGTGGCCACTGGTTTATATATACTCTCCCAATACCCTGACCCACTGACTCCTTTCTCTGTGGTTTCACCTACCATAGGAGGAACATTTTCTCATTTGGCAACTTTGTTTCCCAAACTCTCCCCTCATTGGAGGGGGAAGCAAGCAGAGAAATGCTGGCAGAATATCTGAGCAGACTGTGGTTTTGAAACAATTTTTATTATTTCTTCTTGGCTTTGATACAACTTTCATGGAGACAGTTAAGGGGAAAGGGCCCATTCTTGTAGTTTTTATCTTGTATTATGCCCAGGAGATCATAGAATCAATGAGTCGGATGGGACCTAGACAGATCATCTAGTCCGACCCCCTGCCATGGGCAGGAATGAGAGCTGGGGGTGGGAGGGGTGATAAGACCCCAGCCAGGTGCCTATCCAGTCTCCTCTTGAAGATCTCCAGGGAAGGTGAGAGCACCCCCCCTCTGGGAAGCCTATTCCAGGCTCTGGCCACCCTTACCATGAAGTAGTTCTTCCTAATATCTAACCTAAACCTATCTTCCCTCAGCTTGTGGCCATTGTTCCTGGTGACTCCAAGGGGGGCCCTGGTGAACAGACTTTCCCCGAGTCCCTGCTGGTGGCCCCTGATAAGGTTGTAGGCAGCCTCAAGTCCCTTGATAATTAATCATGGGGACCTTTTCTTAATGCCCTCAGTTTCTGCTTGCTGCTGTTCAGTCAGCAATTCTTCTTACCATTAAACTGATACCCCTAGACCAAAGCCCAAGTGCCCATTCCTGTGCCCAAAAGTGACAAACTGAACATTCATGCAAGAATTACATTCTGGTCACCATTTCAGGCTCCCTGTTGTGATCATTACAAAAAACTTCCTCCCAGAGAACTCAGTATTATGAAAGGAAAAAAATAGCTTAGTAGCTATGAACATAAACCATAAGTAGATAACATCATACTTCTTGCCCAAGACTAAGTCAAGAAGAAAAGAAAAGAAAACAAGAAGTAAATCTCATTCACCCACAAGGGACACAGTAGCTGAGGAAACAGAACAAGTCAAATAGAGACCAGTCTTTCTTACCTAACCTACCTGTGATGTTTGCTTTTCATTCCAAAATTAACATGGTTTTGTTAGTGTCTTTATACCATATCAATTGTAACACCGATCACCGTTTAAGATAATTACAATCAGCTGAAGACATATTCAAGGAACCCAATATTCAGGAAACTATTCAGGGGCCTGAGTGAAGACACTGAGGAAGGAACTGCCCACCAGTCTGCATGTAATTATTAGGCCTGTGCGAAGCGACTAGTATTCACTTCGGATTCAGAGTAGGCCAATTCGGGTGACAGTGATTTGAATCACTGTCCCGATTCAAGATGAATCTCCAAAGCTCTTAATCATCCAGGCACATCCCTCCCCCCAGCCCGGCAATGGGTGCTCCACCCGCCCCAGCTCCCGGCATTTCTTTAAACAAAGGCCCTGGTTCACCAGAAGCTACTAGGCAGGGGATGACACCCGCTGCCCCCACTGCCCCAGGGAGCATCAGCCTCATGTCATCTGGCAGGGAGATTGGGAGGGCTGCAGGGGCTGTGCCAGACTGCTCCTGGGGGTGCGGGCCCTCAATCTGCCTGCCGGATGACAGGAGGCTGGTTCTGCTGCCTGGGGCCAGTGGCATGGCCCGGGCAAATCGGCTTGTGCGGGGACCCGCCCCCACATGAAAACAAAACACCGGGTGAAATTTCACACAGCCCTAGTTCCTATGTGTAACTTGTACCTTGACTCGGCTTATTTTTTGGAATCTGTTAAGCAGGAATCAAGCTCTCACTGCAGAACTATAGCTTTCTACGATGATCACACGTGTCAGTCCTTGTTGGGTTTTGTGTTGGAACAGGAAGCCAAGAAAATTCAAGTCAGTGATCTCACCTCAGCCATTGAAAATGGTTGATCCAGTTGGCGAGCCTCGAGCCTTGTCAGGCTTGAAGCTGGGCCTTCACATTTCTATGCTGATATTTTTTCTCTTTTCCCACCTTGGGGAGCATGGGGATACATCATTGTCAGGATTGTTGATGTCCACTCACAAAATAGGGCTCTGATACTTCAGGTTTATGGCAATGGGAATCTAAACTCTGTGAACCACATCCACCTGTAACGTACTGTAATGTTGTAACATGAACTGCAACTCCCAGAAGCCTCCGAGGGAATTGGCAGAATGGACTGCAGTGTGCACTACAACTCCCAGAGGATGGCAGGGAGCAGGAGAAAGCTGCACAGATATTGTTGAACTTCTCGACATGTCTTCTTCAAACATGGGATGTTTTTCGAAGAAGAAGAATTGCTGGGAAGAGATGGGATCCACCTGATGAAGAAGGGAAGACCATCTTTGCAGACAGGCTTGCTAACCTAGTGAGGGAGGGCTTTAAACTAGGTTCACCAGGGAATATAGACGAAAGCCCTCAGGTAAGTCAGGAAGCGGGAGACCAGGAGGGGGCAATAGAGGTGATGCTCTCATACTTCCTGAGAAATCACGGCAATCAACTAGTTACTTCAGGTGCCTGTACACTAATGAACACAAAATGAATAATCCTGGTGGGCTCTTTTTTCTCTGGGAAAGATACTTTCTTTCCTCCTTATGGCTGCTGCTGTCAAATTCACTGGGTAGCTCATGGTCTTGCCTGAAGGCTGTTTATTTTCCGATCCTGCACTCAGTTCTGTGATAAAATCTTAAAGTATGCTATTATGCTGATCACTCTGCTTTATAATGTTTAAGCCCAAATGCGTTTGTTCAAATATATCTCTAGATATATCCTTCTAGTATGCCCTTCTTTGGAAACTTCCCCTTGCTTGCCTCATTTGTTCTGAAAGTGTTTGATCTCACTGGTCTATTCCCCAGAATTTGGTAGATTGTAGCATATTCAGTACTGTAAAGTGTGTACTCTAAATACTATGTTTGGTAGAAGCTCTATATACTTATTTTATCAGGGTTAGCAGATAAGTTGTTAGTCCATGAATTTGCGGTGAGACTAATGTGGCCCTTCTGATGCTGATAACATTCACTGATATTTCTTATATGGCAGGGTAACTTCGTTTGACCAGAACCACGATTCAGGGCAAACAAAATAGACACTAGTTAGAGAGAAGTGTTGACAGCCTGAAGACACCTTCTCTATCAGAAGAGCTGTCACTCAAACAGAAATGGACTATGAAGTAGAACTTGAAAAGCTTTCTCCTGTTTACCTGGGAACGTTAATTTAGAGATGGTCAGATTTTTTTCACGTAAATACTATTTCCCACTTTTTCCACCTTCCGTTCAAATTTGATTAAAACTATAAACTAAAGAAAGTCCTATCCTTCTTGCTCTACTGAACAAAACCAATCTTGTTGGGTTTTTGGGGGGTTGTTGGGTTTTTTTTGGAGCAACCAACTGATGAATTTCAATTCTGAACTTTGTGTCCATTCATTATTTTGAGTTACCTTTTCTTTTGCTGTTGCTGAACTAGTATGATATCATATACTTTTAATTATATGCTTAGATACAGGCGTAGCTTCTCCTGTGTGTATGCTAAATTCATGATTGTAATGTTCCTGTATATATTTAGTAGTAACTTATTTATTATAACAGTACAAGATTTGTCAGTGATTTTTTTTTTCCCACTTTATATAATGTGTGGAGTAAATACACAAATATTGTGGTTGCTATGTGTAACTCAGGGGCAGGCAATTATTTCAGGCAGATGGGCGCTTACTGAGTTTAGCCAAGCCATCGAGGGCCACATGACAGCCAGCCAGGGGCAGATAAATATTAATTTTCTAAATTTTTTAGGGGCCCTGTGGGTCAGATAGAATAGCCTGGCAGGCCACATTTTGCCCACCCCTGATGTAACTTGTACCTTGACTCTGGTTATTTTTTGGAATTTACTAAGCAAGAATCTACCTCTCACTGCTGAACTATGACTTTCTAGGATGATCACATGTGTCAGTCCTTCTTGGGTTTTGCAATTGAACAGGAAGACAAAAAAATTCAGGTCAGTGACCTCACCTTAGCTATTTACAGGCAGCTCATTGAAAATGGTTGATTCAGTTGGCCAGCCTTAGGCCTTGTCAGGCTTGAAGCTGGGCCTTCACATTTCTCTGCTGACAGTGTTCTCTTTTCCCACCTCAGGGATCATGGGGATACATCAGTTGTCAGGATTGTTAATGTCCACTCACACAATATCTCTCTGATACTTCAAGTTTCTGGCACTGGCAATCTAAGCTCTGTGAGCCAAATCTACCTGTAATGTACTGTAATGTTGAATGTGATGTACTATAATATTGTAACGTGAACTGCAGCTCTCAGAAGCCTCCAAGGTATTGATGGAATAAACTGCAGTGTGCACCACAACTCCCAGAAGGCGGCAGGGATCAAAAGGAAGCTGCGCAGATGATGTTGACAGCAGAGATTTGGCCTCTTTGACCATGGGATGTTCTTCCAAGAAGAACGATTGCTGGGAAGGGATGGGATCCACCTGATGAAGAAAGGGAAAAGTGTCTTCACAGATGAGGCTCGCTAACCTAGTGAGGAGGGCTTTAAACTAGGTTCCCTAGGGGAGAGAGCCCAAAACCCTCAGGTAAGTCAGGGAGGGAGAGATCTGGAGGAACAACAAGCAGGAGGGGGCAACAGGGGAGTTCCTCTCATAATTCCTGAGAAATCAGGGCAAACAACTAGTTACCTCAGGTGCCTGTACACAAATGAACGGAGCCTGAGAAGGAAGCAGGAAGAACTGGAAGTCCTTGCACAGTCACAGAATGATGTGATTGGAACAGCAGAGACTTGGTGGCATAGCTCACATGAATGGAGCACTGTCATGGATGGGCACCAAATGTTCAGGAAGAATAGGCAAGGGAGAAGAGGAGGAGGATTTTATGTAAAAGAGCCATATGATTGCTCAGAGCTCCAGTATGAAGCTGGAGATAGGCCCGTTGAAAATCTCTGGGTAGGGTCAGAGGGGAGAACAACAAAGGTGATGTCATGGTGGGTGTCTGCTATAGACCACAAGACCAGAAGGAAGTGGTGGATGAGGCTGTCTTCAAATGGCTAGCAGAAGTTTCCTGGTCATAGGCCCTGGTTCTCATGGGGGACTTCAATCACCCTGACATCTGCTGGGAGGACAATACACCAGTGCACAGGCAATCCAGGAACAAGGAGCAACAGTCTGAAGTTGCATCAAGGGAAGTTTAGGTTATCTATTAGGAAGAATTTTCTCAGTAAGAAGGTAGTAAAACACTGGTACAGGTTACCCAGAGGGGTGATGGAAGCTTCATCCTTGGAGGTTTTCAAACCTTGGCTACACGAAGCTTTGCCTGAGATGATCTAGTTGAGAATGGTCCTGCTTTGAGTAGGGGCTTGACTAAATCAGGGGTTTTCAACCTTTTTTAATGACAGTACCCCTGGCAGCCCCCTTTTTAATAAGTGAAGCCCCTGGCTGGTGGGGCGGGGGTGGTGAGCAGCCAGATGTGGAGCAGGGGAGGAAGGGTGGCAACCAGCTCCATGTGGAGTCCAGGGGGAGTCCCAACCGAGCTACAGCTCCCCACCTCCACCCCACATGCGCAGCACCTGCCCCTGTCCTCTCCCTCATGGCGGGGGATGTTGATCTGAGCCCTGCATGCCCCTTCCCTCCCCCGTCCCCTTCCACCACACTGGACTTACGAGTTGGAGGCAGCGGTATCAGAAATCAGATTGGTATCAGCCAATATGCCTCCTTAAATATCAGCTATTGGTATCTGCCCCCAAAATCTCTATCAGTGTACCCCTAGTTTCTAGCTTCCTTAACTTCCCAAGATGATTGCTACCTTGTTGCCACCTCAGGTGGTGAAGCTGGAGGGAGTTTGTTACTTCAGTGAGGTCCTGAGCTGAGTGATGTGAAAGACAAACTGTTGGAAGCCTGAGGCTGCAGGAGTTACCTGGCACAGATCAGGGCATTAAGAGGTACTTTGTTTGCTTATTGACTAGTGTTAAGGTGCTTATGGCCTACAGGCCTGGGTGGCAGTGACTGCAAGTTGCAGGTACCTTGGCTGGAAATGCTGGCCTGAAAACTGAGCTGCGTGAGGGGTGTTGGGAAGGATTTGGGGTAAAAGGACAGGCAACAGAAGTGTGTGTTACCCCCAAGGAAAAGAAGGTTGTTTTGCAGCTCCCTGCTTTTGGGGAGCAGCTATCAGTGGCAGATCCTGTACAGATATGGGATGACTGGATCCCTCACTTTAGGAAATGGTTGCTCCTGCTGTGGAGGGAAGGACAGGGGTCCCCCACAGCTAAGACAGCTTGGCCTGCCAGCAGCTCATCTTCTGGCCGTGGGAGATGTGGGCGGGCTGTGAGAGGGGAGAAAAAAAAAAAGGACCAGGCCCTTCACCACATTTTTCTTTTTTTTTTTTTTTCTTAGCAGAGCCTGGCCACACGAGCTTACACTGGGTCACACAGTCCCAGATCTGTGTGGGTGGGCTGGCCCTTTCCTTCTCTATCGCGGTGCACCCCAGGACACCTTAGGTGGGTTGCTAGTGGGTAGGTGCCACCTGGGGGGCTCTGCTGCCACAGTGAGAAGTACCGGGCTCCCCTGCAGATCAGGGCCCACTGTCAGCTTGGCCCCCGGCTGCGGGAGAGGCGGGCAGGCAGGATTGGACCTGTTACTGCTTTTTTCTTTTGTTCTCCTGGAGCCTGCCTGCATCTCCCACTTCTGGGGGACAAGCTGCAAACAGGCTGAGTGGTCCCTGAGCTGCAGGGGGTCCAAGACTTCCCTCTGTGTCGGTGGTGCCCCCCAGGATGATCTGGGTGGGATACTAGCAGGTGGGTGCTACCTGGAGAGTCTTGCCACCACGGATGCGAGGCCCGGGCCCCCCTGCAGCTCAGGGCATGCTGGCAGCTTGCTCCCAGACACGGGACAGGCAGGCAGGCAGGCTCCAGGAGGGAAAAAAAAATCAGGCTCCTTGCCACTTTTTCTTTTTTTTTTTCTCAGTGGAGCCTGCCTGCATGAGCTTCTGCTAGGTTGTACAACCCCTGGGCTGCACGGGGTTCAGTGCTTCCCTCCATGCTGGTGGCACCCCCTGGGACTGCTTGGGTGGGGTGCTACTGGGTGGATGCCACTTCAGGGGTGTTGCCACCATGGAGGGAAGGTCTGGGGTTCCCCACAGCTTGGGGGCTGCGTGGCCCAACAGCAGATGGCCCCCCAGCCACAGGAGGCTCCAGCGCCCCATATACCATCTCTACTGCCTTCCTGCCACCTGGTACTGCCCGGGAATGGGCGAGCTTGCCCCTGGGGCAGTGTGGCAAGGCAGCAGGAGTATGGCTGGGTGTCCCTGGTGAACCAGGAAAGGCGGCAGGGCTGATGCACATGGCTCTTGAAACCCACCAAGCCTGAGATTCCCCAAGCATGTCTGGGCTTCCAGTGCCCTGCGCACCATTGCACTTTGTTACATACCAAACTAAAATACCTTGTATATGTTTTAGTTTGCTACATAACAAGGTCATTTAAAGTGAAATACGCTGCCACATGTGTACAGTGTGACGAAATTAAAACAAAATACGCTGCTGCAGGTGTAAACAGTGATGCCATGAAAGCAGTGCAAAAGGACAATTAAGCCACTTTAAAGGCCAATTTCATCACGTGTACAAGCGCCCCTGGAAACAAAAAAGCAGGAGAGCTGCTGCATCTGTGGCTTCCTTATTCCCATAGTGGTGCAGACAGGGCATACAGGGGTCTCCTGTATTATCACAGCTCCTTTTGAGTGTATTTTTTTTCCTCCCTGCCGCCCTTCCCTCCTACAAACACACAGTTATGTGTTCACCCAGGCAATCCTATTCTGACAGGGATGAAAATAAAATCTTAAATCTAAGTAAGTGCCACTTTTGGTACTGATCAGTCCAAGTAAGTACTCATGCATAAAAATAAAAAATGATTTGGGTCTTTGTGTAATTTATGGGAAGTGTTTAAAATTGGGGGAAGAGTGAAGGGAAAGGCCATTTTTGCTCCAGAATGGGCCAGGTGAAACAAACTGATTTACAGTTGGTTGTATATTTGTATATTCCTGCAATTTATGAACTGACTACAATTCTTACACACTTATGTACACATGATGTACCTCTTTAGTAAATGGATGGAGGGAAGAGACAATACCAGGGCATTCTGGGGTAAGTACAGAAGATGGGGATCTTGTCTTTTTTGACCACACACAATTATTCATTGCAGGTAGAACAGATAAATAAATAAATGAAAGCAAAACATTGTTAGTGGGGCTTCCATGGTCTCATGGATTAATGCTTAACTGCACATTAATCTAAAGTGCTATAAAGTGTCTCATGTAGATGGACCCACTGTAATTTCACTGTTTCTGTCTGGTTTAGTGCAAAGCTAAGACTATGTGTAAGCTTCATATCAGGCCCAGGTAAGTCACAGCAGTGCCCACAGTGCTGAGCTATCTTTAAATTAGTCAGCTTGGGCACTAGTAGCAATGCAGCTCCCATGGTATGGAGCTCAGCTTCAGCTAACTTATCTGTTAGTGCATTCTTTAAATTCAGTGGCAGAGCTGTTGGGGGAGTGGAGGGCTCTGAGGCAGTACTGATGGTCAAGAGGAAGCCTCTAGCTGCAATTGTGTGGAGGCCAGGATTGGATATCAGTATAATCATGGGACAGCAAGCAGGGCACACATCCTAGGCACTAAGAGGGTACCAGGAATAGGCACTGGGATGGAGCTATAGGGGCCCTTCCCTCTCCTACCCCCACCCCTGCTGCCTCTCCCCACTCCTCCCAACACATCCCACACCTTCCATGCAGCAGCCCTGGATTGACACATATAGGAAGCCAAAACAGGAGATGACATCTCTTCCAGCAGCAGCAATCCTCTAGCTGCTTCCCTGGCACTGCGTACCACCATTGCCTGGGGCACAGTAGTGGCCATCTATGCCTCTGAATCGGGGTATGTGGGAGAGGTCTCAAGGGCTGGATTGAGGGGAATGAGCAGTGTTCAGTGTCTCAAGTGGCTCTGAGGAATGAACAGCTGCCTGTGATGCAACACTGAGGTGAATCGGCAGAACTAGGAGTTTGTTAAGGAAGGCCTGGGATACCAGCTGGGTGGCAGGCCAGCATGGATGGGGTACTCAGGAGGAAAGCTTGCCCCTGCTGTCCGGTCTGTATCTGCCTTCACCAACTCTACCATTATGTGCATCAGTCGCACTGGGAATGCTGTCATATTTTCCAAAAACAGGGACAACATGGACAAAACACCACACAGCTGACTGGGGAGGTACTGCCATTTATTATTCATTTCCTTGCAGCGTATGGATGGCCCCATAGCTCTGGGAGTACAGATGCTAGTAGCAAGCTTGTCAAAAGTTGTTCTTGGTCTAGGGGAGTAAAAGAAAAACAGAGTGTAGTGTGGGTGGGGGGAGAGTGGGAGAGAC
>NW_017729002.1:19009559-19022468 GCF_001723915.1 Gavialis gangeticus
TCCCTTGATAATTAATCATGGGGACCTTTTCTTAATGCCCTCAGTTTCTGCTTGCTGCTGTTCAGTCAGCAATTCTTCTTACCATTAAATTGATACCCCTAGACCAAAGCCCAATTGTCCATTCCTGTGCCAAAAAATGACAAACTGAACATTCATGCAAGAATTACATTCTGGTCACCATTTCATGCTCCCCATTGCGATCATTACAAAAAACTTCCTCCCAGAGAACTCAGTATTATGAAAGGAAAAAATTAACTTAGTAGCCATGAACATAAACCATAAGTAAATGACATCATACTTCATGCCCAAGACTAAGTCAAGAAGAAAAGAAAAGAAAACAAGAAGTAAATCTCATTCACCCACAAGGGACACAGCAGCTGAGGAAACAGAGCAAGTCAAATAGAGACCAGTCTTTCTTACCTAACCTATCTGTGATGTTTGCTTTTCATTCCAAAATTAAATGGTTTTGTTAGTGTCTTTATACCATATCAATTGTAACACAGATCACCGTTTAAGATAATTACAATCAGCTTTCAACAATGTGCTTAGAATGACTACAGAATACATAGAACAAACAAGGAAAGAAAACTCTTCTGGATGGTATCAGAATAAAGCTGGAAATAAAGATGGTGTTGTAACTTACAAACTACCCAAAACATTTTAAAGGTATGTAGATACAATGGAGTTCAGTACTCTAGAGAAGGCTACACTGATAGATAACTGAAAGATGAATACAAATTGCTTGCAGGCAAATCCCCCAGAATACTATGTCACTTCAGGGAAGAATCCTATAGTCAAGAAATAATACAATACTGTCCTTACACAGATTGCCTGCCCATCTTCTCCTTTAAGACAAACTTTATTTAATGTCTAATGTCCTGCAGTCTGTATCCAGTAAGGACCTACTAAGAAGCACTTGTTCCAATGAAAGCATAGATTCAGACAAGAAATGAAAAAAGGATCATACAATAAGATACAAAACCATATAGCTGTCTTGAGTTCAAGGCCCCCCAGAGCCTAATGGCTCACTGACTAGCAAAGTTAAGGCACATCAGCTTTTGTAGCCAAGAGCACATAAGGGAGCAATGTGGCTCATATCACATTTAACCCCCAACCCAAGTGACCAAGTACTTATATTCAGCTAGGGACAACCTTTGACATGAGTCCAAAACAGGGCTTGTACTCATGCCTCAGAAGTCATAGTAAGACATCTTCACAGTCTTGCCAACACACCCACATATGACTGTTTCATAACTAAAATATTGTTAGGGCCTGTATTTCACATAGGACTTATTTAACTCTTCTGATATTTACATTATGCTCTACTATACAAAAAAAACAGGCATACAATGTTAGGAGCGATACTGGTGTGTTTATTACTCAGTCTTTTGAAAAATCCATTTTGCTTAGGACTTTTGATATTTACACTTTTTAGTTTTATCTAGTGTTAAAAAAACAGGGTTGTGTTAGATATTCTTTATAGGGTTAATCATTAAAAACCCTATTTTACAACCCCCAACACACACACACACACACACCTTCAAGTGATGCAAGTAATTCTGTTATAGCTACTACTGAAACTGTGCCTCTATTTAAGTAAATATTGCTGTTTTTATTTACAACCTTGGTTACCATCTCACCTACGTGGTCCAGTCAAAGACCAGAATCCCACTGCTCCAGTCATAGGCAGATCTAGGATTCTGAAAAGTGGGGTGGCAGATGGCATGGTGTATGGGTGCATATAACACAACACATTTTTCTACAGGTAGAAAGAAACTAGAAGCTTTGATAATGTAGTAAGGGCCTAAGACTATATTACTCAATTTAAGACAGAAGCAAGAACAAAAGTAACTTTATTGGAATGTGCAATAATTTTCTATACCATACATTATGTATTAAAAAACATGACAAACTTGACAAGCTAGGCAAAAATAGTCAAAAGATGTTGTTTCTTTGGTCCTGTAGTCATTAAACGTATATCTCTTTCTGATTCATAAAACAAAATCTAGCCTTCTTGAGCATCTTGACAGTACACCCAATGTCTCAAAGAAAATTATTTCCAAACCTAATTCAGTTTCCACACCTGAGTTTGTTTCTAACTTTAGTTAAAAACACTGTCTGAAGGGCTGTGAAACAGGAACTACATTACCAGAAGCACCTAACAGATAGCAGAATTGCCAAAGAAAGAATAGCTTGATAAAAGGAATATTAAAACCATTAAAAAAGGAGGCAGGGTCATTAACATCTGTGGAATGAAGAGTTTAGAAAGGATCAAGTAGATTATGAGCCATGAAGTCCTTCATGACTGCCTAAATAGAAATGCTGCTGCCACTCCCAGAATTTTAAATTTTGGGTGGAGTGGGAATCAAACTAGGGTGCAACTGCAGCACAGCATCCCGCCCTAATCCGCCACAGTTCAAACAAATAATAAGGTGGCAGCTTCCACCCCGGTTTACAGTCCACAAACAGCCACTTTCATTTGACTTCAGTGAAGCCAGTTTCACTCTGTTTCTTCAATGAAGTTACTTACATTGTGTAAATACTATACTAAGCATGGGTCTAAGTCTACAGGATTTGGGGCTGTAACCTAAATTACAGTGTAAATGTGCCAATTTTCAATAATATCATCTCTTTCTCTTCTCTCAGCCTCTCATTGTTTTTTTGACTTTTTACACTAAATATCAAGCTCATCTCCCCTGAGGGTAGTAGGCAGGTTGCATTTGGCAACACATCTGGAGAGAAAACAGGCATTGGTTTGAACCTAACAAATTGTACAAGAATATACAGCATATTTAGCCATGCAGTAAAAGAAAAATTTCAGGACAAAAAAAAAAAAGTCCTGAACACAAGTATGGTCAGTGAGGTTTAGATCGCATCCTATGAAAGACTACTTATATAGACTCACCATAAACTGAGCAACTGCCTTAATGAAGAAGACCCGGTCCTGCTCTGTCTCAACATCAGAAGGAATATCGGTCTGTGGTTCATACCTGTGGGAGGGAACATGCAGAACATCTTTTTTTTATTAGCAGGTACCAATACATTCACAAGAAAAAGTCAAGAATCATGTGAATGAGCACCAGCAAACTAAGTATTCAGCTTCTAATGCAGATGGAGAAACAGTAGATCAATATCTAGGATCTGTATATGTAAATTATATCTGAATATGTAAATTAGGGAAGCATAAAAATTGTAAGAACTATAAAGCTTAGGGCATCTTTGCAAAGAGGATGTCAAACTCAGATCCTGAATCTTACTTTGTGGCTTATTATGAGGGAACAGAAATATTTAGCTCCCTTAGCTAAATCCATTTTAAGGCTTGGATTTAGGCTTTAGATCAAAAGAATATTTATGATGACAGATTATTTACTAATTTTTTCTTTTCTTTTTTTTTTTTAAACAAAACTACACAAATAAACTAAACCTATTCCTACTAGGTTCAACTACCTGATTTAAAAAGACAAAACAGTGATCAACTACACATTCCTAACCTACAGGACAGTATACTAAAATGATCAATAGCAAAACAGTTAACAACCACTCTCACAATTCTCAATTCACAAACTTCTTCCAAAGATGAAACAACTTAATGAAGAGTTATCTTTGTTACACTAGAAACCATTTCTTAATGAAAGTTTACACTTCAAAGCAGCAGTGCAGGGAAGCGGCTGGACACCCAAGACAAAATGGAAGCCGCAACTTATGGTTGCTGCCGCAATCACAAATATGAACAGGTGGTTACTGGCAGCATCTGCTTTTGGTTTTTTTTGCACACCTCCCTTCCAACTTGGAACCCAGGGTGGTTGCTCTTGTCATCCCTCCTAATTGCACCACTACTTCGTAGCACATGATTCTGCCAATGAGTGTTCTGTAACAAATTCTGTAACCACAGAATTGGGGAAAATAGTTTCACTTATCATTTACCACTGCCTCCAAAATAAAACTTCCCTGATGCCTGAATAATAGATAAACATTTTACATTTTATAGCACCTTTCATCTTGTAGGATCCTAAAACACTTTGTGAGTGTTCAAAAAAACCATAACACTGAAATGGAGCCACCTTTAGAGAGTGACCACCAAGTAACTGGCAAATTGTACATTATACACAAGGACACATCAAAGAAGAGGAAACTGGGAAAATCACCTGTCCCACCTCTCTCAAAAAGTGCAATGAGATCTTTTAATATTCACATGGAACAGAGTGTCCCCTCTTTTAAATCTCATTTCAAATTCAAAACAAATCAAGTCTAAATTAACCTCTCTGCTTTGCAATGCAATTATAAGGCTCTTGGAAGCAAGAAAAGCTGACTTACTGGTTGCCTTGTGTAATTTTGGCTAGTACAACCCACCAAATAAAGCCCAATAGCTTTCCAACTGCCTGGGATGTAAATGAAGCACTTCATTTACAAGCACAATACTTCCAATCTCATTATAATATCCAAGTTAAAGCACCTGAAGCTGTTCAGTTTAATTGGAATAATACTTCTTACACCTATAAAAAAAAAAAAACAGCGTTCTCTGGTGTAACGAAGAGTCATTCTACCTGTTCTTTTGACCGAATCTTGGAGGCAAAGTTTCTGATTTTAATTTGAACGGAAAAGGGCAAGTAAATTAAGCTCCAAACGCAGGTGTGTAGGGAAAAGAGAGGGTATTACATTCCTTAAGACCTGATCTTATTAAAAAAAGTGTCATTTTTTTTTCAAAATTTAATCAAAACAGTTTTTTCAAATGGTTTATATATACCCCTACAATACCCACAACCCAAATATTACTGCAAGTGAAACTTACTTAAAATGAACTATAACTGAATGTGGGAATATAAAAATACAAAAACAAAGAGCAACAATGGTCAAGGCTAAATTTCTACCTGTTGTAACAGGATAAGAACAAATGTTCCCATTTCATACATGTGTATAAAGGGACAACGTGTATGTATCTGTATGTGTGGCTTCATCTACCAAACCAGGTTCACAGATGTTATAACTCAGTGGAGATTTATGGATTATAAATGAGGGGTAATTTAAAGGCAAATCAGGAGCATAATTTTAACCAGGCCCTGGTACCAGATTTTTAAATGAATATGGTGCTGGTATAACACAGGGGTCGGAAACGCTTTCAGGCTGAGTGCTAAAAAAAACCCACCACCTCAAATTGGAACATGTTGGCATGCTGGGGTGGGTACCAGGGAAGTCACAAGGGGTTTGATCTTTGTTGCAGCAGTGCAACCCTGGCCCCTTCCCCACCATGCTCCCTGAGGCACACGTGCAGCCACCACTGGCAACAAGCCAGACCCAGTCTTGGGACCCCAGTGCAGTTGCTTGCAGGCTTGCAGCTGCCTGCTGCAAACAGCCCAGGCTCTGGCTAGGCCCCTGCTACCTGTCACGGAGCCAGGGCTTCTCACAGCAGGGCCTGCAACCTCCCCACCTCCTGCTGTGAGCAGCCCAGGCTCCAAACTTCATGCTAATTTCAGAAGAGCCAGGGCCAGCTGTGGCACACTGAGCAAAATGGCTGGGGGTTGCCAACCCCTGGTATAACACATCCTCTTCTGGTCACAAATATTTTGTTTTCAATATACCACATTTACCTGAGTCCAAGAAGGCAGAGGGGCTCATCTTGGATTTGAGTACTGGCCCAGAGCACACATTGCTGAACCACCACCTTCCACAGGCCAGAGTGGTTTGTTTGGCAGGGGGAGGGGCTCACAGCCAGGGGAACATGGGGGAGACTGCAAAATGAAAAGGAACCTGCAGCCTGCTCCCACCCACCACCCTCAGTGCCTGTGCCTGCCCCCCACTACCCTCTGCTCCTCTCCCTTGAGCTGCCTCCTCCTCCTTACCTTCTGTTCTAGTCCCTCCAGCCGCAACCTGCCCCTGGCACCACTTCTCCCTGGGCAGGCCAGGGCTGCATTACTGCTGAAGGCCCCAGGGGAGCAGAGCTGCAACAGAAGGTAAAGGGCTGGTGGGAAGGGAGTGGGTGGGCAGGCTACAGAGGGGAGTAGAGGGTCAGTGGCTGGGAGTGTACGGAATCTAATTATTCAGAGGGTCATCTTAAATTCAAAGTTGCCTTGGATTTGGGTGAATATGGTATGTAAAACACATAAAAGCTAGATTGAAAACCATGAATCTTCTTTTTGGAAAACTCACCAACCTGCAACCTGTTTTTAGTTCAACTAACTGACTCAAATTTTAGGGGTCTATCTTTAAAATATACAAGCTCAAGAAAATTTCTCTCTGGCACGGGCCAGCAATCTTTGTTTAGCAGCAAGCTCGGATAATCCAGCTTGGGTCCAAGGCAGGACAACACTAGGTCCCAGCCATCGCTCCTCCCTGCTGCCCAAATATGGCCCAGGCAAAGCTCCCCATCACCTAGCTGTGGCATGGGCAAGGCCCCCCATCGCAAAGACTGCTGAAGACACCCTCCCCACCACCCAGTTCTGCTAGCCAAATCCAGTGGCTCTATAAGCAATATTTGGCTCACAGGCTGCAGATTGCTGACCCCGATCTAGGGAAAAAACCTTTCAACTAGGCAAAAAACAGATGACTTAGGAGGCACAGAATGAAAAAAAAACAGAAGGCTGGAAGGGACCTCAAGAAGTCACCTAACCTAAACTCCTGTTTGAGGAAATCATCCCTACCTAAAACATACTTACCCACGTTATTTGCCTCTCTGGAAAAGTTATATTATTGTATTCATGACACATACAGATCACTGAAGGCACAAACTTGGTACTTAAAATGCAAACTTAGTAACCATATGTTCCTACCTAACACTCAGAACAAGATCTCTCTCAAAATGACTGAACTCCTAATTTCATCAAGTCCCTCTTTAAAACCCTTAATACAGTTCCATATCAAAGTATCAGCTCCAAAAGTCTCATTAATGTCACGTTCCTATGTCTGAATTGGTATGCACTGTTGCACTGGAATAAACCACCAACCTTTTCACCAGCCAAAGAAGCATTTCTGAAATTAGCATGAAGTTTGGAGTGCGGAAATTCTCCATGGAGATGAGCCGTGGGTACCCCAAAGCCCTCATCATCTCAGTGAAATCTGAAAAACAAGCACAAGCACAAAAATCACCACAGCCAGCACAGATATCCCAAAGAGCTCATGTCCCACAATGTTCTGCTTATGTTGCCAATAAATACACTGATAGAATTAGCTTCCATAAAACTCCCAAAGGGATCAAAGAAGAAAAATAATACCAATTTACTTTTAAAAAAGTGACTTTTCACATAAGAAATGTTCCTAGTAGAGATTAAAAAAAAAATCTTAAAATGATTTACTTTTTAAAAAGTATAATCTTAAATAAAACTGATAAAATATCACCACTCCGCAATATAACAATAACGTCGTTTCAGCCCTTGGCATGGAGTGGATAGTCACTGAAAGGATGCCTTGCATCATCCTACATCAAACTCTACAAGCTGACCTAAGGAAGACTGATGATGTTCGAAAGTGTCACTGATGGTGTTAAGAAAGGGATATCCAAAGGAAATCTGTAATGAAACTCCTTCCATACCTATCTACTCTAATACAGGAACCATCCCCTGAGGCTTCAAAGCAAAGTTTCAAAAAGATGAAAAGATGACCTGTCCTATTGTGCAATGTCAAACAAGGGAAAGGGAGAGAAGCATACTCCAGCCCCAACATATTACAGCAACCACTATACCAGAAAATATCAAGGTACCAGCAGCATCATAATGCAGGTCAGCAGCCAGACAATGACAAATACTCAAAATATGCTGATACCCTTTCCAACCTGTGTGTCACACCAATTTAGTGTCACCATCTGCCGCATATTTAGTGGGATATCCCAGTTTTCACAGTAACAGTTCCCTCTCCCTGCTGGAACGTGGGGCGATGCTCTTTCCACTACAGCGGTGCAAGCGCCGCCAAGAAGCTACACCGTGTCGCTGCGACCCATGGCGTGAAATTCGAGGCACTCCCCCAAGCCCTGCGTGGCAGATCGAGGGCACGTGGCAAGGGCGGGTGACAGGCTTGGCATGGGGCTCGGCACGGGGCGCGAGGGCACAGCGCACCCCGAGCGGCGCCAGGCGAAGGAAAGCACGGGGCACCGCTGCCACGCGCCAGGCTCGGTGCTTCGGGGCTGGCGAGCGCCATGAGGCCGTAGTGCGCCAGCAAGCCGGACGGGCGCGGGACGGGCGCGGGAGCAGCCCCGGCGAGGGCAGGGCGCTGCACGGCGCACGGGGCTCGAGGGCAGCGGGACGACAGCGCGACCCGGGCACGTGGCGGGGGCACCGCGGAGCGCGGGGGCAACCCCGCCCCTGGGCCTGTAGCCCCCGGAACTGCAGCAGCCGCGGAACCCGCCCCGCGCGGCTTCCTCACTCCGGAGGTCGCGGAATGACATGGTAGCTCCGGCTCCGCCGCCGTGAGCCCAGGTTCTCCAGACGCCGTTCCCGGAGCAGGCCGCACGGCTTCCGTCTCTATGGCAACCACTCTACGGCGCGGCGCCTGGCCCAAACTGCGCCCGCTCGGAGGGGAGGGGAAGGGCGGGGCCGCTCGGGGCTGGGCTCGGTGGTGGAGGAGGGCGGCAGCTGGGAGGCGCCGTTAGGGCCCCGAGCTGCGCGTGCTCCCGGCTGGGGCGCGGCCCGGCTCTAGTGCCCCGTGTGCTGGCACCTGCTCGGGCTCAGGCCCCGTCCAGGACCCGGTAACTAGGGCAGGTCTCGCGGACCCGAGGCGGGCTCCCAGCAGCACAGGCGCTGCCCGGTCACTGAGGCTCAGCCCTGTGTTGTCCTGTGCTTTGAGGCCTAGGCCATCGCTGGACGTCTGTGCGAGCGCGAACGGGAAACAAGCCACGTCCCCAGGCTACCCTGTCCTCCTCCCCCAACCTCATTCTCTCCCGCCTTCCAGTGGCACTGACTGATCCTGTCACCGCCGTCTCATAACGGGAGGCGGGCAGAGGCTGGCAGCTACCGAGGTTGTGCCTACAGACCCCTTATCTGGGCGGGGAGAGATGGGAGAGTAAGGCTGATGTTACATAAGGACAGGGTGGTACTTCTGCTAACGCTTTGTGGTTTCAAACGTCCTACAGGAATGGGGGACCTGACCAGATGACTTCACAGGCTGGGGGCAGCTGCTGCTCCTGCTGGTAGCAGCAGCAGCATCAGGGTGTGAATGAGCCCAGTTCAACCGGTACAAGCACTGTGTGATCCCCAAGGCAAAGGGCCTGAGACATACACAAAACAAGGGCATGGAAAGAACCCCTTATCTCTGTACAGATATAGACATAGTTATATTAGAAAAAAGTTGGCAGCTGACATGGTCAAGTTAAGTAAAACAATTAAAGTTCCTATTTCTAGCCCTATGAGGTTACAGCACATCAGCCTTTATATATGAGATAGATTAGGTATTGGCCCTCCTTGACTTCTGACAGGTAGAGGGAATGGAAAGGGGGGTTGTCTGTCATGCTTTTGTAATACCTGGATTCATGAGTGGATTTCAGCGAGGCATGATATTGGTATGTTAACTAGAGCAATCAGATAAATAAAATTATATGGAATATGAATGCAACTTGTCTGAGGCAGTTGCACTTTTTCATATGAATATCCCACCACAGCATATACCGGTGTATAGATTCACTCTAATATTATTAAACCCTAAGTCTGCCTGTCACTAACACTTTATGCATGCTCTGATTGGCTGACGGAAATAGCCAATCAGAGTACTCCAAGCCTGGGGAGTGCCACCATGATTCTGAAGGTGTGCTGAGCACTGGACAGAGGGTGGACCAGACCACTACCTGCAAGCGGCACCAAGGACCAGACAGGGCGTGTGGGAGCCCTGTGCATGCCCAGAGGAGCAAATTGCTTCAACCTGGCTTGCCTGACTTCTGTAAAGACTGGGTGCTTTAGTGGGTTTTTTTGAGCCTTTTATCTAATGGCTGATTGAATCAACTGGAGGTGTTCAAGAAGAGGTTGGACAGCCCCTGGTCAGGGATGACGTAAGCAAAGCTATGCTTATTATGGGTGTTTTCCATGCTTCTGGGCTTTGCTGGTTACCTTTTGCCCTGCCCCCCCAATTTCCTGCTACACATCAGGGTGTTTTTAAGCCTTCCCAGAAGCATTGGGTGTTGGCTACAGCCAAGGCTGGGAACTTTGACTGGGGTGTGCTAATGCTTCTGCTGGGACCAAATTCCTGGCTACAGAGTCTTGCCCCTCCACTCAGGGTCAGACCAATTACCATTTTTGGGGTCAAGAAGGTATTTTACTCCATGATATCAACTGTTAGGGTCTCTAGCGAGGGATGTAGCCCTCTACCCAGGATATCTTGAGCATATTGTTACCTGTGTGCTCTGTGTTCCTGGGGAACCCTGGCGCAGTACCCAGCCTGTATGAGTCACGAAGGACACAACCCTCCCCCCCCCACCACCACCACTTGTGCCTGAACCAGAACTGATCAGAAAAAGGACTTACAAAAAGCAATGAAGATGCAGTGGGAGACGCACCTAAACCCCTCTGGACAAAGTTGACAGGCGACTCCCATAGTCTCATCTGCATCAAAGATGGGACAGGGAGGCATCTCCATTAGCACTCAGAGCAGAGAAAAGAGATTCCAAGGTGAGAACCGCACTGAACTCTGGGGCCAGAAAAGCAGGGGAGCAGTGCATGATGGGGGATCTCTGCTGCAGATGTTAATCAACCCATGCCTGCATACACCAGGCCCAGCAGTTATCAGACCAGTTCTGGTGATGAATCCTTTATTGGTACCCAAAATACTGAATCCGCCTGATTGCACTGTGAGCTCCCTCGGAGTAACACTGGCCATAGCCAGGAATGATCATTTCCTATTGTCCAGCATAAACAAAACAACTCTAGTAAACTCCCTTGAGACATCACCTACCCATAAACAAATCAAGTGTTCTTCCTTGAACCATTGTCGTTTCTCTGTAAGAACCACTACCCAAACCCAACTTCCTGTTCTGGTGCTTGGATCCAAAAGCTGCACCAGTTCCACTGGGACTTCACCTTCTCCTTTTTCTGCCTGGAATACCTTCGCTGATCATGCTGGGGGCTCTGCCTGTCTCAAGCACCCTGGACCCTAAACTGAACAGCTTGTCTACAAGCTCCAACATACACTTGGGAACCTCGACCAATTCAAGCTTCACTGAGTGATAAGACTCCATCTCTCTCTCTCTCTTTGTTTAAGTTCACTTCTAAACCTCAGACCTGATTTAATCTCTCTCTCTCCCCTTCTCTCTTCCTCCAGGCATAGCTTTCTAAACCTGACTTTTGTTGATTAAACTTGAGCTAGATTTCCCAAATACCCAACTGAAACCGGGTAATATTGTAACTCTGGTTTGGTTAACTCTCCTTGTATAGCTATTGCTACTAGTGTCATTATAAGTTTCATATACCTGGCATTACATAACATTTATGGTCACACCAGGTTGCCATACTCTCTCCGAACCTCATTTACTGTTTCTTTTCCTCAACTTCCCCATTTGCTCTGCAGCAATGCTTCTGTTACATAAGCCAAAGATCCCTTTAACACTCAAAAATCCGGTGGGGTCCACTCATCAAGAGAGTTACCACCAGGACAATTGCTGAGTCCGTGGTATATGGGGAGTGGTGAGTCCGTGGCATATGAGGATGTCAGCTTGGAAGTGCTGATTGATCCTGCCTGCTTAGACATGTTCTGTTAGTATGTGTGTGTTTGACTGATTCTGTGACTGGAGGAACCCAGCCCAGCCCTGTTGAAACTTAAATCCTGCAGGGTAGCTCCATTGGGGGTTGGGGACTTGCAGAAAGGAGAGATAGAGCTCTATATAGAAACACAAATGACACAAGCAGTACATTGATAGAATTACAGAGACCCCAGAAACGTAACGCTAGTAAATGGCACGCCCCAAAGTGCTGGGCAAATCTAGTAATAATATACCGACAACATTTTATAGAAGCAAGGACAGTGGCTGCCATGGTTCCCCTGCTTTACCTGTGGCAGGTTAGGGTGTTAGGTCTGTGTGGTGTCAGGGTTGATGGTCTTATGTAGAGTTTAGATCATGGTTGTGTGAAGTGGTTTGGACAGGGATGATCCTGCCTCAGGCAGGGTGTTGCACTAAGTGACCTCTGGATGCCTCATCCAGCCCCACTTCTCTATGATTCTTTTGCCCCTAACAGCTGAGTAGTTAAGACACTCACCTGGGAAGCCCATGACCATTTCTAGCCCCTTGCCCACAGAGTGTTTGAATTTGGCTCTCTGGCTTCTTAGTACAGCACTCTAAACACTAAGCCACAGGTCAGGTATCCATTTATACCCTCTCGTGCTTCTTTTGAAACTGGCCCCATAGGCAGCCACAGGAGGGAAGTACGTAGGAGATATGTGGAGCCAGAAGAAAATGAGCCACTCAGAGGATGTGTAGCTCAGTGCAGTGACTGTTCCTCTAACAAGGTAGCGGGGGGTCCTATGTTGTAACCTGGAGCCTTGCTCGGGGTAAGGCAGAAGCTTCCCCTTGCACCGTTATCCATCCATTTTTCTCATGACTAGTAAATACAAGGGGGAGTGGCTCAGGTTCAAAAGGAGACTTTCAGAAAGGTCTGGGTACTGCCTGACCTGTGGCGTAGTAGTTCAACCATTATACTGGTAAATCAAATGCCTTCTGAGCAAAGGGGGCCTGGAATCCAGGTTCTCCTCCTTTCCAGGTGAGTGCCCTAGCTATTCAGCTCCTGAGGGGAAAAAAAGATGGGAAAGATGCTGCCCTCCTCTTCCACCATCTTGTGGCAAGCGTGCATGTCCAGGCTGTGGATATGCACAGGCTTACATATCCAGGAAGAGAATTTTTATCAGCATTTCTGGCACAGACAACAAACAATACCACAGAGATGACCAAACCTTAAGACAGCCAGGAAAGGAATAGACTGCTATCCATGGTGCCTTGACTGAGATAAT
>NW_017729002.1:19027468-19029822 GCF_001723915.1 Gavialis gangeticus
GTTCAACCATTATACTGGTAAATCAAATGCCTTCTGAGCAAAGGGGGCCTGGAATCCAGGTTCTCCTCCTTTCCAGGTGAGTGCCCTAGCTATTCAGCTCCTGAGGGGAAAAAAAGATGGGAAAGATGCTGCCCTCCTCTTCCACCATCTTGTGGCAAGCGTGCATGTCCAGGCTGTGGATATGCACAGGCTTACATATCCAGGAAGAGAATTTTTATCAGCATTTCTGGCACAGACAACAAACAATACCACAGAGATGACCAAACCTTAAGACAGCCAGGAAAGGAATAGACTGCTATCCATGGTGCCTTGACTGAGATAAATTTAACAGTTCCCGCCTCTAATCAGGGTTGACCTTATGGGTGGGCAACGTGGGTTACCACCCAGGGCGCCATGGTCAGGGGGAGATCACACACACACGTACCTCCTGAGCAGTCTGTGCTCACAGCAGCACTCTCCCCCAACCCCGCATCCCAGCTGGTCCGCTGCCCCCCCCGCCCTCCGCCAACCCCGCAAGGAAGGAGGCGCAGTGCCCAGCCCAGCTTCCCCCTGCCTCCGGGCACTGCTCAGGAGTAGGGCTGGGCACATGCAGGTGAGGTGGCATCTGCTTCAGTCTGCCTCCTTTGCTCCCACACAGCAGCAGTGCAAGGAAGGAAATCTCCCGATCCAGCCCAGCAGCTCCCCCTGGGGCTATATTTCTTAAACTTTTGCTAATAATACTACATTATTAAACTTAAAGAAAGGGCACCAAAATAAAAGTTTACCCAGGGTGCCATTGTTTCAGGCTCTGTGCAGACTCAGAAAACACAGTGTCAGTCATACTGTGTTCATGCTTTTGAGATTTTACCCCCATAACTAAAAAGCTAACATAATATATATATTTAAATAAACCTTCTAAATCTGCAGCAGATTTCTCTGGCAAGGGATAAATTCTGTGATAAACTCCACAGCTGTAGACATGGGTTTTGGATTATAGCAGGCTGCTAATATGTTTCCTACACATCTACAGTGATTTGTCTCAATCTAAACCACAAATTCCATTATAGTAATAGCTGATGGACAATAACATCCCTTTGTAGAGCAGTATCAATAGAGGCCCCAGGAAGAAGCTAGACATGACAGAGGAGACAAAATGAGTTGTAGACAAATACTGCCCTGGATGTCAGTAAAGTTTCAGGCTCAGCTGCACTTCATTTATTGTTGTCTCAAACAAACATAGTGCAAAGTGCTCCTTTGGACTCTGAATCATCTTTTTCAGAAGAGAGATTTCATGTGAAAAGTAGTGGCTCCTAATCAGAGCTGGAACCACTGATTATAAATTAATTAGCAAGCCCTACCATGACTATCACAGCTCTGAGTATGAGGCCCGTGTGAAGCAGCTAGTTTCATAGTTTCTAGGGTCAGAAGGAACCTGAGCAGATCATCAAGTCCGAACCCCTGCCATGGCAGGAAAGTACTGGGGTGAAATAACCCCGGCTAGGTTTCATATTTCATAGTAGCTAGGGTCAGGAGAGACCGGAACAGATCATCTACCCTGACCCCCTGCGACAGGCAGGAATGAATGCTGGGTTCACAAGATCCCAGACAGGTGATCATCCAACCTCCTCTTGAATTTGCCCAAGGTAGGGGCGAGGACCACTTCCCTGGGAAGTTGGTTCCAGATTTTGGCCACCATAACTGTAAAATATTGCCTTCTGATCTCTAACCTAAGCCTATTCTCCATCAGCTTATTACCACTGTTCCTCGTCACCCCAGGTGGTGCTGGGGAGAAAAGGGCTCTTCCGATTTGCTGTTGATCTCCCCTGATGAGTTTGTAGGCAGCCACCAGGTCCCCCTTCAGCCTCCTCTTGCTGAGGCTGAGCAGGTTCAGGTCCCTCAGTCTCTCCTCATAGGGCCTGTCCTGCTGCCCTCTCACCCAGTGCGTGGCCCTGCTCTGGACCCTCCCCAGGCTGGCCACATCCCTTTTGAAGTGTGGTGCCCAGTACTGGACACAGTACTCCAACTGCGGCCTGAGCAGTGTTCGCTTCGTATTCAGCCAATTCGGGGAACAGTGATTCGATTCGGTGATTCAAAACACTGTCCCAGATCGATTTGGCCAAATCTCCAAATCAGCCAGGCCCATCCTCCACAGCCTGGCAATGGCTGCCCTGCCCGCCCCAGTTCCCTGCTCTTTGAGGAAAAAAAGCCCCGGCTCATCAAGTGCTGCTGGGTGGGGGGGATCTCTGTTGCCCCCCACTGCCCCACGCTGCATGGAGGACTCTGCACAAGCCCCCCAACAGCCCCGCCTCCCCAGCCCCCTCACAGCTGCCCTGCCTGGGCCAGCTCCAGCCCTTTCAGAAAAAAAAAAAAAAAAG
>NW_017729002.1:19034822-19040252 GCF_001723915.1 Gavialis gangeticus
CTATTACATATTTATTATGCATTACAAATTGTAAATATTTTAAAAAAGAAAAAACCCAGACCACACTCCTGCCAGTGAGGGGAGATCCCTGCTGCCCATTGCTGCCCTGTGCCACATGGGGGACTCTGCACAAGCCCCCCAAAGCCCCAAGGCCACTGCAGGAGTGAGTCCCGGGGCTTTTCTCCATTTTTTTTTCTTAAAAGGCTGGAGCTGGCCCAGGCAGGGCACCTGTGGAGGGGCTGGGAGAGTGAGGAGGGGATCAGGGGGCTCATGGCAGAGCCCCCCATACAGCATGGGGCAGTGGGGCAGCAGGGATCACCCCGTTGCCCAGCAGCACCCAGTGAACACTGGAGCTTTTCTTTAAAGCACTGGGAGCTGGGGCCTGGGGGATCGGGCAGGGGTTGAGGGGGGAAGCAGGGAGGCTGACAGGGGTCCTCCCATGGTCCCCTCCCTGCTCCCCCAGCCTCCCCTCCCCAGCCCCTAGTACTTACCAGCTTGGAGTCCAGCTGCAACTCCCTGCTGCAGCCACCAGGGACTGCCCGAATCATCAAAGCTCTCCAAATCTTTTCCAAAGATTCGGAGAGCTTTGAATCATTTCAGACCTTTAAACTGGGGCTTTCAGAGCCACTCTAATTAACATGCTGCACCCCCACCCCCAGAGCACGTGTAAAAGTGCCCAATGTCAGCAAGTTGGCACAAGCATTCCCCACAGTGCTCTACCAGTTCACTTTAATCCTACCTGCTTCACCCTTTACTGTTCAATTCTGGGATATTCCAAAATGTTGCCAATCTCCTTTAATCCAAACCTGCAACCCTTTCCAAGTGCTTCCCAAACTTTTCCTCAGCATGGCTCCATTTCCTCAGCATGGCTCTTCACTCCCAACCCAAAGCCCCCCATCCCCATGACCCCACCCACTGATGTTGCAACCCCATTTGGAGTCATGACCCATAATTTGGGAACCGCTGGTCTAGATGGCCGCAGGCTGGATCCAGCCTGCCAATTAATTGTGTCCAGCCTGCCCGTGTGGTGCTCTGCATGGGGCTGAGCATTCCCACCTCCCATTCCCACCAATGCACTGTCCTGGCCACAGCCCCAGCTCTGGCCCTGGCATTGGCCCAGGCCCAGACTCAGGCCTGGCTCCAGCCAGAGCACACAGGTCCCCAGCACTGCTGCGCCCACTGTTGCTGCAGCCATTCAGTTACTGCTTGGCTCCCGCTTCCTCCAGCAGCTCCTCCTCCTGCCTCTGCTGTGCTGCTCTGGACAGCAGGTGGTGCAGGGAAGTGACAGCGGCTGTGTGGATGCATGCCAAGACCACATTCCCAGCCAGGCAAGGGAGAAGCTGCATCCAGGAGGCTCCTGCCCCAGTACATGGGCTCCAGCTCCAGCTCATGGGCGCCTTCCACCCACTCAGTCACCCGGCACAATGAGCAGCCACTGGAGACTGGCCAAGTGGGTGGAAGGTAGCTGGAAGCTGCAGCTGGAGCCCCATGTGCTTGGGCAGAAGCCACCCGGCACAAGACAGGCTGCCTTGGGAAGAAGCAGACAGGGCTTGGCCCCATGTGGAACACCACAGGGGCAGCCATAGGCTGGACTGGGGAGGCTGAACTGCACCTACACTGCACCACCCAGGTCAGCTGTACTGCATATGTATCCTGCCCCCTCCTCCCTCCCTCCCCTCAACCCTGGCCAGCTCCTGGGACCTAGCACACAGACAGCGCCCCCACACACGCATCCCCCCACACCTCTACACACACCCTTACACCCATTCACCCTCCCACAACCCCCCGACACACCTACTCCCCACACTCCCACATTCCCACCCCCTCTCACACCACCCAAACACACAAAAGTAAAACTTTGAGTTATTATGGAATCACCTCTACATACACTACTCAAAAAAAACATAAATCAGGACAAAAAATATTTTTTTAAATAAAAAATGTTATAGTAGGTGTTTGATTTTTAATACATGATTTGGGTTTTTTATCTACCACTTGTTAAAATAATAGCTTCTGAAAGATGTTATATGTGCAGCCCTTGACAGCTTGCCAAAACTTATCAGTTGAAATAATTGCCCACCTCTGGTCTAGACTTACCAGTTGAAATAATTGCCCACCTCTGGTCTAGACTTACCAGTTGAAATAATTGCCCACCTCTGGTCTAGACTTACAACTGAATCAAGCTCTTTATTTTGACACCGGCATCTATTGCCAGTTGCTCATTTAGAAATCATCAAGCAGACTTGACACTGTTCACTCCTGCTGTGTGTATGAATCTCCTATATGAATATGACTGGAATGTAGTATACATTTAAAAGGCTTGCATTAAAATATACATTTAAAAGCAAAATTGTTTTCAACAAAGAACAAGTTACGAAGGGATTTTCTGTGTCATATCTTGGTAGTAGCCATATTCACTGGTGTATCCCCAGCCCTACCAGATAACTCATGACCTCTTCTTGGAGAATCTAATGCATTTTATATCAGAAGACAGCATAAACTATTAGTACCAGCTGGGGTCATATGCGAAATCCAGGCCCTTGAACCAGGCACTCAGATCTCGGACATGACTCATCTGTACTCCAAAGGTCAGAGGAGGCCTACCAGGCTCATTATGTGAAAGCCAAGAGCTTGCTCTGATCATTCTTGATTAGCCATTTCCTCACGTGGGTAGAGGACTCATTATTTTTATGGAATTATAGAATAATAGAAAATTAGGGCTGAAAGGGACCTCAGTAGGTCACATCTAGTCCAACCCCCTGCTCAAAGCAGGACCTCCCCAACTACATCATCCCAGCCAAGGTTTTGTCTACTCAGGTTTTAAAAACCCCTAAGGATGAAGATCCCACAGCCTTTCTGGGAAGACTGTTCCAGTGCTTTACTATCCTCCTAGTGAGAAGGTTTTTCCTAATACCTAACCTAAATTTCCACTGCTGCAACTTTAAACCACTCCTTGTTCTGTTATGTGCCACCACTGAGAACAGTCTAGCTCCATCCTCTTTGTAACCACCCTTATAGATATTGAAGAAAGGAAATTCGCCTGTTAGGTCATCTATATCAGGACCAAGTTGTTCCCTACTATATTTTCTTTATCACTTTGGCCAGCGGTGTCCTACATACATCCATTGGTACGGCAGCTGGAGAAAATGTTTCACAGTTGTCTGTACATTTAAAACAACTTTCATCACTATGGTATTCAGACATCCTCTATGGCTAGAAGTCCTATCAATCTTAGGGCCTTGTCACACCATTTGCAACAGTTTCAAGTCATTGGAATGTAGTGACCTATTAAAGTTAGTAAGTCTCAAGAGATAACTCTTCCCTGAAAGGGAACAACTTTACAACACAGGAGGGCACTTAGCATATGCTAAACTGCTTGAACATACGTCTGCTTGTGTTTTTACTGCACTTAGTAAGTGTTAAGTTGAATGTGTGACTGTGACAGGACCAGGGCCCTGGGGTGGCCATGACACCCCCATGATCATTCGACCCCTGCTCCCACTCTGGCTCCTCTGGTATCCTCCCTTTTTCCCTCTCCTGCCATACCTTGATGTTGTCTTACAAGATTTTGGGAAGCTGCCCCCAGGGTCCCAGAGTGAATCCATTCTAGCTCTGCCTTGCCCCTCAGACACTACACTGTGGCTCTCCTGGCCCTATTAGTGCCTCAGGGCACTAGTTGCCTTATGGATTCCCTGGGGCCTTCTTCTGCCCCTCTAGCCATGCCCATGCCTCATAGATCTTACTTTTAAGTTGTTCACTGGGCCCTCTGGCCCTCCTGTCAAACACTCCAGTCAGCTTGCTGGGCATCAGGCCCTGGCAAGGCTCTCTTTTCCCTGGGCCCCTAGCCCTAGTCCTTCCCAGGCTTTGGCCCTCTTGGCTTAAGCCTCCTCTGGCCTCAGCCTTCCAATCTCTGGGCCCCTGGCCCCAGTACAGCTGCTGTAATTTTATCTCATCCCTCTGGGTCCCTGACTCCAGACCAGGCTGCTCCCAATGGTGTTGGCTCTTCTAGGCTCAGCCTGCAGTAGCCCACCACCCTCTGGGTCCTTGATGCCAAGCTAGGCTGCCTGACCCTGGCCTTAAGTTCTCCCACTCTTGGCCTAATGCAGCCTCTTCCCTCTGGGTCCCTGACAGTAGGCTGGACCAGGAGTTGTTAGCTGGAGTTACACACACCCCTGGGGGTACTTGGACTGGTTTTAGGGGGTACACACAGGCAGGCAGGGATGGAGCACCACCACCTCCCAGAAGCAGGGCTGGGGCAGGGTGAGGGCAGCAGCACCCCTCTATGGGGCAGGGAAGCTAACAAGTGGCAGCTGCCACCACCACACACCAGCCCGGTGAGCTTCCCTGCAGAGGGGTGCCACTGCCCTCACCCCAACCTGGTGAGCTTCCCTGTCTGCTCCTGGGAGGTGGTGGCGCACCGTCCCTGCCTCCCCACTCAGCATCCGGCCTCATCCCCCTCCCCCATCCACCCCACTCAGCATCCGGCCACCAGGGGTACTTAGACTAAAAAAGGTTGAAAACCCCTGGGCTAGGCTGTCTGCTACTGAATGCCCACCAGCCATCCCTCCATAGCCTCTGTTTCTCCCTCATAGCCACAACCCAGTCCTCCAGTCTGAAAATGAATCAGAATATAAATATCAGCAAGCTGCTTTACAACTGAAAGTCACTTACTCTGGGTCACTTTCTCTCCTGCAAACCGTAAGTCCCCCTTAGCTCTTTCCTTGCAGGTATAGGACAGCCCAGTTGCCTGCCAGTCCCTCCACTGCAGCCATCTCCTGCAGAAACTCCTCTTCCTGCAGCCTACAGGCTCACTGCCACACATTTGTATTTTCACAGACCTACATTTTGCATATTGGCTTCTATTCTACATATGAGAGCACACAAACACCAACAGACTCTCTTTATGCCTGAAGAAGGGTGTTTGTGCCTGAAAGCTTGCAAAGAACAATTGTTCCAACTATTTAGTTGGTTTAAAAAAAAAATCACATCTACCCAAAAGATTTTGTCTGCAAAAAAACACCAAACCAAACCAAAACAAAACCAAAGAACACCCCCACACTTTACCCGAAGAAGCAGTGGGTTACTTCAACCCAGCTATTCAGCATCTGTCAAGATTGGGCACTTCAGTGGGGCTTTTTGGCACTTCTAGATAAAGCTGATTCAATCAGCTGATTCAATCAGCTTTATCTAGAAGTTAAATAAATACTTAAATAAAATAAAAGTTAAATTAAATTAAAAGTTCAATTAGTTAAATACTATTAGATAAAAGTGCCAAAAAGCCCCACTATCTTTACAGATGATACAGAGCTGGGCTGAACACACTGCCTCCTCTGGGCATGTGCAGGGCTCTGCACTGAAATGCACCAAGTTAAAAGTGAAGTGCCAGGGTTTTTTGGGTTTTTTTACATCTGCAAGCCCCCCCCAAAAAAA
>NW_017729002.1:19045252-19047277 GCF_001723915.1 Gavialis gangeticus
GGCATGTGCAGGGCTCTGCACTGAAATGCACCAAGTTAAAAGTGAAGTGCCAGGGTTTTTTGGGTTTTTTTACATCTGCAAGCACCCACCAAAAAAAAAAAAGTTGGTGCCTATGTCATCTAATTCTGGGCTGTCTAGATGTCTGCCCTTAGTTTTTTTACCATAGGGCAGCTCCTAAATAATCACTCCCCAGGGATAGCTCCTATCCCTGTTTTTTCTGGCCTGCTTGCTTCCTGGCAGCTAACCTTTGCCCAGCTGCCAGCCCCACACAGCAAGCATAGCCTGCTGCAGCATTGCCTTAAAATAAGAGAAGCCTCTTGCTCCCTGTTACAGTGACACCATCCTGTCCGTTCTTCTTGACATCCAGCCTACTTCCATTTCTTAATTTCATTCGCTAACTGCTGGTTACCCTTGAACAAGTGCTGTCACTAATCCAACTGATAAATTATTAGTTCTTTCAATCCTCTTTCCATAGCAAATCCTATCAACCTTCTGATCTTTTCTCTGAACTTTCTCCAATATCTTTGTAATGAGGAGGTGCTCAGTTTTCCAATGAAGTTTCCTTGGATTGAGTTTTTTTAAAATATGAAAGCTGGTATGACATTTTAGCCAAAACCTCTTTCTTTTGCAAATTCCCTATTTGGGAGGTATTCTTTTCAGTATTCAGTAACAGTGCTTTACTGAAAATAGTTGCCTCATGGGTTCCTCTAGGAGCAAATCTCCTTTCCCTTTGAGGGATTTGCTTGCAGTCAGACTGCAGCAGGTCATGATCCTGAGTGAACAATAGAACAGCTCTTGATGTACAAGTGAGGTTGACACCTTCCTTCAGGTTTAGAAGCAGCAGCACTTGTAATGGCAGGAAGCAAAGGAGCTAGCTTGCTCTAGATGGAAGGAGCACTTGTCCAATAACCACATATGCACTGAAGCAGCAGCTGTGCCACTTCAATGAAATAATTGAAGTTACTATTTTCGATCCCTTAAAAAAGCTCATCAAAAACAGGTAACTGTACTGAGTGCACAAGCAAGCTTTGTGGGAGTGGGAGCTTAGAGAGAGAATGTGAAGGGCACACAAGGATATGCACTGAGAGAACAAGGAAGGTACAGGAATCACAAGTGAGTCAAACTAAGAGAAACAAAATTATTTGCTAACAGAAGGGGTATCAAGGACTGCACCTGTCTCACACATTATAAAACATGCCAGCTACCCTGCCTCATCTAATTATATCTAAAGCAATCGCTCTGATACATTCATGTCGCTAGGTAACAGACTGGCATTCAATCATGTACTTGCTCCATGTTAGAAAATAAAACTACCCCACTTGATTATGACATTTAAAAATGTAAAATTATCCAAATACATAACAGGATCACATTCCCCTCAGTACAGGTAATGGTATCCTTTGAGTTACTTTAATATATGTCCATAGTGTGTAAGTCCACTCAGCAATTTTGACTCCAGCTGAGCTGCACACACCTGAGGATTTGGCCCAGAATTTACTTGTTGAAATGAGTCATTGCCATTGTTTCATTCATCAGTATCACTTGGAAAGATCTTCTTCTTCCAGCTGAGATGAACTAAGAATGACTCCCTTATTGGCTTTCTTGACAAGGTTGTCTCAGGACCACAGGTGTTCTGCCTGGAGCCAGGAATATGATGTCCACGTTCAGCCAGTGAATCTCCCCAACAGATAGGGAACTCGGTGGATGGTTAAACCTGCTTCAGTGTCTGATGAGGCACATTTCCTTAGTGTTGTCTTTAAAGGTAACCTGCAAATGAAAAGACATTAGCTAGAATTCTTCTTGCTTCTTTCTCATCAACTCCCCATTGTCTTTGTGTTTTGTTTTTCTACTTATTTTTACATCACGAATTCAGATCTTGATCCTTTGAATACAGTGGAGAACAACTAGAGTTATGACATAACCACACCAGTGAAATTTGATTAACTGAGAAAGGAAGTAATTCTTATATTTCCTTTCCTTTTCTTTTTTTCTTTCTTTCTTTCTTTTTTTTTTTTTTTTTTTTTT
>NW_017729002.1:19047408-19054401 GCF_001723915.1 Gavialis gangeticus
TTTTTTTTTTTTTTTTTTTTTTTTTTTTTTTTTTTTTTTTTTTTGCAGTTCTATATGACGTATATGGGAGGAAAGCTCTTTTTTGAGACTGAAGATCTTTGTTCTCAAATCAGGCCTGAGAAAGTTTTCAGTCCACTTCCATCATGCATCCAGCAAATCTTCCAGCAAAAGAGATAAATTATCTTTGTTATTTCTTATGTAAAAAAAAGAAAACAGGAATCCATCTGAATCATCCATTTTTGCAGGCTAGAGGCATAAGAAAGTTCCATACCAAATTCATGCATAAAAAAACAGCAATTAGCTCAGACCCATCTTTTTTCCAGGTCACTTTTCAGGCACTATGCAGAAAAGGAAAGCTGTGGCTAAAGAGATGGTCATCTCAGTTCTTGCCAAAATGTAAATCAAAAGTGAGCCTGTTTCCCTTCCCTCCCCCATCAACTGTTTAGCAAATAAATGCAGCAGGGGTCATACTGGTTTGCCAAAGAAATGAGTCTGAGCAAGCCACAGGGGGTGCCTATACATGTGCAGCGAGGCTACTCTGACACCCTGTAATTAATCGAGTCTGCTGGAGTGTGGTAATCAAGTCGATTAATCAAGTCTGCTGGAGTGTGGTAATTACCATGCTCCAACAGACTCCAGTATCACATGTAGTGCAGGGACACTGTGATGCTCCAGGCGCTTTAATTAGTGCTGGTCTCTTCCGTGTGGCCTGGCTCTGCAGGGAGCAGAGATCTGCACTGGGGTCCCCTCTCCACTGCTGCCCACCCTGTGCAGCCCTGGATCTCTGCTCCCTGTGGAGCCAGGTCACGCGACAGGGACCAGCATTGCCCTGTCACACAACCTGGCTCTGCAGGGAGCAGAGATCCGTGCCGTGGTCTCCTTGCTGCCACTGCCCACCCCATGCAGCTTTGCGTCACCAGGGCACTGCGGGGTGGGCAGTGACGGTGAGGAGACCCCTAGTGTGGATCTCTGCTTAACTGAGTTGCACGGCAGGTAGCAGCGTACAGCTGTTTCCCTGCAAGCTTGGCTCTGAAATGCCAAAATTTTCCAAAACATTTCTGAAATGTTTTGGATGCTTCATTTCATTTTGGAAATGTTTCTGAGCCTTCCGTTTTGATTCAGATTTGGTGTTTCGGGTGCTGAAACAGCACCAAACAGCTCAACATCTTCATTAATGATGTGGACATTGGTATCAGAAGTTGACTGGCCAAGTTCGCCAACAACACCAAACTTTGGGGTAAAGCATCCACATCTGAGGACAGGAGGGCAATCCAGGCTGACCTTGAAAGGCTCAGGAAATGGGCAGATGAGAACCTGATGGTGTTTAACACCGAAAAATGCAAGGTTCTCCACCTTGGGAGGAAAAACCTGCAGCATGCTTGTCGATGAGGCAGTCCTATCCAGGCTAGCACTATGGACGGAAGAGACTTGGGGGTCATGATTGACCACAAGATGAACACGAGCCATCAATGTGATGCTGCAGCTAGTAAAGTGAGCAAAATGCTGGCTTGCATCCATAGATGCTTAAGCAAATCACAGGACGTCATTCTCCCATTGTACGTGGCCTTGGTGAGGCCACAGCTTGAGTTGTTACCAGTTTTGCCCGTCACTTTGGGGTGTGCTCATTTATCAGGGATACGTTTCTAGGGTCTTTATAATTCTATCAATGTGCTTCTTGTATTACTTGTGTTTCTATATGGCGTTGTATATCTCCCTTCTGCAAGTCCTCACCCCCAGTGGAGCTACCTTGCAGGACTCAGTTTCAGTGGGGCTGGGTTCCTCCAGCCACCAAATCAGTCAAATACACACACACAGATTAACATGACATGCCTGACCCAACTGGGTTGATCAGCATGTACAGGCTGACACCCTCATGTGCTAGGAATCAGTTCATTAAGGTAACAACAAAATGTAATCAAACACAAGCACACAGGTGAACAGAATACCTCTGAATCCAGCTGGGTGTCCAACTGACACCCTCATGGGCCAGCATTCAGTTCATTAGGGCACGTCTGAGCTAAACTGGGTCAATCAGCCTATATAAGCTGATCCCCTTATGTGTATCAAACTCAGCACATCCCAATCTTTTGCCCTAACTGTCCTAGTAGTGGTAGCCTCTTAATGAGCAGACCCCACAGTATTTCTGGGCTTCACAGGGATCTTTGGCTTAGGTAAAAGAAGCATTGCTGCAAAGCAAGTGGGGAAGGGAAGTAGAGAAGGAAAAATATACCCAGTTACCACCAGTTTGACAATAAAAGTTATTTATTGCTAAGTATATGAAATTTATAATGGTACTAATAGTAATAGACATGCAAGGAAAAACAAACAAAACAATTACAATATTACCCTGGTTTAATTGAGTATTTGGGGAAACCTAATTCAAGCTTAACTAATAAAATTCAGATTCAGAAAGCTATTCCTAGAGAGAAAAACAAAGAGAGAGAAAGAGGGAGAAAGACAAAGAGAGTGAGCAAGAGCTGGGATCTCACTGTTCCAAGGCACTCGGGTGATTTGTAGACAAGCAAAGTTTCTAACATGGTCGTGGAAAGGAGATGATCTGTTTCTCTCAGCTTCTCGAGAACAATAGCGGATGGTGTCAGAAAGTTTTCTCTCTCTCTTGAAGCACACTGTTTGCTGCTTTACAGCTTTCTTATACCCTTAATCTAGCCTCTTCAAAGCATTCTTTTAATTACATAAATCAAGAGGGCCCCAAGCCATAATTGACAGGGAAAATCATGTTATATAAACAGTTTAAATTAATTACCTTTTTCAGTGACAAGGGCTTATCTGGTTTGGAACATCTCAAGAAACTGATTAACAACCAGGAAAAACATTGAGTTTTAAGGAGTAACCAGACATCTAGGAGCCAGCTTGAAATTATTATGAATATAGAAGAAAGGATACCACATTGTTTCTTTTCAGATGGCCTAGCTATGCTTGCACTGCGAAGTCAGCATCAGTGTTTTGTATTTTACCTGTTGTGAATAAGCCTCAGCTTAGCATGACTTTTCCAGATCTTACTGTAGTATTTAACAGGTTTAAGGGGATTACTTGGAGTGTTCATAAAATTTGTGGGGTGGACTTCCACTAGTTATCCTGGGAAAAGTATGGCAGCATTTGTGGTCAGGGTTCCAACGGGCTGAATGCTATGATGAACCCTTAACCATTGTTCAAATGTTGCCCATACCCACTCTGACTCTGTTTTTTGCCTCAGCATTCCCTAAGCCAGTGACCAAGTTTTAGTCAATCAAGTTTAAATGGGCGTCCCATACTGGGACTGGGGAACGCATGGCCCAAGATGCCTATTAAACTTTACTTCTGCTTAGTTCTGGATAGATGAGGTGTGTGTATTGGGGGGGGAGCAAGGGGATGGAAAAAGTCCTTTGTAAGTCCAGCAAGCTGGGTGCTAGGGCTCCCTCAGAAACACAGAGCTGACAGGTAACAGAGTACTGCACCTAATTCTGGGCTCCACAATTTAAAAAGGATGTGGAGAAGCTTGAGAGAGTCCACAGGAAAGCCACATGCATGATCAGAGGGCAGGAAAACAGGTCTTATGATGAGAGGCAGAGAGCTATGGGACTCTTCAGCTGGGAAAAGCACACACTCAGGGGTGATCTGGTGGCCACCTATAAGTTTATCAGGGGTGTTCACCAGGATCTGGGGGAACGTCTGTTCACCAGAGCGCCCCAAGGGATGACAAGATCGAATGGTCACAAACTCTACTGTGACTGATTCAGGCTGGACATAAGGAAGAATTTCTTTACTGTCTGAGCCCCCAAGGTTTGAAATAGCCTGCCGCCGGAGGTGGTTCAAGCACCTACTTTGAACGCCTTCAAGAGCCATTTGGATGTTTATCTTGCTGGGATCCTATGACTCCTGGTTACCCTGGGAATGCTGGGGCAGGGGGCTGGACTCGAAGATCTTCCGAGGTCCCTTCCAGCCCTAATATCTATGAAATCTACGAAACCTCCAAAATGAAATGACTGCCGAAATTTCACCCAGCCCTACTTTAAATCCCAGTCTTCTTGACACTTTTTTTTAAAATTAACCTCATCTGAAAGCTGAAAGGAAGAAAATAACTACTGCTTCTTAGGGCCTTAAATATGCTATGTGGGATCTCAGTTTACAAGTTGTTAAACTGCTCTGGGGCACTTACTGAATCCTGAATACTGGTTTTGTTCAGAAATTTATGGAAGCCATAACATCTTATACTTACCAAGGGGAGTATGCCAGTCACAGTGTACACGCATTAGACAAAACTTTGAGAGCAGAGCCCAGTGCCTGGGAAAACAGCAGCCCATGTATCAAGTGCAATATCAACAGCTGCTGTCTGATCACTCAGTGGATAAGCTTGAAAAGCTATTTAAGATGAGAAATCATTCTCAGGCTGGTGGATTTCTAAATCTATCTTGCCTAACAGAGCAGACAAGGAGAGATTAGAAAGCTAATCATTTGCAGCATGGAGCAAGAAGCAGGGAAATGCTTCCCCTCCAAACTGGGCTTCCTGGTTCTAAACTAAGTGCTGTTACTCCCCACTGAAGCCAAAAATTGTAGTGTCATCCCAAACTGGCCTCCCAGGTTTTTAGTATCTAGTTCAAGATGCTATGGGCCTCTCTTCTATAGTGAGCACCTAGCACACAGGCAAAGCCCAGGGGAGCAGGCGAGCACTCCCCATCACTGTCTATCAAGCATACATGGTTTCTAGTTATTTAATCCCAAACTTGAGGGATCCCAAATCACTTGTCAATAATGAAAAACTTTGATCTTATTTTATCACTAAAGTCAACTTATGCACAGGAAACAGAGGAAAAGGGGCCAGAAATGCAAAGTTATTTTCCAAAGAATAATTGTATTCTGTATCAAAACTCTTCAGTGAAAGGCTTCCTAGCCAAATTTAGACCTGAAATAAACAAGGCATCAAGGAGGTCATTTGGACTTCTAAGTACTAATTATGTATCTAGATGACAGGTGCCTTAATAATTAAATAGAGACATGAAGTGTAAAGTTCTGAGAGAATTAGTTCTCCAGGGCAAAGAGTACCCATGTGTTAGGTGCTTGTACAGGACCCAGCACTCTGGGGCTGATAGATAATCTTAATCCTAACCCTAACCTAACCCTTGCTAGTGTGGAGTACACTAAATGGCATGATGCTATGTATAAGATGGTGGTGAATCAATTGCCTTATAATAAAAAAATCATAATACTATCAGCCCTTTGTGAAAATACAGGCCACCATCAGTGTTGAATGATGACAAAGAGCATAACATTTATTGGGATAGAATGACCTTCATAGACCAGACTATACTACACAACCACAAGGCATCATAGGTGTAGCTAAGTAAACCAGGACAGTGCTACATACTCATAAACACTACTGTATTTCACTGTGCAGTGTTCCACTAGAGAAAGATAGGGCAAGTACCACCATCTGGTCATAGAAGTGAAGGTGACCTCTGATCATGACCTACTATGGCCTGTACTCATATCAGTACATGCTGAAAACATCATCAAGACATAGAATCACAGAAAGATAGGGCTGGAAGGGACCTCAGGAGGTCATTTAGTCCAGTGATGCTCAACTCCAGCCCATATACCAAATCTGGCCTGTGAAACCATGTCATCTGGCCCTCAGGGCTACCCATGGATCCAGAAATTTGGTGGGGGGGGAGGGGGTAGTGGTGGCTGCTCCCCTGCAACGAAATTTCCAGACCTGTGGGGAGCCCTGCAGTATGGAAAATGTGGTCTCCATGCTAGATTGGCCCAGTGCATAAGGTCACTCTGCAGCCAGACTGGGCATATGGAGTTGGGCCAGTGCATAGCTGGATCCAATGTATGGGGTTAGGCTGCCACATGGTCACATCCAGCACTTAGGGTAGGGCTGGCACATGGCTGCATCTGGTACACAGGGTTGGGCTGGTGCTTGGGATTGTGCCCATGGATCAACCTTGCATGGGATCTGGCCCATGGACTGATCCCGCACCATTCATCTGGCCTTCAGGCCTGGGAAGCTAGGCACCACTGATCTAGTCTATCCCCCTACTAATCAAAGCAAGAATATCTAAATCACTCCACAAGTGATTTAACCTTCTCTTAGAATCTTCAATGGCTGAAATTTCACAACCTATATTCACAAATTGTGTAATTTCACAAATTACACAATTTTAAAACCATCTGTCGCCAGGACCCCTCGACACATGAGGTCTACTGCCTGCCCGGAGCAAAGATTCAGGACGTGACTGGGATGATCCAGGCCATGATCCAGCCCACCAGTTACTACCCCATGGTCCTAATCCATGTGGGTACTAATGATGCAGTCAGGAGAAGCCCTGATCACCTGATGATGGACTACCATGCTCTGGGGGGCATGCTGACGGAGACAGGGCCACAGGTGGTATTCTCTTCTGTCCTACCAGTGAGCGGACGTGGAAGATGACACAAGACCTGCATCAGAGAGACCAACTGGCGGCTTCGGGAATGGTGCCTTGAGGCAGGCTTTGGCTTCCTAGACAATGACCCACACATCAGGACGAGAGACATGCTCAAGTGGGATGGGCTTCACCTTTCCCCCAAAGGTAAGCATGTGTTCTCTTCTAGGTTGGCAGATCTCCTCTGGCAAGCTTTAAACTAGGCTTATTGGGGGAAGGGGAAGATGAGGGCAGAGGAAGCCTCGGACCACTAAACCAAGTGTTACCCACAAGAACAGCCCAACCTAGACCGACGATGAGCAGAACAAATACCCAGGTAAGCAACAGGGACCAGGGCAGTACTGAGATTAGGGGGCCAGTGCACGCATCTTCAGGAGGCCTCAAATGCCTCTACACAAACGCTCGTAGTATGGGGAACAAGCAGGAGGAACTTACCCTCCTGCTAGCTGACGCCAACCCAGACATAGTGGGGCTCACCAAAATGTGGTGGGACCCAATGCATGACTGGGCAGTGAATATCAAGGGCTATAGGCTGTAAAGGAGGGACAGGACAGGGAGGAAAGGTGGG
>NW_017729002.1:19054496-19054777 GCF_001723915.1 Gavialis gangeticus
GGGTGACGACAACCGGTGGGGGGGCTGTGGGTGCTCGACCTCCTGGGCGACAGGGATCATCGCCTGCTGGAATTCACCATCCAGCGCAAGGTGGCAAAGGCCTGCAGCAAGGCAGCAGCCCTGGACTTCCGGATGGCGAACTTCAATGAGGTAATGAGAATAGTCAGGAAGGCACTGAGGTCCCGGAGGGGAGGGGAGTCAGGTATCCAAGAAGAGTGGTCATTCCTTCAGACGATCCTTCAAGCCCAAAGGGAGGTAATCCTCACACAGATCAAAGGAGG
>NW_017729002.1:19144343-19154763 GCF_001723915.1 Gavialis gangeticus
CTCAGGTCCCTTCCAACCCTACTAACTATGAAACTATGAGTCAGGCTTGGTGCTATGCCTGGTGTGCCAGGCATCTGCCCCACAAGTGTTGGCCTCTGCTGGAAGTAGAAGACTGGGACTTGAGGACGGGTAGGGCAGGCGAGGAAGGTTCAAGAAAGCAGGGAGGCACCACTCCCTCAGTGCCAGCAGTACTATCAGGCTGAGGGGTGGACACCTCCTGATGGGATGGCATATCCTCAAGGTCTAGTAGCTTCTTTCTCCCTCACCCCCTGGGTGCAACCCCCTCCCTCCCCCGACTCTGTAGCCCGTGCCCTGCATTAACCTCACACTTCTCTCTGTCTTTTGTTGAAGGTGCTGGGCTTTGAATGAGAACATGGCCTACTGGTGGATTATCCGCATCCCCATCCTGCTGGCATCCCTGGTACGAGATCTCAGATGTCTTTTCTTGTGTCTAATATCAAATGATACAGGGGCTGCTCCATTCCAAGAGCAGCAGAGCTGGTCACTGCCATGGCAGCTTGGCACAGGGACAACTGCAGCCTCTGGGAACAGCCCGTGCCCTGGACAGCCCAGCCTCTGCTAACTATAGAGCTGTACCCTTCTCTAATGGTACCCAATGAGTTTCCCCTGAGGGGGAGCTCAGTATCATCACCCATTGCATAGCTGAGAAAGAGGCATAGAGTGGGGAGGGACTTGCCCTAAGACACTCAGGAAATAGCACAAACACCTTTTGGCCTTTGCTTACCTGCAGCAGGTATCAGAGCAGGGAGACTTGTGCTCACCAACAGCTGAACCTCTCTGATGAAGATAAGGCAGAATTGTATGTGGTACCCAGGGTACATCCCCTCAGATCCTGACCTGGCTGTTGGGGTAACCAGGGGGAGACACCAGGAACACCATCCCAGCTGGTATGGAGAGCCTAAGGGAGGAGTCAGCAATGTTTTGGGCCAAGTGTCAACAAATCCTACAACCTTAACTTGGAAGAGGTTGGTGTGCCAGGGGCAGATGGCGGGGGAGCCACAAGGGGCCTGATCCTTGTGCAGCCCCAGCCCCTTCTCTGCCATCTGCCCTGAGACGTGTGCAGCTGCTGCCAGCAACAAACCAGGTTGGGGCTCTGGACCCCCGTGCAGCCATTTGTAGCCTTGTAGCTTCCTGCTACAAGCAGCCTGGCTGATCGCAGACCACCAGGCTCAGGTTCCTGCCCAGAGCATGGGCTGCTTGTAGCAGGTGGTGAACAGCCCGGGCTTCATGGCAGATGGCAGGGTCCTGCCCAGAGCTGAGGTGGAATGAGCAAAATGGCTTCACATGCCATGTTCTGGCATGTGTGCCAGGGGTTATCAGCCCCTGGCCTAGGGCATCCTGGGAGACCGCTCTGGAGTCTGGCTGTGGCTTGATGGTGTCCTATAGTGTCCAAGCCTGTAATTACACGCGTTGCTATGGTGTCTTGGTTATCTGAATGCTCTTGCTGTCATGGGCCTTGGGTCATTCTCCAAAACTGCATCCTCCTCCCAAGAGGTTGGTTGCCACCCACTCCCTGCAGTACACAGGGGTCCCTGCCCACCCACTACTTCCAAATTAATTCTGCATATTCATGGCAGATTGGGTAGGTTAGAAGGCGGAACCGTGAGGGCTAGGATGTGGCAACACACAAGGGCATGCTGCCTGAGTGAAGTCACCCCCCAATGTTCCTTCCTCTAGATTAATCTGCTGCTCTTCATGAGGATTCTCAAGGTGATCCTGGCTAAGCTGAGGGCAAACCAGAAGGGCTATGCTGACTACAAGCTCAGGTGAGTGCATGCTGCAGCTGGGTGCCCATAGGTGTACATCCAGTGGAGACCAGCTTCCTAACAGGGTCTTTCCTTCTGGCCATTGAGGTCAGGCAACCTGGCGCCATGACGTGGGACCCAGGCAGTGGGTGTTAGCAAGGAGCAGCCAGCACAGGCTCTCTGCTGCAAATGTGTACGTGCGCACATATGCAAGCACATGTCCACACAGACTCCTGGCCAAAGTTGCAGGACAGGGGTTGCTAACCCTGAGGGCTGCTAAGAAATGTGGCAGAGGCCCTGGGGACACACACCCACATCATAAAATCAAGTGTGTTGCAGTCACCATTGCTTTCACGTCCTGCAGGGCACGAGTGCCAGCCAGCTGTGTCCCATCCCTGCCTGGGTCCATGCTGGGGCTAAAGCTGTTTGGGAGGTTTTTTGACAGAATGGGGATTTTGTCAGAAAATTCCATTTGGTCAAATCTGAAGTTGTTTTGTGGGAACGTGCTGGTTCTGATGGCACATCCCCTAGGACATACTTCTTGGGTCTGGGCGGGGGGAAGCTTCTAGTCAAGAGACTCACCCAGAACAGCTTGGTGGTCGTGGCAACATGGAGAATGCGGAAGACCTGGGTACCAACTCCTGCTCCAGTGAATGTTTAATCATCTGTATAAAGTGGGACAGCTTGAGCAGGAGAGACTGAAACTTGCCTCAGCAGAGCCAGCAGCCTGGTGGGTGGAGTGCTCACCTGGGATACGGGAAGAAAGTGGAGCAGGGACATGTAGGTCCATGCTAGGGCGATGCCTACCCAGCACCTACTGGCTCACTGGGGGTAGGGCTCTCCTCACTTCCTCCCCAGGTTTCCTTCTGAGCCTAAAACATTCTTGTTTTGCATCTCAAATAGGTTTGTGGGTTCAGAGCATCATTCCCTGCCCTGTCTCTCCCTCCCTCCCAGGGTGCTGCACTTGCAAACAAGGGGAGCTGCAGGCAGTTGTAGTGGTGGGAGGGGTGCCAGGAAGGGGGGTGTTCACCATCCCATTTCATTTCCCACCTGCAATCCACCTCCTCCCAAGCCCCTCCAACTTCTCTGCTGTCTGGTCCCTGGCAAGCATCCAACTCTAATAGCTGACTCAGCTGCCACTAGCCAGTCCCATTTGTCCATCTTTCACATAGTCAAAGAAACAAGAACTGTACAGTCTTTCCTAACTAGTCTCCCAGCACCCTGCAGGACAGGCAGCCAGTATTATCCCCTAATTGACACCTGTCCCATTTGACAGGCAGGGAAAGAGCTAGGACTGGAACTCCAGCAATCTGCTCTGAGCATTTCACCCACTGCCTGCATCAGGCCTCCAAACACAGGCCCTGTTCCCTCTCCCATTAACTCTTGTTGGGGATGGGAATCCTTTTTGCTTCCAGGTTGGCCAAGGCCACGCTGACCCTCATCCCGCTCTTTGGGATCCACGAGGTCATCTTTATCTTTGCCACAGATGAGCAAACTACGGGGATCCTGCGCTACATCAAGGTCTTCTTCACACTCTTCCTCAACTCTTTCCAGGCAAGTCAGGAATGCTAGGGAGTTGGGAGCCCTGCACTGGGCAGGGACAGTGACTGCATTCTTCCCCTCTGCCCAAGCCAGAAAAGAGCATGGGCCTTTTCCTCAGTTCATCTATGGAAGCCAGTCAGTACACTTGCCGCAAGCTGCATTCCCTCCTTGGACCCTGTGGCTGGTATCAGAAGGGCTATGTGCTCTATACTGGGAGGAAAGCAAGGGTGTAAATGCATTCAGGTCCTATTAGGGGCTGGTGGAACTGTTTCTGGTTGGCCACCTAAATAAACACACATCCTAATAGAAAGCTTCCTCAAGAGGCCAGGGGCAGTGACATGGGAGCTGGGGTAGGACATTCTGCTGCTCATGGCATGGGTGGGCTTCCCCCTCTGGAGGGGCTCAGTTGTAACGGGCTGCTATTCTGTGCCCCAGAAGCAGGCCGTGAGGTACATTCAATATACTGAACAGCAGCTACCAGCACCTGCTCAAGCCAGATTGAGCACCCTGTTGTCTGGCTCTCATGCCTGTGCTCACTCTCTCTCTCTCCCAACAGGGTTTCCTGGTTGCTGTATTGTACTGTTTTGCCAACAAAGAGGTAGGCACCCCTGTGCTCTGTCTGCCATGCAGTTATTCTATAGACCTCCCTTAATCCAGAGTCCTTACTAGCTGGCTATGCTCTGACTGACCAAGAACACGCGCCCTTGCTGGTGAGGACTTGGGCATGGACCATGAATGATGCCGAGTTCTGTGGCAGCTAGTAGAAAGGGGCTGCCCGGGAAAAAACACCTCACACACTCCTTTTCTTTTGGGTAGGTGAAGTCTGAAATGAAGAAGAAATGGCAGCTCTGGAAGTTAGACCACCCCATGCTCTTCTGCACACAGTGATGACACTGGCACAGCGCCCAGCTCACTGCCTGAAACCCAGGAGAGAGCCATGAGGATCCCAATTATTAGAGGGGCAGACCAAGCCAGGACCTGCCCCTGCACCTATTACCGCATGGTAGCTGGTACCACACCTCTGCTCTGCTCGTGCCCAACTGCACCGGGGATAGCAGATGCTGTGCAGTAGGGAGGATGACTTGGAGCACTAGCCAGGCATGAGGAGTGCTGTTACTGGTTGTGCTGGTAGTAGGGCAAAGCAACTGTTTCCAAAGCACAGCTGCACCTGACAGCCTTGCATACTGGCAAAGAGACTGCACTAGCTGTGGTATGGGGGACACTGGGATCCTTCAACACTGAGCCCCCTCCACTGTAGCTGAACAGCAAATTCTGAGGCACAGTTGAGCAGAGATAGACTCTGTGCTTTGAAAGACACATAGCCATGGCTGTATTTTCTGGAGACACAGGAGGCTCATAGAGAGAACTCCTTTGCGGTTTAGTGCATAGCAGGACACTGAAGGCCCAAGGCGGGTGGGTGGACAGTAGGGCTGTGCGAAACGGCACCATCCCATTTCAACTTGTGTTTCGACAGAACAGCATTTCGTTTCGAATTTCATTTAGATTCAAAACTACTGTTCCGTTTCGCCCATAGGCTATAATGGGAAATCTCAAAACAGCCTATAACTGTGTCATTTCTGGTCTGATGATTTGGATGAAACGTGCAGGAATAGCAGCCCCTTCTGAGGGCATGAATCCTGCCAAGTTTCAAGGAGATAGGTGCAGGGGTTTCAGGGAAACTGCACCTCCAAGTCTTGAAAGCAAAAAACTCATGTCATGTGTACGTGTTAAACCACAGCAGGGTCAAAACTGCAGGGGTGGTAGCCCCTGCTGAGGCAACGAAGCCTGCCACGTTTCAAGCAGATAGATGCACCTCAAGCTTTGTACAAGCAAAACTGATGACATGGGTGGCAGTGTGTTAAGGCACAGCAGGGTGAAAGCTGCAGGCTGCTAGCCCCTCCTGAGGCCACAAAGCCTGCCAGCTGTCAAGGAGATAGGTGCAGGGGTTCTGGGGCCCTGCACCACTAGCTGCTGACAGGCAAAACTCATGACATTGGTGGGGGGGGGTGTGCACGTGTGCGTGCATGTGTGTTAAGATGCACCCTCACTCAACTGACACCAAAGCAGAAAGCAGGGTAGTTCAAACAATGCTACCTTTTATGCTGTTTTTCCATCCCTCCCCCAGAGCACTGGGATCGGAAGAGACCTCAGGAAAGGATGACAGTCACTGGCTAGCTACAAAATCAATAATGAGAGCACATTCCTTCCCCCTCCCTCTCCTTGCTTTATGTTTCCCTGCAGGCAAGCCCAGCTTGAGCTTCGAAACTCTAAACGTTTCTAAATTTTTGAAATGTTTCGACTTGCCTCATTTCATTTTGAGGCTGTTTTGAAGCTCTTTGTTTCATTTCGATTTTGCTGTTTTGAGCTCAAAACGAGTCAAAACAGCATTGAAATGCAACTGCCGGCAAAATTTTGCACAGCCCTAGCGGACAGTCCCCCGACTCCTAGTAACCTGATGGTACAGCACCTGATATCTACCTCCACAGGATGAAACCTGCATCAGTCAGAACTGCATCCAAAAAGTTTCCCTTCATCCGCATACCTCTGGATACCTGCAGGAGAAACATGCAGGGATCGTGGTAGCTGGGAATGGCAGCTCTGTCACCTGCTGCCACTGGTACAGTAAGTGCAGAGATCACAGACCTGACTGGGCAAGGACTTGGGTGTTCATAGTGTTCTTCTGCCAGCATGATGTCAAAGTATTAGCTGGTGCAGTGCAATCAGCCAAGTGCCAAGAGGTGCTCCCTGGAAAGCCTGGGCCCAGCTCCTTTGACACAAGCTTACCTAAGGACTAAGCTTGGAAGCTGAGGACCAAGGCCAGTATGTCCCAATCAGGACAATCCTACCAAAAACCATAGGGAAACCTAGCCAGTCCTCAAGGTTAGCAAAGCAGGCAATAGGAGCTTTCTACAACGTGGACCCGTGGGCATGAGAATCTGAACACCAGCAGCTCTACCCAGATCACTCAAGAGCCACCAGCTGGGCATGTTTTCTATACCAATAATGCTCTAGTTGCACGTGAAGTCTGAACCTCACACATCTCTGGAGGGACACAACATGATGCACAGGGTGGGTTATACCAATAGTTGTTCTGGAGCACAACAAGGGTTGATGCTGCACAGGATGGGAAGGAGCTGTCCCAGACCTCCTTGGGTGTGGCTGCATCCAGGTTGGAGGCCAGCTGGTCAGTTGTGCATGACCTTTTGTTAGCTACAGAACTGCTGATCCAGGGGCCAGCACTTTGCACATTCAATGTCTTTGCACATGTAAATAAATGTTTAATTTTTTAGCAAATGTGCTGCTCTGCTCTGCCAGGGACTGCCAGCTGGGCAATGAGGAAAGGAAGGCAGTAGCTGCAGGCCATGGACCTGTGCTCAGACCCCAGCCTCAGCCCAGGACAGGCCTGGAGCAAGGAGCTGGGAGTTGAAGCCTCGCTCCTCAGGCTCAGGTTGGCATCACAACCCCCTGTGCTGCACCTACTCTTTAGAGCTGCCAGCAGGTGGAAACCCAACCTGAACTAGGGGTGACTAATATGCCTCAGCCTAATGCAGAGACCCTACACTCCACAAGTGCTTCACTGGTTCTTTTTGTATTTCAGTTAGGGCTGCTGTGAAAATGCAGTAGACAGATTCCCACCACACAGCTCAGTGCTGCCTCCATTCCTAGCAGAACGCTGCAAAGGTCAAAGGGCACAGCAGAATGGTATCTGAGCTGACACAAAGGTCACTTCAGCAGTGCTGGCCAATAGCAGAGTGCTAGACTAGGACACAGGGAAACTTGGGTTCTCTTCCTGGCCTCAAAAGGCACCAGAGCCATTGAGCCACTTCCTTCACAAGGGAACAGGTGCAAAGAGCTTTGGTTCTGTTCAGAAAGAGACTCAAGTCCTGCCACATTCACTGCCAGGAGACAACATTAGAAATAGGGCCTGAGCAGGCCAAAGCTAATGTCTGCGGGGATGAAATAGGAAAGGTTGGTCAAGGGGCTTGTGAAATTCATTGCATCATGGAGGTCAGAATGAGACCCCAGGTCAGGTCACTAGCATCTTTTCACAGCACCATGTCTGCACCAGGCTGCCCATTTGAGTGTATGTGTATCTCTGTAGGGGTTGTCAGAGGCCTGATATAATTAATTCTTACTAAGGGAGAAAGAATGCCCAGCTCCAAATACAGCGGTAGGGATTCTCCATGCTCCAGAGGGGCCCACAGGCAGGGGACCAGAAGCAGCCTATTTCTAAATGAGCATTTTGTTTAGCAACTTAAGATAACCAATTCCTTTGCTTCCCCATGCAGGGCAGGCCTAGCCCATCTTTACTGCCTGATGCAGAGAGAACTTTGCGGCATTAGGTTCTGTTAGAGAGCTCTGCTTAAGGGCTCGTCCCCCTCATCCCCATGGGCAAACTGACCCACTGCAGCAAGTGTAGTCTCATGCAGACAGACTTATGGAACTCAATGGGCAACCAGCATGCAAACCCACCCACCCTTATATCAAAACAAGGAAAGACCCCAAGGGAGGCATAGGTTTATAGTGAATGAGATGAGTCCTGAGCAACCTTTCCATTCTAGACCTATGCTGCTGCTGCAGGCAGGGATGTAGTTTAACATAGCTAAGCTTCAATGGCAGTGCAGAATCTGCTGTAACTTATGCCAGGGATCACAGAGGTTCCTAATTAGTGTGTAATAGATTAAACTCAAGTGGTATCTTAAAACTAGTTTTATACCCCCTCCCCACCCTTCCTGCAAGAGCTGAGCTGGAGGAACAAGCAGCCAGGCTCAAAGTGTTACCAGTGTAGCCAAGTGTCCCACTCTAGCCAAGCTCTCCTTTCTCTCTCAGAGACTTTACCTTCTTTTGAAGGGTTCACAGGCTCCGTTTCAGTGAGATCCCTATCCACAGATACTGGAATCAGAGACACTAAAAGGGAGAGTAAACAGTGCTGCCAACTCCTGGAACTCTGCTCTGAGCCATGGCAGGAAAACCTGCTCCCCCCCCCCACCACTCTGCTGATCCTGCAGACCTGGCCAAGTGAGCACCAACAGATCCAAATCATTGATTCATTTGCAAAACACACAACAGTTTTGGTCTCAAGTTTCAAAGTAAAACAGAAGTACACAGAAGTGCCACCCCCTGAGTATACTGGTGAGTCACGAGCCACCTTGGGAACCACCTCCACTCAGCTGCAGGAGTCAGGAAGGTGCAGAGACACCCAACCAAACAGATTTTGTGGGACAAATTGCTCTAGGTGCTGCCTCCACTGCATGCAGAGTAGTGTTGCAGTCGACTGGAATGGCCCACTCTCTATGGTAACAGGCAGCTGACTGGAGGGTGGTCCCAGCCCAAAGGGTGGGGTCAGAGTTTGCACTTTGGTGTTTGTAGTCAAGATCCACTGTAAAAAAAAATCCAGCATCCCTCCCTTTTTATCAGTTAAGAACAACCACTGCATTGTAAGTTCCCTGCAGCAGGGCTATGGTCTTTTGCCAGGGGCTTGGCAATGCACACAAAGTCAAGGCACAAATCGCTGCACAGTATTGGAAGTCACCTCGCAGAAACAAGTCACACTGAGCCCTGTGAGCCTGCATACAGGTGGGGACCAGCTCCTGGAGCAACTGGCAACCACAGCAACTCTAGCTACAGACAAGCAGGGGGCCAGACATCTCCAAGGAATAGAGCAGCATGTGGGTGTTGGCGGTTGGGCCAAGTACCTAGTGCAGGCAATCTCCTTCTGTAGCATCTGCTAATGGAGCTCCCACTTGCTCTTTGAGAAGTCCCAGCTTCTGGGATGCAAGGACAGATAATGAAGAAAGCCCCTTCCAGAAGCCCCCAGCATCAAAAGGCATACTGCAGGGAAGTGCTTGAACACTTGCAGCATTTTCAGAGCTGCAGACTAGGAAGAAGTTTCTTTTGCTCAGCTCTTCAGACAGCCCTATTTTGCATCTTCTCACTTCTGTGCTCATGAATCACAGAGCCCATCTACCCCATTTCCAGCCTGCATGAGAGCACAGCATAGAGATGCAGCTGCTTTCCACTGCACCTCACAGCCCCTGGAACAAGAACAGGAGCCCAAAGCTGAGGCAGGTGTGAAAGCAAGTTCTTAGTTCTCACAGGAGTGAAGAGGAGATTTCATAATGTGGGGAAGGGATCCTTCAAGATGGGCACTCTTGATGTTAGAGGAGAGAGTGAGGACTCAGAAAACAGCCTTAGCTAAGGCCAGCACTGAAAGTGATGGGTTGTGAGACCAATGGTCAGAATGTGACCCCAGAGGGACATTTTACAGTGCCCGGTGCAAGGCTGAGACCCCTGCTCCCAATGCTCAATATGACCAAGCACCTGTCACACACAAGTGCATAGAGGGCAGGCCTGAATTCACAGCAGGCAAGAGCAGTCGATGCCACCTCCTTGCCATGTTTTTAACTCATGTGTTGGGAGCACTTTCAAGGCGTATGTGTTATAGCAGCAGGGGAAGCTGTTTGTGTCTGAAACCTCTGGGAGTAGGCTGACTCAGCATGGCAGGGAGCATGGAGGCACCTCTCACAGCTGCCCTCTTGAAGGGTTAACCCAGGAGTCACCTGGGCTGTTTTAAGCTTGAGAGAAAAATCAAGGGCAGATGTCAGGCCCCACTGCCTGGAGGGCACCCCTACAGCTCAGAAGCTCTTTATAGGGAAGGAGGGAGTGCATGGGCCTAGCAGGATGAAGATAAATCAAACTGACATCCATGGAGGCAGAAACCTAATAGTTTAGTCACAGCAGTCTGATGGAAGAAGCAGCTCTTAAGAGAATAGAGCTGCACAGCACAGAACATGGGCTACTGGATCCTACTTCTTAAGATAACTGGGCAGGGACAAAGGCTTTTGCTTCGGGTTGTACAAGCCTCAATGAGCAGGCCAAACTCTTGAAATGGCCTGAGAAGCTCTGGCTCCTTCAATCTCTAGGGCTGCACCCATTAGCCAACACTGGTCCAGCCTCCAGTGCTGCACCAGGTACATTTCCTGGGACAGCTCCTGGCAGATACCACACAGCAGAGGGAAGCATTTCAAGGGTTCAGAGAAGTGTGGGGAAGGTGGAATAATTTGGCTGGTTGACTACAGTTAGCTGTTCAAAAAAAAAAAAAAAAAAAAAAA
>NW_017729002.1:19159763-19185004 GCF_001723915.1 Gavialis gangeticus
AACACTGGTCCAGCCTCCAGTGCTGCACCAGGTACATTTCCTGGGACAGCTCCTGGCAGATACCACACAGCAGAGGGAAGCATTTCAAGGGTTCAGAGAAGTGTGGGGAAGGTGGAATAATTTGGCTGGTTGACTACAGTTAGCTGTTCAAAAAAAAAAAAAAAAAATCACATGACCTTAAATGGCAAAGTAGGTAGGGTCTCCAGGAGAGGCCAGAGGCAGACTGACTCCTCCATTCTCAAAGTTTCAGCTAATGCACTAATTGTTGGCATGAGGAAAGCAACTGTCTTGGGACCATGGGGTTGCTTGCTCACGTGACTCCTCTTCTCTGCTGTCTCTCGCTCTCTGAAGCATGTTCCCAGCTGATCAACACCATCCTCCAGATACCTGCTGCCTCAACTTCCCTCTGTGCTCTCAGAGAGGAAAGGAGCTGTACTGTCGAACCAGCCCTCGTGCTCATTCTCCCAGACTCACTCAGCTTCCGGGTGGAAGTCACCCGACGTCAGAACTCCTACAGGGGAAGGAGACAGGCATTGTTCACAAAGAAGGCTGAACAGACATCTGGCTGGGGTTATCTGAGCCCAGCACTCCTTCCTGCCTAAGCAGGGGGTCGGACTTGATCTATTGAGGTCCCTCCTGACCCTAGCATCTATGAATCTATGAAGGCCCCAACCAGGGAGGGCAGATTGGAAAATTAACCCTTCACTAGGAGCAGAGGAATGGGAGCTGGGAACAGGGGCTTGCAGCAGTTCATGTGAGGAACTTTAAGGGGCCTATTGAAAGGCTCAAGCTGACTGCAGTGACCCTCAAGAGGTTTTCAGATCTGGATAGAAGCATGTAGGCAGAGCTACAGAAAGGAAAGTGAAAGGAGAAAGCAGCATTTGATGGACACTGACATTGATCCCAGCCCCTTGCCCCCACTCACCATTCTTCTGTTAGGGTTCTGGCCAGTTCTGCTTGTTCCGCCCCTGGTCCTGAAGCCTGGTAAGGTTTTGAGTCACAGACTGTAGGGCTTTCCCTATGGACCAAAGAGAAAACCACCATTACCTACCACACCAGACAACACAAGTCAAGGAAGATGTGGAGTCACGCCACTCTATTCCCAGGTCTCTCTAACCCAGCCCTCCCTCTGTTCCTCTGCCTTCCAGTTAGGAGAACAGTACAGGGACCCCTGAGAGGCAGCTGCATGGTTTGCTGTACAGGAGAAAATAAGCGCAATTAGGGAGAACAGTCTTCTCCAGCACAGCCATATTAGCAGGGGACAGAGCAGGGAAGAAGCAGACTATGTCTCAGTCAGCTTCTCTGGCTGCATGGGAAAAAGCTACTCTTGTCTCACAAGGTGACACGGGAGCCACAGAACCACCCCGAGGTGCCTGGCTCTAAGAAGAGCAAGGGCCACAGGACAGCTGTTGAGGAGAGTAATTATGGCCGATGTGCAAAAAGTCTCTAGTAGCTTTTTGGCATGCACTGGAGCCAGAAAGCCATGGATTCAAATGCCACACAGCCCCAGGCTGCTCTGGCACCACTGGATGGGGGACAGCTTACAGATGGCATTCTGTGTAAGACAGGAGTCTTCCCCCCCTCCCAGTGCCAGAAAAATTGCCCTAGGGCTTGTTTGAGAAGAGTTGGGGATAATCTTAAGGTCCTAACCAATACTCCCCCTGGCAGGAAGGCAGGCTTGCTGCACACAGAGTTGTAGCTGGCATTGTCGCTGCATTCCTAGCACCTGACATGCTGCTTGGGGATAATGAGAGAAGTGTCAGGCACAACAAAGCCATGTTCTACAGAGAAGAAAGATGAAGAACAGAAGGAACAAAGCAGCCCCATCACTGCACAGAAAACCTACAGGCACTGATGGCAAGGGATTGGGCTCAGGGAGCAGGGAAGAGGACCTGTGCCCTGGGAGGAATAGTGCATCTGGGACCAGTAGGAGAGGGGGAAGTGCCAGAACTCTGTTCCAAAGAGGTTGCTGCAGGGTGGCACTGTGTAGGCAATAAGCTCACAGCCAGGGCAAGGCAGAGTGCAGCAGCACGTTGCCTGTGGTGAGTATGATGGTGGCTCCCATAAGCTCTGAAGGGAGCCCCCAGGGGGGCCTCACTGGCTAGACTGAGGCTTCTGCAACAAGACTGGGGGAGGGGGAAAATAAGAATTGAGATGGGATACCCAAAGAGAGGAGCTGTCCGAGGTCTGCTCTCAAACAGGTGCAGTGTGGTTTGCTGTGGCAGCAGGAAAAATATACAAAAAGACACCCACACCAGCACCAAGAGTGTGAAGAGTCCCATCTGGATTGTAAAGGGGAACAGGCTTACACCCCAATACAGGTCAGGCTGCAAGAGCTTTACCCAAGAAGGTCTTTTTCCCAAAGCAGCAGACATGCCACAGGTCCCCAGCAAGAGCCCCAAGACCACCATCCATCTTACCCATTTCTCCCACACACTCCTCCAGGAGAACTGACAGCTCAGGCAGGCTCAAGGATTTCAAGGATGCTGGCCATTCTTCAAGACCTGGGAGAGACAGATAAAGGGCAGAGAGACTTGCACTCACTTCTACAGCCTCTGCATTGCATGGCCCAAAAAAAATGAGGGCTTGGACTTCAATGCTGCTGACAGCATTCACCATGAAAGTAGCTTGATTTGGGTGGGTCTGGCAAGATTTAATGAGATCCAGGATCAAACGAGTCACTTAAGTCCACACATAACAAGAACTGGTTTCCCTTTCTCCATTCATTCCCTAATTTAAAGGAATGTTTGTGCTGCACGAGTGGCTGTTTATGAAATTCTGCTACTTAGTGCTCAAAATCATTGCCCTTGAGATGCTTAATAGGTCCAACACAAAAAATCACAAGGGAATGGAATTAGATTTGCTGGTTGCAGTTGCTCATTTCACTCCTGTTGAAATAAGAAGTGTAGGTCCTGTTCTCATCTGTGACAGACACCCCCCCTTCCCCCCCCGAGTTCTCCTGGGATTTACAAACAGTTGTCAGTGAGGCAGCAGCACCTTTAGTGAATTTCCTGTGGTACACACCAGGTGGGCTAATGGGGAAAGTCTAAACTTGAACAGAAGTATTCTCACAAATACTTCCATCAATACAGACATTTAAAGGGCTCCCAGCACTTTCCACTTGTCTAAGATAAACGTTCCCAGAAACATCAATCTAAAAGCAAAATCTCACCAAAAATCAACAGGACCTAAATGCTCTGGAAAAATCTTACCCGAAACCACTCTTTCCTGTTTATAAAGCTGTTCAGCCATTTGAAAGACACTCACTAGTTGTACTCTCAGTTCTAAAAAGGCACCTTTAAGGCACCTCTTGTACTTACTCCAGTATCTGTATTTTTTGCTTAGCCTGATTTTGTGTTTGCTAACTTTTTCATGTACCCCTGTGACTATACAGAGCCAGCGCAGCACATGGTTCTGCCCCTCTCACTCAAGCCTTCTGCACTCACCCATTCTCAGTTCTGCCTTTGTCTCCAGCCTCCTGCTAGCCACATGTTCTTGATTCAGCCGGGAGGACAACTCAGTCTGACAGGTTCTGCCAAATGGGACAAAACCCTGTTAGCGAGGCACACTGGCACTCCTAGAAAACACCATACCAGCATGGCCAAGAAGCCACTACTATGCCCTGTAAATACCTGCTCGGGTTGCCAAGGGATCACAATTAACTGAGAGGAAACGTTTCTTCAGTTTGGCAACTCACAGGGTTACAAACTGCTCTTCGTTCCTTCCCAGGCTGCGGAAGATGTGCCTGAGATTTTCGTCCATCTCCCCAGCTATCTTTGCCCCATCCACAGAGGAGCTACAGGGGAAGAAGAGGAGGAGGGGCAGGGATGAGCAGGAGAAGGCCTAAGCTAGGGGCTATCAAAGTCTGCATGATACTTGAGCCTGATCCACACACGAGTGTGGCACCTTTGTAACACAGATGTAAAGCTAAGCCAGGACTCAGCAGGTTTAGACCCAGCATCTACACACAAAGCTACAATGGTTTGGTGTTCAAATGCCTTCACTTAAACTAGTGCAACCTTCTGTGTGTGGACAGGCCCTTGGACAGCTTTTGCTTTAAAAAACAGAGCAAGTTTTCAGCCCTCCTGATTATGGGTAAAGCAAACTTCCCTGCTCCTGTTCCTCTCATTGGAAGGTGAACTAAAATGGCAAAACCAATGTCAACACCAATTACTGGACTGATGATCTTGTTTGTGGATGGGAACATTGGGATGGCCTCCCTGGGGTAGGCCCCTTCTTCATTTTCCTTGGAACTACTTACTTGATCTGCTCTAGTAAGACCCCAACATCTCTCGTTATGGCCTGTGCCTCTTGCAGCTGAAGCTGGACATCATTCCAGGCCATATCTCGCTCCATCAAACAGCTCTCGACCACAGCGCGCAACTCCTGCTCCTGGGACACCTGTCCCTTCATCATTTCCACCTCTTCACATCTCTATAGCAGAAGAGAGTGGGAGAAGAGGGACCGAAACAGGAATGTTGTACACTGAAAACAGACACTTGACTTCCACTGAGATACCAGTGGAGCTTTCTGTTTTAGTGGTATATGGAGCCACATAAGACCCTGGCAAACATCTCCAGCTCACCAGAAGCCCAGTTACTAGTGAGAAGGAAACCAGACAAGTTTCCCCACACACCTTAACCTGTGGTCACTCAAAAGCAAGGCCAGCCCTGCTTTTCATGATTCCACTTGGAACAGACTTTCTGCAAAAGTGAGTGCCCCAATCTTAGCATAAGTGGACAATGATCAGGAAGAATGATCAACATCCCCACCAGCACTGAAAAGAAAAGGTTAAAGATGTGCAGAATCAGCACCAAGGCTTATGTGACCTTTTTTGCCCCTGGACCAGACACTGGAAACACTCAGCTCCTTCCCCCAAAACTACCTGCCTTGAAGAGGCATCACAAATTATTTTACTGTTCACTTCAACTGTCTGAAACAAGCTTCTGAGCCACTATTAGCACTGGAAGCTGGCCCACAGACAGTTTCTCTGCCCTGTGAGCCTAGAGCCATGGTTCTTACCTTATGCAACTGAATGGCCAGCTCCTGCATTTCAGCCTCAAGCCGATCTGCATATGCTAATTCTAGGGCATCACTGGGTGGCCGGGCACTGCTATGCCATCGAGCAATGGCAGATGTCATCTTTCTCTTGGGTCCAAACAGACTGGAGAGACAGCAACAATCACTTAATAGCAGTAATTCTCAAGGACCTGGCTTCAGAAGCTCCTGTCTTTATTGCTCAGGCCCATCAAAACACCCATGAATGGCCACTTAGAGGCAGCAAAAATCTATCAATCTTCAGTAATTTGGGCACCTCTGAACAAGACTGTTACAGACTGACAGGGCCACTGCTTGAATTGTGCAAGGGCACAAGGCTAGAAGACCAAGGCTTCCTGCAGGTCAGAATTAAACTGCATTGGTAGAAATGCAAAGGGTACCAGGTTAGAACAGCATGGTGGCGAAGGGCAAGAAACTGAAGGACACTAGCAAAATACTGGATGGGAAGAGAGAGGTTGGAAAGCAAACTCAGCAGCTAAACTCTCCTGACTCACCCATGTGTCAGTGCCATGGAGGGGATTACACCACATAGACTTACGTGATGCCTATTTCCTTCAGATCACTCTCTGTAAGGGTCAGAAAGATGCGGAGGTCAACATCCTGTTCTTCAAACACCTGGAGGTACTTCAGGCACCCGATCTGCTCCAGAAATGTTGCCAAATCCTGCAGCCGGCCAACGCAAACAGGTTAGCAGGCCTATGGAGAACAGGAACCCTAACTCCTCAGCACAAGAGGCAAACAGCTACTGTCCAGGACAAACACCTGCTGCTTCCTCACTTTATTAGGCTGTGTTCACTTTCACAACTTACTCAGCACTGTCCAGAGTTGAATGGAAAAGAATGGCACCACATACACACACATCTGTCTTTCTGCTCACTAAAGAGTACATTCCTCAACCTGCCACTACAACATCATTAGGCAGATGGAGTTGTCTCAGACATGAATGGCTTATTATTAACATTAGATCTAGTAGGTGCACTGAAATTGGGAGAATAGTAGGGGCCAGAAAAAAGGCTGGAAGAACTGTGGTTAGCAGCTCTGGGACCCACAGTAATCAGGGAGAGCAATACACTAAGCCCTTCTATGTAAAAATAGCTACTTTGTTTTAAGTGCATTGAAACTAGCAAGTTCAGCAACAAGCACCATCTGGGTGACTAGTCTGGAATTGTGGGACAGAGCTACCTTTATAAGTGGCACATGCATTCTTGCCCCATTGCAGCAGGGAGATTCTGCTCCCCCTGTGGCTGTTACCTGGGGCCCTGTGTAGGCAGGAGGCTCTGGGAGATTATGGACCATGCATTGCTGACTAGATGCTCCAGCTTTCCCAGGGCTGTGTGTCCACTGGCTGTCACTGCTGCTGTAACGGGTCTTGACCTTTGTGTAGCTTTTTGCTTGCTTCCGACTAGAGAGCTTTTTGGCATGGTCAGAGTCCTGTCAAAACACAAGCAGCAAACTGAACGGCAAAGGATCAGTGTATAGAATTATCTTGAATACTACAGGGGACTGTATCCCTAGGGAGTGAAGTAGTACATAAGAATGTCCAGGGCTGCACTTCCATCTTATTGTCTGACTTCAGGCAGGGTCTGTCAAGGGATCTGGGTAGAAACATGATACTTAGTCTTATTCATAGTAACATGGTCAATACCATGCAACTTTCACCAAGGCAGAAAAAATCCAAAATACATGATTAGTAAAGACCAAATTTCTTGTTAGCAAGGGCTAGCGATAGGAAAACCAGAGCCTAGGACGACTCCAGTCTTGGGAGGGTAGCTGAGAAGGCTGCATTGACTGCTCCAAAGTGGGACGTCCCTTTTTTTTTGGCTTGCAAATGAAATCAGACACCACATACTGAAGCCCAAAGAAATGTCAAATCCTTTGACCAGCAAAGGGATGGGGAAGCAGCTCTGAGAACTAAGGAGCCCCTCTGGTGCCCAACTATATCATACTCATGCAGCATGTGCCTACAATCTGTCCCCCACTACAGTCTCCCACCCCATTCTCATTAAAAAAATTAGGAGATTGTAGTGTCGATGCCTACATAGTCAGATGGGTCGCCAATTGGCTGGAAGGCCACACCCAGAGAGTGGTGGTGGACGGGTCATTTTCGACCTGGAGGGATGTGGGCAGTGGGGTCCCCCAGGGCTCGATCCTTGGGCCTGCACTGTTCAACATCTTCATCAGTGACTTGGACAAGGGGGTGAAAAGCACCTTGTTCAAATTTGCGGATGACACTAAGATGTGGGGAGAAGTGGGCACGCTAGAGGAAAGGGACAGGCTGCAACTAGATTTGGACCAGTTACAGGGGTGGGATGAGAACAGGATGGGATTCAATACTGACAAGTGCAAGGTACTGCACCTAGGGAGGAAGAACCAGCAGCATACCTACAGGCTGGGGAGCTCCCGTCTTATCAGCACTACTGGGAGTAACAAGGAAAAATGGCCATAAGTTGACAGAGAGTAGATTCAGGCTAGATATCAAGAGACGCTACTTCACAGTCAGGGCAGCTAGGATCTGGAACCAACTTCCAAGGGAAGTCGTGCTTGCTCTGACCCTGGGGGTCTTTAAAAGGAGGCTAGATCGATACCTTGCTGGGGTCATTTGACCCCAGCATCCTTTCCTGCCCATGGCAGGGGGTCGGACTTCATGACCTGCTCAGGTCCCTTCCAACCCTACCAACTCTGAAACTACAAGAGATTTAGAACCTAGCTTTAAAAATGTAACGGGCACTCAAACTCCTGGACAACTCCTTTTGGTCTCATCATTCATCATCTTACACAAACCAGCTGTACCCCAAAGTAATGTTGTCATTCTGCTCCCCCCGTAATTCCAATTGATGTTCTGTCTTGTGTCACCTTCCCAAATTCCATCAATACTTATCATTACACAGTTATCAGAATTTGATATGGGAGACTTCCCTTCTGGCTTGCCTGTGTCTGATCAGAGCATGGTACTTGGGGAAAGATTTTAAAAGTTATACTGAATTTTAGTACTCACAAAGACATGGGTCAGATATCACCAGTTAGAGCCCAGCAGTGAAGGGAGGGGAGGTTGATTAGAAAGAACAAACTAGCCTGCCAGCATGTGTCACAAAGCTTTTATTTCCTGGCGAGGCTAAACAATCATGACAACTACTTATTTTTGGACAAAAATGCTATTTGTATGAGGCCCCAAGAAAGTCCCAAAAAAAAAAAAAAAAAAAAAAATATCAAACTGGCCAAACTGAATCTCAATCTTCTCCAAGGAGGAGGAAGAGACTTTCACTCACTTCTACAGCCTCTCCATTGCAGGGGCCAAGAAACGAGTGCTTGGACTTCAATGCTGCTGATAACATTCACTATGAAAGTAGCTTGATTTGGGTGAGTCTGGCAAGATTTAATGAGATCCAGCATCAAACGAGTCACTTAAGTCCACACATAACAAGAATTGGTTTCCCTTTCTCCATTCATTCCCTAATTTAAAGGAGACATGTTTGTGCTGCACAAGTGGCTGTTTATGAAATTCCGCTGCTTAGCACTCAAAATCATTGCCCTTCAGATGCTCAATAGGTCCAACACAAAGAATCACAAGGGAATGGAATTAGACTTGCTGGTTGCAGTTGCTCATTTCACTCTTATTGAGATAAGAAGTGAAGGTTCTGCTCTCATCTCTGACCCCCACCCCCAAGTTCTCCTGGGATTTACAAACAGTTGTCAGTGAGCCAGCAGCACCTTTAGTGAATTTCCTGTGGTACACACCAGGTGGGTTATAGGCCAGGTCAGGACACATACACAGGTGGGCTGATGGGGAAAGTCTAAACTTGTGCAAACCAAAGTATTCCCCCAATTACTTCTATCATTTACAGGGCTCCCAGAACTTTCCACTTGTCTAAGATAAAAGTTCCCAGCAACACCTACACAATTTAGAAGCACAAATCTCACCAACCCGCCCCCCCATAAACAAAACAGGACCTAAATGCTCTCGAAAAATCTTACCCTAAATCATTCTCTTTCCTTTTTATAAAGCCGCTCAGTCATTTGAGAGACACCACTAGTGTCTATACATAGATTCATAGATGTAGGGTCGAAAGGGACCGACCTTGCAGATCTTCTAGTCCGACCCCCTGCCCTCGGCAGGAGAGAAAACTGGGCTCAAATGACCCCAGCTAGGTAATCGTCAAGCCTCCTCTTAAAGACCCCCAAGGTAGAAGCCAGCACTACTTCCCTTGGAAGTTGGTTCCAGAGGAAGCACAAGAGCTGGGATGAAAGGAAAGTGTCGCAGTTGGACAGTTCCTGCCTATCAAGATATAAAGGTACAAGGAAGGGGCTCAGGCATTTGACAGACAGCTGGATCAGGACTGAACAAAATGACTTTCCCCTTCCTATTATATTTAAGCAGGTTTAGAAGCTTTCTTTTCACCCTGCTGCCCTGCAACATCTCTATCCTCAGAAACTAGTCTCATGGTAGATATACAGCCCTGGCAGGGGGTGAGAGGTTGCAGTGCCCGATCCATGTTCTGCCAGAACAGTGACTAAGGTAAGGTAAAATGCAGGGCAAGGTGAGACTAGACAAAAGCCTCACTTCATTGCTCTCCAGTGACCCTTCACTGCTCATCCCAAGGGTTTTGGCCAGACATTCACTGCTGCTGCTGCTGCTTCTGACTGTTGTCAAGTTTCTTGTGGAGAACATGTTTTCTTCTGGAAAGGAAAAGGATAGAACAAAGAGTTTTACTTTCTCTCCTCATCCCACTACAGCTCTTACCATCTGCAGTGAGTTGAGGAGGTATCACCTCATCTTAGTGACACTGACTGCATTAATTAAGCAGTAGTATAACTAGGGTATGATGACCAGGGCAGCCACCCTAGTACCAACTTGGTGGGGAGGGGAGGGGAGGGGAGGGGAGGGGGAGTGGAAACAACTACTGCAGCTGCACCAGTGGTATGGCAGCAGCTGGAATTTGCCACTGCACCCATGTCACAGCTGTTCTTGGTGCTTGGCTTTTTGCCATCAGGTGTGGTCTTTTGTGTCAAACATCCAGGAGTGGTTACTCTAAAGTCACGGCATGAGGTCAGAACATGAAGACAACAAACATTTCCCTCCAATTCTGCCATAAGCCAAGAGTTAGCTCTTTAATCACACTTCTCTTCCCGGCTCCTTCCAGTAGGCAACTCACTCTCATCATAAAAATCAGAGCAGCAGGGCTGGAAGGGACCTTCTGGGGTCATCTAGTGCAACCCTCAGGCTGAGGCAATTCACTCTCCTCTGAGAGTGCAGGGGAGAGCCAATGCTATGTCAGCTCAGGATGCCTACACAAGAGACTATTATATTCAAGATGCAGATATGGGAGAAGGTAGGGGAAAGCTGCCTTCCTAAAACCAGGGGAGACTGCAAAGGAAATGTTCAAACTTATATTTGGTCCATTCTCAAACTTAAATCACCTATGGATTCACACCCTCCTCTGAGACAGTGACATACCCCTGCTGCTACTGCTCTCCACGTCCTGTTCATTGATTGGAGAGGTGACATCCCGGTACCGGAGAGCCTCTCCTTCAAAGCTGCCATCATCATTAAATGTAACATAGCCCTGAAGAGGGACCTGTTCTGTGTGCAAGAGATAGAGTTGAACAGCAAAGGGGTGAGAGTGCAGCTCTACCAGACAGATATTCACACAATGAATGAGGCTGCCAGCAAATGTCCAACTTAATCATTAAGGAAGGAAAACACATTTTAAATGGTAAATTCTATTCTCCTCTGAACAGTTCCCAGAGTTATCAGGAACAGGGAAGCCAGCTACTTCCATCTGAGAACAGCTGCACATATACACCTAATCAGTGCTAGCTGCTCTGACTATATCAGTCTCACATGGTAACTAGCCCTGCAGTATACACACCTTTGGCAAAGTGAGCCTGAAGTACTTTCTCTTCTCTACCACTAGACTTTCTGGGTTAAAATTTCTGCTCCTGAAAGTGGAGTTACTGAAGATCCTCCCTTAACCCATGTACAATTTGGAAAGATGCCATATGAGCTTCCATTGGACATACAACTGGTGTCACCACTCTGGCAGCATCCTTTGAAACTTCAATATGGGTCAGTATAGACATGTCAGTACATTTGCAATGGGAATATCACCTCTCTGCCAAAAGGAGGTACCAAACACTAAACTATTTTCTTCCTAGCCAGAAGAACATCAAAATAGGTGAATCCAAGGAGTTAATATTCAAATTAGATCTGTCCTTCTAGCCTAACCCTTGCCACTACCATTTCTATGGCAGAAGCAAATGTTTCTGGCAGTCTTTAAGATTATGCTCGACTGTTCCAGGAACAATTTCTGAATCAACAATCCTGTTGTCTTACCAGACTAATCTTTGCCCCTCACTAGCTTGCAAATCTCTCCCCGACTCTTAGTTTTTATCCTGTGAAGGACAAAGGCTGTGCTCAAGTGTCTGAGAGAGAGCATCAAGAGGACAGTCATGAAACATTTTCAGACAAACAAAAAACTCATTAGCGTCTACCCTTGCTGACATCCTTCCTGACTCCACGGCTCAGCTGAGGGCTGTCTGTTACAGGCAACTGATTTACAAACCTTTGAATGACAGCAGTTTGTTCAGGCAGACAGCTTGTTTGTGGCTGGGAGGGTAAAGCAGGAAAGTCTAAACAGAAGGGGCATGGAAACGTTGATACGGTAACAACAGCACTGTGACAGCACAGCACTTTGAGGAGATCAGGAAAGAATATCCAGGTTAGATTTCCTAACTAATGCTCACCATATCGAGATTGCTTCTTCCCTCCAATTCCAACTGCTGTTATCTTAGCCAAAGCCTGGGGCCCCTCATGGATGCTAGGGCCCTTGGTCTTACGAACAGGTCTTTGTCTCTGTGGCACAGAGCATGATTCATCTGATGAGCTGAGATCTTCATATTTTCCTGCAGTCCAAAAACAGACCATTAGCTTCATGGAAAATCTTAACCACCAATAAGTTTTATTTGCTATTGTCTCATTAAAAACACTGAATGAAACAGGAAAAAAAAAGCCATGAGTAAGCAATGGCTGCCTACATCAGAAGTTTGCTGTTGCCAGGTATCTCAAACCCAGAAAGGGCTAGCATCCAGGATCCTTCTCACATTTGTATGTCTTCTTTAAATCACTTCCCCTTCACACATTTTCCCTTAATATGCACACACAAAGATGTCTCAGTTACCTGGGCCCCTGCAGAAGACCTTGGGCACAGGGGCTGTGTGAAGGTCTATCAGTCCCACAATCTTCATGTGTCCATACTTCACGGCCAAGGTCCGTGCTGTGGTTCCAATATTATCTCTCACATCTACTTTCACACCCTTTAGGGAGGCAATATGTATACTTGTCATGGTCATACTGAAGAGGCACCACCTGCAGAATTCAAAGGAATCAAAGAACCTCCCTGTCCCATCAATCCCTCTCTCCCTTTGTCTCTGTCTTTTTAAAAATCTGTCAGGAAGCACAGGCTCATTTTTGTAAAATAACTCTAGATTCATGGATGAACCAGTGCATCTCCCATTTCAGAACCTGCTGCCAGTCCCCTCCTCCTCCTATAAAGTATCCCATTTGCCCAATATCAGTGCCACCACCATTTGGAAACTAGCTTACTTTTACTCCTAGTTGTATTTACATTGCTGCATCCTTCTTTAACACACTGGACAAATTAAACATAAGACCAAGTCACTGCTGTCAGAGGCTAAGTGGACTGCATATTCAAAGGCTTTAAACAGAAAGGTTGCAGATGCCTATTAAGCACAGTATGCACACAGGCAGGTCCAAAACAATCTTCAGGAGTGGCTAGATCATATCTAACTGGTGTTATGGCTTGTCTTAGCAAAAAATGCTATTAAAAGGTTCCTTTAATTGCACGATTTGTCACTGAAATAATCCAGGAACTCAAGATACCATGGCATTAATATCATTGCCCAGTTTGGAAAGGATTCTAGATTCCAGAAGCCTTGGCTAGAATGAGGTCCTCCAGACTGCATAAGGTACAAAACACATTGGAAAAAGACACCCCTGCACAAAGAGCTTACAGTGAAAGACAAGTGACAAATGAAGGGGATAGGCATGGTAAGAGAAGTTGCTATACTGAGTCCATTACATTCTTGCTTAGATTAGACAGTCTAGAACAAACACTGAGATCTCTCTTCTTATTTAGTAATAGTATTGGAAATAATGTAACACCACTCCAAGAAGACTGGGATCTCAAAACAGAAGGGACTTTATAATGCAGAGGAGCAACCAAAACACATGACACCCCTTAAAAGGATTCATGTCCCAACAGCCTGTATTCTCCTACTGCATGTCTGAACCCCCACATTCTAGGATTTATTAAGGACTGAGCAGACACTTACATGATTGAGAAGATACTGGACAATTCTCTCGTGGCCAGAAGCAGCTGCTTCCATCAGAGGAGTATATCCATACAGTGGCTCTCTACATAACAAAGAGAATAAGCACACAAGCAGTTGGAGACAGGAATTATTAAAGATGTAATATAGTCTGTTAGTCAATCATCATCAACAGAGGCTGGAAGATCAGAATGCCCCCAGTGAACACAGAGGCAGGATCTAAACCCTGGCTTGACTAATCTTCAAGGGATTGTATTGTCTAGGACCTTTTAACCAGCAGCAAATTAACTTTAATTCTTCACCAAAGATCACATGCAGCCAAGTATTGTTTGGTAAGCTGCACAAGAAAAGTGTTATTTAATGTTGCTGGCATATTCCACCAGGGCACTTCCTATTTCTGCCATCAGCTAAGCATATTGGTTAAGTCCATCCCCAATGCAGTCAGCAGGAAAGGTGACTGACATCTGCAAAGTCATAGCCACATACAATACACACCCATCTGTCCCATATGCTGTTCTTGGTTTGAATCCATACATATTTTTAATATGTACCTTTTACATAAGCAGTGTAAATTTCTAGTTGCTGAGAATGAACTTCATGCTACACTTGATCTTTGGTATGCAGAGCAGTTAGAACTCAGAGGAGGATGAGTTAATGCTTAACTAAACACTTACATCCTGCTGCCAGGTACCAATAGCTGTTAGTATAGTACAGGGCTATCAAACTTATCTGGCCCTGAGGGTGGATGTAGAATGTGGAGCCACTCTGGTGCATGCTCCACACAGAATGCAGGGCTGGAACTGGCATGTGGGCTACAGGCAGCACAGAGCCAGCCAATGCATGTGGCAAGTGGGATTGTTCAGATGCAGGCCCTGCATAGACCTTGCCCCAGACCAGCCCCACATACTGCCCAGCCCTGCATGCAGCACACACAGGACCAGCTCCACCCACTGTATGCAGCATACAGGACTAGAGTTGGTGTGTGCTGCATGTAAGCACATGGGGTTGGTTTGAGAACTTCAGGCAACACCAGGGGCCAGATTACAGGCCTCCACAGGTTGCATCTCTGTGACCTCTGATATGGTATACAGAGGCATGAAAAAACCTTTTCTCCTTGTGGCATGGGTCTGTGCTTATCATCCCCTGCTATAGACTGTGTACACAGAGAAAGATTTTGTTGGCAAAGCTACACCATCTCTGAACTCCACAAACCCCAGTAATTACCAGTCTAGCCATTGGCAATTATTTAAAAACATTCAAATGCAAAAAATATTTGCTGCAATATGTAAGTTTAACCTGGAAATATCCATTTATATAAAATAAGTGCATCTTTCAAAGGAAAAATAAATATCAAGGAAATGGGGTTGTGCTCAGAAATGCATCATTCCTAGTCCAACAAAAAACTCATCTAGAAAAAAAAAAAAAAGGTCAGCTGCAATAAATTGTCTCAATCAGTACAACTATTAGCAGAGATTAAAGGGTAGATCAGGTGAACAGGTTTAGCCTCTATGATTTCAAACAATGGTGATTTATACCAGCTGAAGATCTGGTCTTCAATTTGGAAATTAGCAATATTGGGAATTAATGAATAAAGCAGAAATAACCTCCACATATCAAGCAGCGTGTTTCACAGGCAAATTACCAACAGAGCACAGCATTCTCAGAAGAACACAAAAGCAACGTGGTGAGTATGAATACCCAAAGACTGCAGGGTCTGCACACAAGCACTAGCCTAATCAGGGCAGGCAGCAGAGTACAAATGAAGTCAGGAGCAAGCTTTGATGCTCTCTTTCTTTCATAAAGATCAGCCCATAATGGAACAAGCAGCAAAATTCCACTTGATGCTGACTTAGATGTGGTATTGCAGGCAGATTCCACTCCTCAGCTTATGTGGCACTATGCTTATTACACTTACTGCAAAGATGATATTGACAGTGCATTGAAGCTCATTTCCTTAAGGCGTTAGAGGGGAAGAGGAAATGGAACATATGTTCTTCCTCTGCTCTGCTGCAGTTGAATATGTTCATAAACTAAGTCACAGTGTGCAAATTTTAAATTATACAGATATCTGAGATGAGAACTATTGAGCGTCTTACCTGCAGTTGGTATTAGCTCCATTGTCCAATAGGAATTTGACCATCTGTTGGTGTCCAGTGCTGATGCAATGGAAAAGGGCAGTCCAGCCATGAATGTCCTTCATCTCCAGCTCTGCACCTTGCTTCAAGAGAAGAGAGAATGATCTTTACTGCATCACAGCTCCTGTGAGCTGCTGCCCCTCTGTGTTGCACCCCCATCAGGAACCTGAATTTACAACAGTGCATTGATCTTACAGTTCTGTTATAACTGCTCATGGAGTCCACTCTTCTTACATTTAAATAACACAACTTCAGCTTTCAGTGGTAATTACCGAATGCCCACCTGGAGGAGGAAATAGGCAACACTCTCATTGCCACAGCTGGAAGCCAGCATGAGTGGAGTCTGCCCTTCTGGTGTTGGGATGTTTACATTCACTCCTGCCTCCAACAGAAGGTGCACAATTGTATCATGGCCGATGTAGGAGGCATACATCAGCGGGGTCCAGCCACCACAGTTTCTCTTATTCAAATCTGCATCTCCTCTAAAAAACAGAGAAAAAGTCAGCTGAAAGTGTGTTCAGACCAGATGGGGTTGTAGTACAGCCAAGTCTCCTGTAGCAATTATCATTTTTACTAGTATGGAAGTTAAAAACAAGACTAATACTGGTAGGTTTGCCACACTAAAGTTCTCACCTGTTCTAACCCCACTGTGGCTGAATCAGTGGGAATTTGGGGTTAATTTCCTCAGGACAGATATGTCCCAAGAGTCACCCTCCACTGAGCACAGAGCTGCTACTGTCCAGCTTTCCAGCAACATGCCCTTGTTCTAGTATAGAACCCTATACTACAATCATCTAGAAATAAAATCTGAGTCAGCTGTGCCCCCCAGCTCCTTACCGCTGAATACATTCCTGAACCACTTCATATTGGCCAATGGAGGAGGCTGTGTGTAGATCCAGCGGAATATCCAATTCTTCTCGACAGAGCATTTGACCTACACCATGCCACATGGAAAGGCTGCGGCTTAGCAGCTCTGATTCACTGGCTTCATCACTGAGTTCTGACATCACTCTGAGTCCTGAAGGACCAAAATAAAAACAGTGCTCAGTTTACTGATTTCAATGTTCTACAAATGTTGTAATACAGGGGTGTCAACCATGTGGCTTGTGAACCAGATCCAGCTGTGATTCTATACGATTCAGCCCATAGGTCACTGGACTAGCCCCACACAGCAGCCCCAGCCCCATATGCCCTGTACACAGCACAGGGTATTGGTCCAGGACACGTGCTGCATGCAACACCCCACCAGACTGGCCCCATGCACTGGTTCTGGGGCTAGAGTGGATTGGGCGGAGCTGGAACTAGCACAAAGGTCCAGGCTGGCAGGGTGTCACATGCAAGTGCACACCCTGAACTGTCCACCTGTGCTGCCTGCCTTGCTCACGGCCAGCCCATTCCTGCATGCAATATGTGTTAACCTTGGGGCAGATGCAGCACATGGGTTGGGCAGAGGATACTGGGGCACTGACCCAGACTGACCCCATGATGCCTGCAGTGCTCGTCCAGCCTGTATGCTATGGCCAGGCCCTGTGCTGACCCCACATGCTGCTTGCACAGCGAGTTCTAGGGCCAACACGTGCTACGTGCAGTGCACAAGCTGAACCGGGGGCTAAAGGTCCTGAACAAGGAAGTCCGTCCTAGTACAGCCTGCAGGATGGCTCGGGGACCCTCCATCCAGCCCATGGAGCCAGATGAGTCTGACACCTTTGTTTGGCTCTGAAGGTCAGGCATACCCTTAGCTTGGGAGGTGCTTCTGTGTCAGAAATATACCACTGGAATTCCTACTCTTACCTGGATCTCCTCCTCTGCCTTCTGTGGCCAGGAAAGCTATACTGAGAAGCAGGAAATGTTGCTGAAGAACCTCCACAGACAGCCTTTTAATTTAGTATTCTCTTTGGGTCAAGGACGCTCTACAGAACACCATGACAAATTATGTTAAGAACCCATCTTTTACAAAAAGTTTCCAGTCAATGAGATTTTTGTTCCTTTCCTCTTCCAGTTAGAACATGGTTAGGATGGCTTTTGAGCATATGTGCCAAGACTAAGCTTTACACATTATTAAGCACTGAGACAAAGTGCAGCCCTGTACAGTAGGGGCCAGATTTATAATTTAAAAAGGAAAAAAAGATGCATTGGGAAGAAGGGCCATTTTAGAAATGTTTACCTTGGAGAGCAATGTAGCCCTGCTTAAATTAAGGGACAAGCATAAGGAATGACAAGCACCAAGATACACTTCAAAAACAGCAATATCATCTGAACAAAGTTAGCACCTCCTCATGTTGTCAACTGCAAGGAAGTTGTTGTCAGTGTTACTACCTCAGCAAGTCAGGAAGGTTTTGGCTTCCATGACCACAGCCTTCCCTTTGGGGAGAGAGGCAGTGAGCTGCTGGGAAGGGACGGCCTCCACGTCTCTGCTGGGGAGGAGCCTCTTCTCAGCAAGGCTGACCTGCTCCACCGGCCTTTAAACTAAGCCTGCCGGGGGATGGGGAGACTACCACCACTGCTGGCCCGCTGAGCAACCCTTGCAAAGCCAACAGTCTAAGGCACTCGCGGGATCCCACCCCTGCCCCAACCCTGGAACAAACTGAAGGCAAGGGCCCCCAAGGGGACACTTGCATGCCTATACACAAATGCCAGGAGGTTGGGGAATAAACAGGAGGAACCTGTCCTCTTGCTAAATGCAAATAATTATGTCATCACAGGGATAACAGAGACCTGGTGGGACTCCACCCATGACTGGACCACAGGTATAGATGGCTATACCCTGTACAGGAGGGATCAAGTGGACAAAAGGGGCAGGGGTGAGCTCTCTCTCTTAAGGAAAGCTACACACCCCTGCAAGCCGACATTGGCACCCACAGTGGATGACTTGAGACCCTCTGGGTTAAAATCCATGGTGAACACGTCACAGGGGATATTATGATGGGAGTCTATTACAGACCCCTTAACTAGGGCCAAGACCTTGACCAGGAATTTGCCAGAGAATTGGCTGAGGCTGCATGCTCCCAGTCCATGGTTGTCATGGGAGACTTCAACTACCCAGACATCTTGTGGGAAGAGCGCTCAGCCAAATCAGAGGGGTCGCAAAGCTTTCACTCATGCGTGGATGACCTCTGACACAAGAAGTCTATGGGCTGACGAGAAGTAAAGCACTGCTTGACCCGGTACTGGAAACCATGGACGACCTAATGATCGAAGGGAGGCTGGGTGACAGTCACCACGAGCTGATCACCTCTCTCATCCGCCGTAAAGCTGGCAAGTCAGTCAGCAACACGGAAGTCCTCAACTTCAGGAAAGCTGACTTTGACAAGCTCAGGAGGCTTGTCAGGGAGGCCCTAAAGGGACACAACCCAAAGGGGAGGGGAGTCCAGGACGAGTGGTTGCTCCTCAAGGGAGCAATACTGGATGCACAAGCAAAGGATATCCCATCTCGGAGGAAAGGCAGCAAAATGGCACAGCAGCCCCCCTGGCTCTCCCAAGGAGGAATACTCTGCTCTGGTCTGGACCTGCAGAGAGCAAACCAGGAAAGCCAAGGCCGCGCTGGAACTCCAGCTAGCTACACATATCAAGGACAATAAAAAGGTCCCTTTTTTAGATATGTGGGGAGCCGGAGGAAAAGAAAGGGCAACACTGGACCCCTGCTAAACCTGATGGGACAACAGATACCCATTTAGCAAATTTGCGTTTTCCTGGGCATTTTGCGTCAGTTTTTCACCAGACCCATGGGATGCCCCTGCCCACTGTGGGAGAGGGATGCCCAGATGAGGGAGATTCCTTATCCTCCATCAAAGCTGATCTCGCAAAGGAACACCCTGACAGGATGGATACCTTCAAGTCAACCAGCCCTGACAGTTTACACCCCAGGGTACTCAAGGAGCTGGCTAGCATCATAGCTCAGCCCCTGGCACAGATCTTCGAGAACTCCTGGTGCTTTGGTGAAGTGCCCGAAGATTGGAAGAAGGCCAATGTCATGCCGATCTTCAAGAAAGGGAGGAAAGTAGATCTGGCAAACTACAGGCCCATCAGCCTGACCTCTATCCTGGGGAAGGTCTTGGAAATGATTATCAAAGAGGCCATCCTTAACAGACTAGCTGAAGGCAATATCCTGAGAGGTACCCAGCATGGGTTTGTTGCTGGTAGGTCTTGCGTGACCAATCTCATTTCTTTTTATGACCAGGTGACCCATCACCTGGGCAAGGGGGAAGAGATTGATGTCATATATCTTGACTTCAAAAAAGCCTTCGATTTGGTATCCCATGATCACCTCTTGGCTAAACTGGCTTAACTGGATAACTGTGGCCTTGACCTCACCGCGATCCGCTAGCTGGGGAATTGGCTCCACGGTAGGACCCAGAGGGTGGTGGTTGACAGAAGCCACTTGTCTTGGTGCATGGTCACCAGTGGGGTCCCTCAAGGCTCTGTCCTAGGGTTTATTCTTTTTAACATCTTCATCAATGATGTAGACATTGGTGTCAGAAGCAGACTGGCCAAGTTTGACACCGAACTCTGGGGTAAAACATCCGCACCTGAGGACAGGAGGGTGATCCAGGCTGACCTGGACAGGCTCAGGAAGTGGGTGGATGAGAACCTGATGGTGTTCAACACCAAAAAATGCAAGGTTCTCCACCTTGGGAGGAAAAACCTGCAGCATACTTATAGGCTCGGCTGTTCTACACTGGTTGGCACTACAGATGAAAGGGTCTTGTGGGTCATGACTGACCACAAGATGAACATGAGCCTTCAGTGTGATGCTGCAGCTAGTAAAGCAAGCAAAACACTGGCATGCATCCACAGGTGCCTCTCAAGCAAATCCTGGGACGTCATTCTCCCCTTGTACTCAGCCTTGGTGAGGCTGCAGCTGGAGTACTACATCCAGTTTTAGGCTCCACAATTCAAGAAGGATGTGGTAAAGCTTGAGAGACTGCAGAGGAGAGCCATGTGCATGATCAGAGGTCAGGAAAACAGACTGTATGAAGAGAGGCTGAGAGCCATGGGACTCTTCAGCCTGGAAAAGCACAGGCTCAGGGTCGATCTGGTGGCCACCTACAAGTATATCGGGGTGTTCACCCAAGCGCCCCAAGGGATGACAAGATCGAACAGTCACAAACTCCTTTGCAACCAATTCAGGCTGGGAACAAGCAAGAAATTCTTTACTGTCCGAGCCCCCAAGGTTTGGAATACCCTGCCGCCGGAGGCGGTTCAAGCACCCACTTCGAATGCCTTCAAGACACATTTGGATGCTTATCTTGCTGGGGTCCTGTGATCCCTGCTGACTTCCTGCCCCTGGGGCAGGGGGCTGGACTCCATGATCCTGCGGGGTCCCTTCCAGCCCAAATGTCTATGAAATAATTTGGTGTGTGAACCCTGGAAATTACATTAGCATACTTCAAACAAATACACCAGCCAGTTGTTCTTTCAATTTGTTCACTGTTCTGTTTACAGTAACTTAGTTAAAGGAAGCATAATTTCACGACTGCCTGAAGTTAATTTTAATTTCCTGCCTGAAGTTAATTTTAATTTCCTAGCCAGGGAGTTTAATCACCTTAAAATGTAGAGATAACAATGCATGTACTTGACTCTTTACTAAAGTAATCTGATGCAGCTGCCTCAGTATTTGAGGTCTTATTTCTTAATCTGAATTTTGGAACAAACAATACTCATTTCCTTTTCTTGTGAAAGAACAAGGATTAATTTATCTCCAGCACTAGATCTTTTTGTTTACAGCTTTCTCTACCTCACATCTCTTTCATATTGCTCTAGCTTTGCATGTCACCACTCTCCCTGCTCATCCTCAGCTCATCACTATTAGGCCCCTGGAAGACATTACACTTAAGGGGGCCCTTGAGACTAAAAATGTTAAGAATCACAGTGGTTCTCAACCTTTTCAGATTCAAGGGACCCTTAGAAAATGCTGGCTCTTAGTTTTCACTCATTTTTGACAACATAAAAATACTAGAACAATTATTTTGTGGTAAAGAACTCAAAAAGACCAGCTAATCATGTCTTAAACAGTATGCCAGCCACACATTTGTATGATTAGTGGCATGATAAAAAAAGGAAATAAACCACAAAATTATTCCACCAAATGTGTAACACTGTAATTTTACACTTGGTTTCAGGTCCTGACCATGCAGCTGCTCTGGGACTGCCTCCGGTGCAGTCCCAAGGCTGGGATCCACAATCAGCTGATTGTCAGTCCCAGCCACAGGACCACAACAGAGCAAGTTTGACACTCTTGTGTAGTCCTGGGGCTGGGACTACTAATCATCTGACCAGTGGTCTCAGCCCCAGGACCATGCTGGTTCATCAGGCACCCAAGCTTCCTACTTGGCTGTGCAGGGGGAGCTTGGGAACATGATCCAAACCCTGATCCCAGAGTTGTGCGTCTGCTCAACATGTGACATGACAGGAGGTTCAGCTGTTGGAATAAAGGAATAGATCCCATCACACTATTAAATGAACACGTGCTATGGGCCTCAATCATATCTATTACAGTAGTGCTTAGGGTCAACCAAGGGCAGGGCCCTCCTGTATAGGTGCTATACAGATTGCGATGGAGGGAGTGGGAAGAGTTAGAAGCCAATCAGTTCAGGAAAAAAAGAAAAAAGCCTGGTTAAAGCCACAGAATCTGTTGACAGTATTTTCATTAGTTTCTTCTAACCTACCTCTGCAGCTGCTCAGCCAGTTTCAGTCTCCTTCAATTTCCTAACCCCAAGCCAGTGTAATACAGGAAGTTGTGCAGATTTCTCTCCCCATAAAGGGCTTCTGTCCTGCAGTTCTGGATTTGGAGGCTGCCAAAACTGGCCTATGCCTTTATTCAAGTATGTGCTATGACCATAAATTTCACATCTCCTTGAGCTTTGCCAGATCCATTAAACTCAGCAACATTAATCCAGCATCACCTTAATTCCTATCACGTTCTGCAAAAAAATAACTCCTTTGCAACTGATCACATTGTAATAATCACTCAGGGTAGGACACATGCCTACATTTGGAGGCCTTTCAAAAGGGCAGCAGCTATTACTTTCCTACTGTGGGTGCAGACAAGCCTGGAATGATACCAATGTAGCAAAATCCTTCAAACTGCTCCAGCAATGTAAATGTATCAGCTGCTACCCTTTTATAACACTCCCCTTTTGAAACTTCTCCAAGTGTGTCTGTGCCCTCAGTAAACTGATTTTGTCAGTCAAAGGCTGAACACTGCAATTGTTACTTTTCAGTGCACTGCAGGCTGTGATCCAAGTTACTGGCTTCTTTGACCACAGGATGTTGTTCCAAGGATTGCTAGGAAGAGATGGGCTTCCAACTGATGAAGAGAGGGAAGCGCGTTTTTGCAGACAGGCTTGCTAACCTAATGAGAAGGGCTTTAAACTAGGTTTCCTGGGGGATGGAGACCAAAGCCCTGAGGCAGGGGAAATGGGAGACCTGGAAGAAACAAAAGGAGGAAGGGGCAACAGTGGTTCCCCCTCCTCCTTCATGAGAAAGTAGGGCAATCAGGCATCTGTAACCTCAAGTTACAGGGCAACCTCAGGTGTCTGTACACAAATGCACGGAGCCTGGGAAACAAGCAGGAAGAACTGGAAGTCCCTGCAGTCTCAGAACTAGGGCAGGACTGGAATAACAGAGACTTGGTGGGAGCTCACATGACTGGAACACTGTCATAGATGGGTACAAACTGTTCGGGAAGGACAGGCAGGGGAGAAGAGGAGGAGTTGCACTTTATGTAAAAGAGCCGTATGATTGCTCAAAGTACTAGTATGAAACTAGAGATAGGTCTGCTGAAAGTCTCTGGGTTTGGGTCAGAGGAGAGAGCAACAAGGGTAATATTGTGGTAGATGTCTGCTATAGACCACCAGACCAGGAAGATGAGGTGGATGAGGCTTTCTTCAAACAGCTGACAGCAGTTTCCCAATCGCAGAAGTCCCCCTGATTCTCATGGGGGACTTCAATCACACTGACATCTGTTGATGACCGAGTTCAGGATTGAGTTCAGATGATTGAGTTTAGGATCCTGAGGAAAGCAAGAAAGGAGAGCAGCAGAGTAAGGACCCTGGACTTCAGAAAAGCAGAGACTCCCTTAGGAAACTGATGGGCAGGATCCCCAGGGAGGTCAGCCTGAGTGGGAGAGGAGTTGAGAAGACCTGGTTGTATTCTGAAGAAACCTTACTGAGGGCACAGAAACAAACCATCCTGATGTGCAGGAAGAATAGCAAATATGGCAGCCAGCTTGGTTCAGCAGAAAACTCTTTGGTGAGCTTAAAAACAAAAGGAAGCTTATGAGAAGACTGATGGGGGATTTGATAGCAGCCTTCAACTACCTGAAGGGAGGCTGGAAAGAGGATGGAGCTAGACTGTTCTCAGTAGTGGCAGATGACAGAACAAGGAGGAATGGTCTCAAGTTGCAGCAAGGGAAGTTTATGTTGGATATCAGGAAAAACTCTCACTAGGAGGGTGGTAAAGCACTGCAACAAGTTACCCAGCGAGGTGGTGGAATCTCCATCATTGGAAGGTTTTCATGCCTGGTTTGACAAAGCTTTGGCTACTTATATCTACCTGGGGATGGTCCTGCTTTGAGTGATTTCTGTGATTCTATGATTCTACTATGATCCACAGGACCAGCTGTAGATTTGGCATGGACATATACAAGATTCTGGGTATGACTGTACCCTGCCTTCCTGAAGCATCTGGGGAAAAAAAAACAGAGGAAGAGTACAGTGCAACCCTAAAGCTGGGTAGTGACCCTCACAACTATACAGTTGTTCCAATAAAATATCACTGACAAGTCTCCTTGCCTCTAACATTTTTCTTGAATCATCACACTTACGACATGACCCAAACACTATAAACACAAGCATGTTTTGGCAACAGATCTCTTACGGACAGGCGTACACAGGAGGAAACCCCACGCAGCAGTGACAACGGTAGCTTGAAATGACGAGGAGATGATCTCAGTCCGGTGCCCGCGGCAGACTGCGCCGCCTCCCGCCCCGGGCTGTGTTGGGAGGCGGGAAGAGGCGTCTAAGCTACCCTGGCCCAGGCCGAGCGGGAAGGACGCTGCCGGGACCCGCTGGGCGGGGACAGGAGGAAGCGGAACCCGCACGGAGGCCCTTTGAGCTGCTTCCCGCGGCCGCCGCCCACCCGCACGAGACCGGCCCACCCGCCCCTCGCTCGCCGCGCCGCCCTCACCTGACCCCTGCACAAGCCCCACACTTCCGGGAGTCCCGCCCCCGCGGAGGCCGCTGGGAGTCTGAGCCTCCCTCCCTGTGAGCGAACCACACGTCCCAAGCTGCTCCGCGAGAACACCCGGTCAACCCGCCCCCCGCGGCCAATGGAACAGAACCGTTCTGCAAGGCGGGGCTCGAACTAGCCAATGAAATGCAAGCCGCGCTAGGTCCTAGCAGGGAGGTAATAAGAAGTGGCAGTTCTGGCAGTGGCCATAAAGGAGGACAACGTCGATTGTTTGGAGAGAATCGCCAAGTACGGACAAACATCGCCTGTCCCGGGCAGCAGGCCTCTGAGGTGCTGTCTTTTACGTAGCAGTTAGCGTTTGCTTTCCTTTCCTGACAGGACAGGATAGGACAGAAAGCGTTCGCTTTCCTTTCCGGGCAGGGGGAGGGGGGATTGCTTCTAAGATATGATTAAGTCATTTCCATAACATTCCCTTTGTTAAGATTAATTCATGGAATTCCTGAAATTTTCACT
>NW_017729002.1:19190004-19196515 GCF_001723915.1 Gavialis gangeticus
GGGGCGCGGCGGTGCGTCTTGAGCTGGGGCTGGAGGCCGCTGGCAGCGGGCGGGCGGCAGCACCTCGCCGGGCGATGGCGGCGCGGCGGGGGATGCGCGCAGGGGACGCGTGCGTCGTTTGTCAGGGACGCGCGCAGGAGCCGCAGCGGCGGTTGTGCTAGTTACTATGGCAACAGCGAGGAAGCGCGGGGCGGGGCCGCCTGTGATAGGCGGAGTGAGGAGGGGGCGGAGCCAGCAGTCAGCAGCTGCGGCCCCGCGGGGGGCGAGGGCAGAGTGGCGGAGCCGGGCCCGGTGAGCTCAGCCGGTGGAGGCATGTTTGCCTGGGAAAGCAAACCGTGGGGGGGACGTGATCCAAGTAATGGACACTAAAGAAGGAGCTGGCGAAGGGCCTGCGATGAGGCTCGGAAGGAATAGACGTGCAGGACAGCACGGCAATTAGACGGTGGCAAATGCAAACCCTATAAATAAGCTGAGCACAGCGAGCAGCTCTAGTGGAGCTCATTGCCCCGTGGGGCCCAGGCCAAAAATTGAGCAAGATTGCAGAGGGATGGGGTAGCGATGTGCAATGGAGTGATGGGCAGGATTATAGTAGTAAATGCTAGCGTACATTTTGGGAGACAGCTTAAACTTCCAAATTCTTGTTTAATAAATTTCATAGATATTAGGGGTGGAACGAACCTCCTGAGAGTATCTGGTCCAGCCCCCTGCCCAAGGGGCAGGAAGTCAGCTGGGGTCAAATCACCCCAGCAAGATAAACAGCTGAGTGTTTGCTAAAGGTGTCCAACGTAGGTGCTTGCACCGCTTCTGGGGGAGTCTATTCCAGACTCTGGAGACTTAGTCAGTAAAAAAGTTTTTCCTGATGTCCAGTCTAAAAACGGTTTTAAGGCAATCTTCAGCTTGAAGGATGGAGGATGGCAGTGGCCCAGTGAGAAGGGCAAATTGTCCTGCATCTGTGTAATGGAGAGAAGTGTTTGCATTTTCCCCATGTATCTGGTGCTGGTTATTGTAGCATTGGACTGGATGGACCATTAGTCTGATCCACTTCAGCAGTTCCTGTGTTTCCTATCCCAGGGCAGCAAGCTGGTGCTCTGTCTGACCAGGAAAAAGGTCCTGGCTGCCTCCCCCCCGCCCAGTCCTGCCCCAGACACTGCTGAGCCATTTTCCTTTCCCTTGTCTTTTCACATCTCCAGGCAAAGTTTCACTGGGCAGTGTCCACTAGCTCCTTGGACTCATTTGAAGTTTAGTGGGCACTGTCCAATTTACTTTGCCCCATGTCGACCCTTGGTGCACTCATTTTGAACCTTGACCTTAAGTCTTGTGCCTGTTTTGTCTTTTGTCTCACGAATTCAGTTGACACGCACCCAATAGCCCCCTCTATTAATGGTGGGGGGGCGGGCTGTCTCATCATTGCTCGGTGGGTATAAGGCCCATGTTCTTAACATGTGTCAATTAGACCTGTCCCAGGGAAGGGCCTTATAGTGAGACATTCTGACTTCTTTGCCATTTTCAGACTGACAGAAGTACCAGGGAATGCAGCTGCACTTAGCAGTTCCTGTTTCTTCTCTGCAAATGACCTTTAATTTTGTATGTCCTCAGCTGTCCTCACCTACCATGAATCCAGTTAGGCTTCTTGATGCCATCCAATCCCAAACACTCTTATATGAATAAAGTAGAGATATTAAGTGGATGGTATGTGGAAAGCATTCACAAAGGTACATTGCTCGCTTTGCACAGTTTAAATTGTAAATTCATTTGGACCAAGAATGACCTCCACTCTGTGCATGCTAAGCAGTCTGTCAGGGGGAATGGCAAAGGCAAACTGATGAATGATTTAATAAGAGTGATCAGTTCACTGACTAAACTCTGCAGTCACAAGCCATCCAACTTCTATTTTCAGTTGGGACAGATTTACTCCCATTTTTAGTCCTTCTGGAAGTCATATAATTGTATTACAAGAAATTGAAAGAGAAAGGGTTCCCCATTAGAATGATCCAAGCAGCACAGCAGACTCCACTCCCCTTTGTTACCTATTTTTTCCACATGTATATTTGGGAAGAAGTAAGGAAAGAGTTCATTTTTCATAAACATTTTGAAATATCAGGTACTTGGCTTTTATGCATTTCCAGCAGCATAATCCATGGTTAAAGCTTTCAGTTGCTAGGGGGGAGGCACAGGATCCTTTACTGGACATTTAACTGGTGGAATGGAAACATCTCGACCTGTCCCCTGCCTCTTTTCTAGGGTATGGGGCAAGTGGGGTGGGTAGGAGGGTGTTATTATAAGCTTGCCTGATTAGGAGCATCTTTGAGGCTGCTCTAAATTTTTTCAGGGTATGAACTGCCCCTTGGCTGCCTCCTGGTGTGGGGAGCAGAAAGGTATCAGCCTAACTGGAGTCAGGTGGAAAGCAAAGGCTCTATATAATATACTGTAGTGCAGGCAATATCTGTACTGTTGGGGTAGTGCTGACCACATAGTAATTCAAAGTACAGGACAGCCAAGAATTAAGCTGTTGCTTAATGGATGTGGGATCCATTCCTACTTTGTACTGATGACGTTTTTGGGGGTTTTTTAGTGAGACACGTGCTCTGAAGCTCCTCTTGCATTTGAGTTTGATTGCATGGAAGCTGTTTCAAATGGCATCGGAAAGACAAAGCAAGGATAAGGAGGGCCAATCTGAGGATCTTCCAACTCCTTTCCAGGGCTGCAGAACATTACAGTGGGGAGCTATACTCTCTGCAGTGAAAGACCAAATTCCATCTCTGGACTCTGACACTTCATTGGTAAGTTTTGCTATGCAGCATTCTTCCTTTCTGTCTTCCAGAAGGAGTTCTTTGAATGCTAATGGAATTCCTGAGTAGCCAGTTCTTCGCAATGAGACACTTGTTTGCTCTGAACAGTGGAGCCTGTATTAGTCCATAAGCCTCTTACCTGTATAATTATCAGAATGCTGTTCCTGTCTGCTTCATTATATTCTCTTGAGCATACTAAACTGGAATATGGGCCCGATTTCTGCCAAGTGCTGGGATCCTTCCACTTTCATTGAAAAAATTAGGAGTTGAGGGCACTTGGCTCATCACAGATTTAGATCCCATGGTATGGTTACCTGCCCAATTTAAAAACACAGTATGAGATAAGGAAATAATTACACTGATATAAAATTCCCTTTGTTTTTATCCTTCAGCATGCTGTGGTGTTAACACTTTACTAGTTTGGCAGTAGGCCTATGACTATGTTTTTCCAGGGCTAATGATCATGGAAATAGTCTCTTCTGGAGACAGTTGGTCCACTCAAAAAGTATCTGGCTGAGAGTCAGGAGAGCAGTTCCACTGATGACTGTGACTTTGCCTCTCCTCTGTCTCAGTTTCCCCGTCTCTGAATTAGGGGAAATGATACTTACTTTCCTGTCTATAAAGTGCTTTGAGACTGACGAATGAAAAGCCCTGTATGAACAGGGTAGTGTCATTGTTAGTTTTCCCTCCCTCCCCTCCCCCCCCCAGTGTTTTTAGTGCTTAAGAAAGGATGCCTATTAACAGCTGGCAGCCTGAAGGCTTCTACTGACAGGCTGATATAGCCTGGGTGGAAAAAATTATAAGCATTCTTCTCTGCTTTCCTGGATCAGCTCTGTTCTGATATGGAGAAGGCACTTTCAGTGCTAGCTGTGGATTCTGCGATGTGCTCTGTGACTTTGAGACCTTGACTGAGTATTAATGTCCTTCCGTCCAGATCAGAACTTTCATTTTGGAGACTACTTACTGTATTCACCCAAATATAAGACTACCCTCCAATAATTAGATTCTATAGATGGAAAATTTATAATCTTGTTATAATTCTCCAGGTATAAATCCTAATTATTGGAGGTTTGCCTTGAATTTGTCCCCCTCCCCCTGCTACAACAAGGAATATAAATCTGCAGGGGTCAGGTTTTTTGTTTGTTTTTTTTTGAACTGCTGCAAGTTTTAACACAGGTATACCATAAGCACATTTTTAAGCAGCACTTTTGTACCTATATATACACACCATTGCAAAAAATACCCCACAAAATGGCTCACGTTTTACCCTTTAGTTCATTGGGCTGGACCCCACCAGAGTCAACAAACAGCGTTTCAAGCCATGGTGACCCCACAACTCAGACTGTAGCACTGAGCAGTAATCTTATGTGAAAGGCTGAGAGAAGGGGCAACATAGGGATTCTGAGTGAACTGTTTGGGGCCCCATTTGGTGATGTGCACCAGACATTTAAGACTGGTGAGGAAATAGGAATCATTCTATGATTCTATAAAATGAGAAAGAAAGACACAGCTCAGCTGTGGGAGTGAAGAGGAAGTCAAAATGTATTCATTGTAGTGGCTCCTCATGATTTGAAAAAGAGTCAGCGCTGGGGGGAAGGGGACTGTGTGCCTTGGGCACTATCATATATCTTACTCAGATGGGCTGTGCTTCAGTATGTTTTCCCAATATGGGCCACGTGTTTTATAAACGCACTCAATTTTGGTTACCTTTAATCAGCTTCAAAGTTGGTTTCCATTACTGAGCACATGTTGCTTTTGGCAGGAGTTTAATGACAGATACTGTATTTAATTATTTTTTTTAATGCAAATATAATATGAAAAACCTTTTTTCCCATGCTGATTGGGGAAAAAACCTTGCCTTTTACGGCTTAGCATAATGCTCAACGTAAATCATTTCCAACTTAGGGCCTTGTAACATGGTAATTTTGGGCAGCTCCTGGAGCTCTTAATATCTGGATTGTCCACACATTAACAACTGAAGCTAGTTTTAAGTTCTCTCTGATCTCTGTTACCCAGCTCGTGTTATGCTAAGGCAAGGGTCAGCAACATTTTTGGGCAGAGTGCCAAAAACACCCACAACCTCAACTTATAAAAAGTTGGCATGCTAGGGGCAGATGGCAGGGGAGCTACAAGGGGCCAGTCCTTGTTGTGGCAGTGCAGCCCTGGCCCCTTCCCTGCTGTTTGCCTCAAGGCATGCATGCCAAGCAAAATGCCTTTGTGTGCCACACTCTGGTACCTGTGCTGGGGGTTACCTACCCCTACGCTAAAGTGTAACCACTCTACAACTTAATGTAAACACTCCACCTGTCCCCCATCTCCCACTGGCCTGGATTGGGCCCACTGCCCCTCTACCCTCTCCAGCATGCCAGATCCCTGGTTATGCCCCCCCTCTCATTGCTTACTCAGGGAGCAGGCAGGGGGGGTTAACCTACTTGCCCAGTCACCACTACTGCAGCTCCTGCTGCTCTCTGGGCCAGAGGTGCAGGATCCAGGCAGCAGTGTCAGCTGGGCAAGCAGATTAACTCTTTCCTACCTGCTTCCCTGGGACAGACAGCACAGGCACCCACAAATAAGTAATGCCCTGGGGGCTGTGGGAGACAGGAGGCAGGGGTGAACCCCAAAGGGAAAGGAGAGACCCCTGGGGATAGAGAGGGGACCCAGGGAGCCCGTGGGGGTGGGGGGAAGCCCAGAATAGGGCAGGGAGGGGGAGAGGAGGGATTCTTATCTTTCAGTCCTCCCAGCCCTTGCTGGCCTGAAACGTGACTGCTTCAAACTGGAGCTAGCATTAACACCAATTAGCATTTGTGTGGCTCACAGTGTAAGGTATAACAAGGACCTTAGGGTGCAGCTTAGCAATACGGAGAAGCTCTTGTAAATAGCATAGATGCTAGAACTGCCAATTTGGGCCTTAATCACCTTCTTAGAAGTCAGCCAGGTCTAGAGGATGGAACACTAGACTATCACTCAGATGATGATGTGGGTTCTGCTCCTGGCTCTACTGTTCACCAGTCTGGGCAAGTCCGATCCCGTCTCTGTGTTCCTGCATCTCTCTTATCTGTTTAGACAGCAAGCTCCCTAGAGTGGGGATTGTATCTTACTGATCATTTACACAGTGGGTCCTAATCTCAAAACAGGCTTATAGGCCTGTCGCAGAGCACTTGGGTGCCCTGCGCCTGAGAACAGGGATAGCTCAAGAGAGGCCCCTAGTGGTGAGAAAGGGGAGGCGCAACTGCCAGTCTCCAGAGCAGCACAGGTGCTGGTTGCTAGGGGAACCAAGGGGATCAGCTGACAGGAAGGGGCAGGGCTTGGCCCCTTCTTAAGCCCAAGCATGAGGCCATGAGGTCAGTTCCTTCTCTGGAAGCCAAGGAGTGAGGAGCTTGGCCTGTGCAGAGAGAAGGCCAAGGTTTGGCTGCATGAGTATCTGCAGGTTGCTGCCATGAGCTGGAGTATTTTGCCAGGTAGTGATTCTGACTGGATGGTTTTAGCTTTATGTTATAGCCTGGGGGCTTTGTCTTTTATGTTTACTGTTTAACTGGAGGACTGGGTGAGGCTATTAGGGGTGGAGGAGGCCTCATAGGGATGCCATGGTAGCGTGGGGTTTCCAGGTGCTGGAGAAGGCACAGCATTGTTGGGGGTGCATTGGCCCCAGCCCAGGAGCCCTGGAGCGGGAGGGGGCAGAGAGGGACCCCATGGGATACATTGGCCTAGCCATGGGGGGGGGG
>NW_017729002.1:19196806-19202633 GCF_001723915.1 Gavialis gangeticus
TGTGGGGGCAAAAAAAAAAAAAAAAAAATAAAAACAGCCTCCTGCTAATTGCAGCAATCTATTAATTAAATAAGATCAAGGCATGGCAGACAAGTAAGCAGGCGGTTGGCCCAGTACAGGAGGGCTGAGCCATACCCGGAGAGGCTCCAATAGTGGCACTCCTGTCACAAGGCCCTTTTGTAACTATGTATGCCAATACTATGATTATAAAGGTATTCTTGAATTGTGATGCCCCCATTAATGTTCTCCTCATTCTTTCAGTTTTTAAACAACTGAAGCATGTGTCCAACCAAGGTGATGCAAATTAATCTGGAGCTTGAGTCTTACACTTGCTTTGCATAGAAAGGATCTGGTTTTACTACCACAGGGGTGGGCAAAATACCACCAGGTCATTGTATCCAGCCTGCAGGGCCCCTGAAATTTAAAAAATTTAATATTTATTTACTCCTGGCTGCCTGTCAAAGATGCCAGGGACAGTAGGACCCAGGGGGAACTGGCAGGATCCAGCAGCCTGGGTTACCCCCCACCCCACCCAGAAGCCTCTGCCCATCAGAGCTTTCTGGCCAGGGAAACTGGGGCTGTTCCTGCCTCCCTGCATCGGAGGAAAATTCAAGTAAGGGGGGAGGGTGGGAATGAAGGGGAGGGCCTCTGGGATTGCCCCAGTCCTTCAGGCTGGGCTGGGCCAGCTCCTGCTGAGTGCCACGGTCCAGCCATACAGCTAAGAGCCATGTGGTACAGGAGCAGCCAGAAGGCAGGCAGGGAAGTGGTGAAAGTGGCCACACATTGAGGTGGAGAGGGGCAGCAGTGAGCAGGCATGTGGAGCGCAGCAATAGCATGGGACCCACACCAGTATGTCAAGCCCAGCCAGCACCAGCGGGTCCCAGAGTGGGGTGGCAGGAGCATGGGGTGCGGGTTGGCAGGGGCTCTGGAGTTGGGCTGGCTCCTCTCTCTGTCAGCATAGCCCAGCCCAGCTCCATAGACCCCTGCCAGCCCAAGCCCTGCGCTCATGCTGCCCTACTGCTCTGCACCAGTGCTGGCCCCAGGATGCTGCATGGGCTCCGCACTCCTGCGCAGCTCTTGCTACACTCCTGCATACCCACTCACTTCCCCCCCCTTCCCTGCTTCATTGCTTCCCTGCCTGTCCACCAGCCACTTCTGCACCACGTGGTTCCCAGCCGCATGGCCGGACTGCGGGAGCACAGAGCCTGTGCCGGTACCCCAGGAGTAGGAGGGGGTGCATGTGTTCATAGGGTGAGTCCCATATGCATACCCCACCATATACATGCACCCACACCCTGCCTCGCACTGCCATATGCGCAGACCCCCACACCCAGCATCCACCTCTCTGCTGTGGAGGAGGCTCTTCTCAGCCAGACTGGCTGACCTGTTCCACCAGGCTTTAAACTAAGCCCACTGGAGGATGCGGGGACTCTACTGCCTGTTCTGGCCTGCTGAGCAACCCTTGCAAAGCCAACAGGCCAAGGCACTTAAAGGATCCCCCCCAACCCCAGCGCTGGAACAAAATGTAGGCAAGGCAAGGGCCCCCAAGGAGACGCTTGTATGCCTATACACGAATGACAGTGAGTTCTAGGGCCAACACGTGCTATGTGCAGTGCACAGGCTGAACCGGGGGCTAAAGGTGCTGAACAAGGAAGTCTGTCTTAGTACAGCCTGCAGGATGGCTCGGGGACCCTCCATCCAGCCCATGGAGCCAGATGAGTCTGACACCTTTGTTTGGCTCTGAAGGTCAGGCATACCCTTAGCTTGGGAGGTGCTTCTGTGTCAGAAATATACCACTGGAATTCCTACTCTTACCTGGATCTCCTCCTCTGCCTTCTGTGGCCAGGAAAGCTATACTGAGAAGCAGGAAATGTTGCTGAAGAACCTCCACAGACAGCCTTTTAATTTAGTATTCTCTTTGGGTCAAGGACGCTCTACAGAACACCATGACAAATTATGTTAAGAACCCATCTTTTACAAAAAGTTTCCAGTCAATGAGATTTTTGTTCCTTTCCTCTTCCAGTTAGAACATGGTTAGGATGGCTTTTGAGCATATGTGCCAAGACTAAGCTTTACACATTATTAAGCACTGAGACAAAGTGCAGCCTTGTACAGTAGGGGCCAGATTTATTTTTTAAAAAGAAAAAAAGATGCATTGGGAAGAAAGGCCATTTTAGAAATGTTTACCTTGGAGAGCAATGTGTCCCTGCTTAAATTAAGGGACAAGCATAAGGAATGACAAGCACCAAGATACACTTCAAAAACAGCAATATCATCTGAACAAAGTTAGCACCTCCTCATGTTGTCAACTGCAAGGAAGTTGTTGTCAGTGTTACTACCTCAGCAAGTCAGGAAGGTTTTGGCTTCCATGACCACAGCCTTCCCTTTGGGGAGAGAGGCAGTGAGCTGCTGGGAAGGGACGGCCTCCACGTCTCTGCTGGGGAGGAGCCTCTTCTCAGCAAGGCTGACCTGCTCCACTGGCCTTTAAACTAAGCCTGCTGGGGGATGGGGAGACTACCACCACTGCTGGCCCGCTGAGCAACCCTTGCAAAGCCAACAGTCTAAGGCACTCGTGGGATCCCACCCCTGCCCCAACCCTGGAACAAACTGAAGGCAAGGGCCCCCAAGGGGACGCTTGCATGCCTATATACAAATTGCAGGAGGCTGGGGAATAAACAAGAGGAACTTGTCCTCCTTCTAAATGCAAATAATTATGTCATCACAGGGATAACAGAGACCTGGTGGGACTCCACCCATGACTGGACCACAGGTGTAGATGACTATATCCTGTATAGGAGGCATTGAGTGGACAAAAGGGGTGGGGGCATAGCTCTCTATGTCAAGGAAAGCTATGCGCCCCTGCAAGCCAACATTGGCACCCATGGTGGATGACTTGAGACCCTCTGGGTTAAAATCCATGGTGAACATGTCACGGGATATTATGGTGGGAGTCTACTACAGACCCCCTACCCAGGGTCAAGACCTTGACCAGGAGTTCACCAGGGAATTGGCTGAGGCCGCATGCTCCTGGTGTATGGTTGTCATGGGAGACTTTAACTACCCAGACACCTCATGGGAGGGGCGCTCAGCCAAATCCAACAGGTGGCAAAGCTTTCTCTCATGCATGGATGACCTCTACCTGATGCAGGAAGTCTACAGGCCGACAAGAGGTAAAGCGCTGCTTGACCTCGTACTGGCAACCTGACGATCAAAGGGAAGCTGGGTGACAGTGACCATGAGCTGATCACCTTCACCATCTGCTGTAAAGCTGGCAAGTCAGTCAGTAATACAGAAGTCCTTGACTTCAGGAAAGCTGACAAGCTCAGGAGGCTTGTTAGAGAGGCTCTGAAGGACCACAACCCAAAGGAGAGGGGAGTTCAGGATGAGTGGTTGCTCCTCAAGGGAGCAATACTGGATGCACAAGCAAAGTCCATCCCATCTCGGAGGAAAGACAGCAAAAGGGCACAGCAGCCCCCTTGGCTGTCCAGGGAACTGGCGGACCTCCTGCATCTTTAAAGGAAGACATACAAAGGATGGAGGACTGGAACCACCACCGCGGAGGAATACTCTGCTCTGGTCTGGACCTGCAGAGAGCAAACTAGGAAAGCCAAGCCTGCGATGGAACTCCAGCTAGCTACAAGTATCAAGGACAATAAAAAGTCCTTTTTTAGATATGTGGGGAGCTGGAGGAAAAGCAAGGGTAACATTGGACCCCTGCTAAACCTGATGGGACAACTGACAACCGATGCCCAGGAAAAAGCCAACTTGCTAAATGGGTACTTTGTATCAGTTTTTCACCAGACCCATGGGATGCCCCTGCCCACTGGGTCAGGGAGGCCTGGGTGAGGGAGATTCCTTGCCCTCCATCAAAGCTCACCTTGTGAAGAAACACCTTGACAGGCTGGATACCTTCAAGTCAGCCGGCCCTGACTGGTTACACCCCAGGGTACTCAAGGAGCTGCCAAGCATCATAGCTCAGCCCCTGGCATGGATCTTTGAGAGCTCTTGGCATTCTAGTGAAGTGCCCAAAGATTGGAAGAGGGTCACTGTCGTGCCTATCTTCAAGAAAGGGAGGAAAGTAGATCTGGCAAACTACAGGCCCATCAGCCTGACCTCTATCCTGGGGAAGGTCTTGGAAAAGATTATCAAAGAAGCCATCCTTAACAGACTAGCTGAAGGCAATATCCTGAGAGAGACCCAGCATGGGTTTGTTGCGGGTAGGTCTTGCTTGACCAATCCCATTTCCTTTTACAACCAGGTGGCCCATCACCTGGACAAGGGGGAAGAGATTGATGTCGTATATCTTGACTTCAAAAAAGCCTTTGATTTGGTATCCCATGATCACCTCTTGGCTAAACTGGCTTAACTGGCTAACTGCAGCCTCGACCTCACCGTGATCCATTGGCTGGGGAATTGGCTCCGTGGTAGGACCCAGAGGGTGGTGGTTGACAGAAGCCACTTGTCTTGGTGCATGGTCACCAGTGGGGTCCCTCAAGGCTCTGTCCTAGGGCCTATATTCATTAAGATCTTAATGATATGGACATTGGTGTCAGAAATGGACTGGCCAAGTTTGCCAATGACACCAAACTCTGAGGTAAAGTATCCACACCTAAGGACAAGAGGGTGATCCAGGCAGATCTTGACACGCTCAGGAAATGGGCGGACGAGAACCTGATGGCGTTCAATACCAAAAAATGCAAGGTTCTCCACCTTGGGAGGAAAAACCTGCAGCATGCTTATAGGCTTGGCAGTGCTACGCTGGTTAGCGCTACAAATGAAAGGGACTTGGGGGGTCGTGACTGACCACAAGATGAACATGAGCCTTCAATGTGATGCTGTGGCTAGTAAAGCAAACAAAATGTTAGCTTGCATCCATAGATGCTTCTCAAGCAAATCCCGGGACATCATTCTCCCCTTGTACTCGGCCTTGGTGAGGCCGCAGCTGGAGTACTGCATCCAGTTTTGGGCTCCACAATTCAAAAAGGATGTGGAGAAGCTTGAGAGGGTGCAGAGGAGAGCCACGCACATGCTCAGAGGTCAGGAAAACAGACTGTATGATGAGAGGCTGAGAACCATGGGACTCCTCAGCCTGGAAAACCGCAGGCTCAGGGGTGATCTGGTGGCCACTGATTAAGTTTATCAGGGGTGCCCATCAAGATCTGGGCAAATGTCTTTTTTACCAGAGCACCCCAAGGGGTAACAAGGTCAAACAGTCACAAACTCCTCCATGACCATTTCAGGCTGGACATAAGGAAGAACTTTGTTACTGTCTGAGCCCCCAAGGTTTGGAATACCCTGCTGCCAGAGGCAGTTCAAGCACCCACTTTGAATGCCTTCAAGACACATTTGGATGCTTATTTTGCTGGGGTCCTGTGATCCCTGCTGACTTCCTGCCCCTGGGGCAGGGGGCTAGACTCCATGATCTTTCGAGGTCTCTTCCAGCCCAGATGTCTATGAAACCCACACTTCCTCACACATTTCCCCCACAAACCCCATACCCACCTACCCACACACCCACATCCTCCCTCATGCCTGCACCCCCTCCACAATATACAAGAGTAAGATTTCATTGTAAGCTATTATATACAATCACTTCTGTGTACACTACACGAACACATGTAAATCAGGACAAAAATATTTTTCTTTAAATCAGATTAATGAATATTGTACGTGTTTGATTTTTAGAACATAATTTGGTATTTTTCGGATTCCAAGACAGCAAAACCCCTTGCTGAAAGGAATACTTCTGGGGACAAGGGGAGGGACTTCTGGTGGCAAAGGTTAGGGATGGGGCTTCCAGTCACAAGATGGTGACCGGGGGGGGGGC
>NW_017729002.1:19202861-19212768 GCF_001723915.1 Gavialis gangeticus
GGGGGGGGGGGCAGCTGTCAAGGGGCGGGGCTACCCACATGGCCCTTGACAGCTTCCAAAACTTGGTAAGAGGCCTTCTGCCTGAAATAATTGTTCACCCCTGTACTACTCCCTCCTGTTCAATACAAAACAGCAGCCTACAAAGACTACGCGGTACATCTTGATCTGAATGGTTTCTGCTTACATTAAAATGCTCCTATTAAGAAAACCCAAGATTCTGCGCGTGCATTCTAAATACTGCACCGAGTTGTACAATGCAATTTCAGTGGTTTGGCACCCCTCAAGATTTGGATTTGCCCAGTCTTGTCCCTGTTGAACTTCAGGAGACTTTTTTGCTATTGATGTATTAGGAATGGTCTTACTCCTACTGACTTCATCCAACTGTTTATTATTAATAAACTGTTTACAATTAAGTGCATTAATGAGCTCAGTCATAGCTTATCATAATCCTAGGATGGAGAACACTCAGCACTGAAGATGGTACCCAGCTGGAAATCCTTCCCTTGGACCTTAGCCAAATGTCAGATACAGCAGTAATAAGATGAGGTATTTCTCAGTGCAAAACGTATATAAAACAATGGTTCCTCATTTCATGTCTTTATTTTGTTTGGCAGTCTGACTGTGAGGATGATGGGGAGCTCTTCATTTTCCAGCGAGATGAACCCAATCTGATCCCTGACTTGTCAGAAGAACTTGAAGATTTTTCTCGTGAACACCTGGACATGCAGGTTGCTGACTGTATTACAGACTACAATTGCAGCCACACTTCTGTGCAGCTTTTATAGTACTGTTTTAGTGCATTTAACTCTTTAGCTTTCTTGCTTGATTATTTGATTCTCCTGCAGGATTTTGTAAGGGTAATATTAATTCTAGATTTTTATCAGTAGTTATTGACTGGTATTCAAGGAAAAAGGGTTTTCCTAAAGTTGAAATTGAAAATATGTAATGGATTATATGCCAGGTTGACTTACAATTGGAATAATATGGTAAGAGGCATTTTCCCTTCTTTCTTAGGCCTGGATCTCTCCCCTTCACACTGATCTATGTATTGTAAGGTCCCTCGGCAGTACCCCATTTCCTTGCAGCTTCTTGCAATTTTCTCTCCTTCTGTGCCAAAGAGCCTTGGGTTCAGAGTCTCCCTCTTCCTCCTTAAGATTCTGAGCTCACACCAAGGGAGCCCTTCAGTGTTTCTAAAAATCAAATAAACTGTTTTGAGTCGTGTACTGCTCTGCAGTGAAAATGGCATCAGTTGTCTTGCCATAAATCACCTGATCCATAGAGTATAAGGCTGGAAGGGACTTCAGAAGATCATCAGGTCCAGCCCCCTGCACCAAGCAGGAAAGATACCTAGGAGTCAGTTGACCCCAGCAAGGTGACTGTCTAGTCTCCTCTTGAAGATTTCCAGGGTAGGTGATTCCTCCACCTCTGGAAGGAGCTCATTCCACAGTCTGAACACTGACTGTGAAGAAGTATTTCCTAATGTTGAGCCTGAATTGATCTTCTAGGAGTTTGTGGCCATTACTCCTGGCTTTCCCCTCGGGTGCCTTGGTGAACAGTTGCTCACTGAGCCCTTGATGTACTCCCCTGGTGTAGCGGTAAGTTGCTACCAGGTCCCCTCTCAGCCTTCTTTTCCTCATGCTGAAGAGTCACAGGTTGCTTGGCCTTTCCACGTATGGCATGCCTGTCTCCATGATGGAGGCAAGCAGCAGACTGCTTTTCAGGGAGTGTAGTGAAGGCATTTATGGGTAACTGGAACAACAATTTAAGGAACAAGCTGTAGCATATTGAGTTTGTGAGTCTCTTTTGCAACTAAGTCAGTGTCTATTAATCGTTGAGCCACTTCTACACCTGGTATGAACAATAAAACTGTAACTCATTCAGGCATTAACAGTAAGACTAGTCAATAAGCCTTTTAAATTGCCATCAACTGCTATTTGCTAATATAGAAAATGGAGAGGAATTTGTTAGAATGGTGTATCAAGAAATAATTGTATAAAGTTAACTCCTTGTAGAACCATTCTTAGATAAAGAGTTTACATTTCATCTGAAATGATGAAATCAACTAATCCTAGAAAAAAGGCTGAGGAACTGTCCAGCTCTAGTATTTTGGCATGGGGTTTTGGTTACATCCATGTCTTCCAGATGTTATTGACTTTTACAATGATGAGACCTGATCCAGTCAGGTACCAAATGCCTCCCAGGTTGCAAACTCCAGCAGCTAATCTTTTTTTTAAATGTATGGGCTGTCTTTTTATAGGTTTGGAAAGTAGGTGTGACTGTCACTTCTTTTGTGTATTTTCTGTCCCTATAGCAAATCCTAGAAACTAGGAGACCCCCAGGAGAGATGTGGAACAGAAGTGGATTAGATCTTCAGGAAGAAATGGATGACGCTCAAACTGTGGCAAGAGAACGCACACCAGTGTCTAGAAATGAGTCAGATGCATTTACCAGCTTGACTGGAGAAACTGTAGGCAAAAGTGGAGCATTCCTTCCAGAATTACTTGTAGATCCCACAGATCAAGTTCATAAAATTAAAGAATTAGGCAGTGAAAAAAAGGAGGAAACAGAGGGATTCTGTATGAATAACAAACCATCTAGGAGAAAGCCATACTTTGATGAATCCAACAGCAATGAGGAGGAGAGAAGAAAGATGATAGAAACAAAAATACTCTCTAAAATAACCTTGGAGCCATCTCCTAGAAATGTAGGTCACCCAGAGCTAAAAGTCAACTCATCGTTGGAGACCAATAGTGACAATTTAGACAGATTCCCTCATGCAGGAAATGAACAAAGAGCCTCTTCAGGTGAACACCCTCGAGGGCTAACACTCTTTTCTTTGCAGGTAAGTAGGGTAAACAGTTGGTTTTGTTCAGTGATTGCTGAGATCAAGGCTGTCCAGCTTCTGAGTGGCCAGCCCTCCCCCCTCTGCTGCACTGCACCATGATACATGCACCTCATCCCACAGTGTGTGGTGCCACACTTCATTCCCTCCCTCACCCATCCCTGCCACTGCATTGCATTGCACTGCACTGCACTGCCCCCCAACCTGGGGCAGGTAGTGGAAGCAGGAGGAGGGAGAGGAGTTTGGAAACTGGCAGTGGCAGCAGGAGAGTGATGGAGGGTGCAGTGCCTGGACTGGGAGCCTGTGGGCTACAGGTTAACCCCTTGGGGACTGCCAGCTGGACATCTCCAACTTAGGTAAACCAGCACTTCATGGAGTGCATTATATAGAGAGAGTTAATTGACAGTAAGAGGACCGGAATGTCTAATTCTTTACATGAAGTCATTCTTTATTACTTGTATTATAGTAGTACTTGGGAGTGTCAGTTACTGTGCTAGATAATGTACATGCACAGAACAAAGCAGCAATCCTCCCAAAGAATTTACCATCTAAATAAATCATGTTGGAAGTTAAACCTATTGTTCTTGCTAGTGTATGTCCTTGTACAGGGAGACCACACACACTCTTGGGAGTTAGTGGAAAGTAGGTTTTTAATCAGCTTTCACTTAAACAATGTATTTTCCAGCTGTCTGGTTCCAGAGAGTCCTGATATTGTAACACAAGGTGTGTTTTGTCCTGGCTAGGCAGTAGCATCAAAGCACTGAGTACTTTCTATTCCTGGGGTGTTAATCCTGAAGCCCAGTTAGCAGGCAGAGAACCTGCACTCATGCAATCGCAAATGAAATGAGACTGAGAGGAACTGGAATTTGAGGTCAGGTTTTCTTGTTTGGGACCAGGAGAATCTCTTACTTGAACTGCAGCTTTCCTGGTGTTTCAGCTTTCCAGAGTCCATGTTGCATTTAGGAAACAACCTAAATGTTCACTGCAAACAGAATTGTCATTATTATGTTATATATTGATCCAGAATGCCTAGGGGGCTAGTTACCAAGAAACATGAAAACTGGTGTGTTTCCATTCAAAGCTTCCCTGGAGTCACAGTACAGAAACCTCACTCTTCACAAACTTCATGGGATAAATTTCTAGAAACCAGCATCTAAGCTGCACTCACAAAAAAAACAAAAACAAAAAAACCTCCTTCCAGGGTTGGTCTAAGCTGTCTTTGCATGTGCAAAATGTACTAACACTGTCTTATTTTAAGCACCAAACTATATAGCTTAATCATTCAATTCCAGTCTTGATCAAGCATTTATGGGTCTTATCTCACCCATACCAGTGTAAGTCAGGAATAGTTTGTCTAAAGTCAGTGGGCCTGTTTCTTACTTAATTTATGCCAGCGTAGCACACTGACTGAGCTAGACTTACATTAGGTAGATTCCAGTGTAAATGAGAGGAGTCAGGTAGGCAGAATCAATTTTACCTTAGTGTGAAAGAACAGAATCAGACCCTTTGTTATATACCAGAGGTGTCAAATATATGATCCACAATGCTCCTTGAGGCAAGGGACTGCCTTCAGGTTCCCAGGATGGAGTCCTAATGGGTATACATGTCAGTGGCTGCAGGGGAGGTTGGGAGGGAGATTCATTAATGCTCATGCTGCCACACACCTTGCTGGGTTCAGAGGAGACCTATGGTCTAGATCCAGCCCAGGGGCGCAGGCAGGTTTGATGCCCCTAGTATACAATTGCAAATGAAATGAGACTGAGAAGAGCTGGAATTTGAGTTCAGGTTTTCTTATTTGGGACAGGGAGTGTCTCTTTCTTGAACTGCAGCCTTCCTGGTGTTTTAACTCCCCAGCCAGAGTCCCCAGAATGTATTCACACCTAGTTTTGAATCTGCTCATTATATAGTCCTGTAGCAGGCTCGCACCTCAGGGGCAGCCTGGTGGCCATGCTCAGGCTTGACTTTAGCCCTCCCTTGATCACTTTCCTGCCACACTTTGTTCTTATTGAAGTTTGTGTAAGGGAGGCTGCCTGTGGCCTCCGAGTGAGCCTGAGCCTGTGTCAATGACCACTGCCTCCCCCCCGCCCCTGATCCCATTATTCACAGTCCTGCCCCCCAAGTTAGTAGGCCCTCTTGGCCTGTCCCTCTGCTGAGCACCTGTAGCCTTAAGGGCCAATTACGTGGCTCCATTCCTCCTCCTCACCATGCCTCAAGCTTCTAAGATGTTACTGTACCACCATACTCTATTGCAGGGATCTCAGCCTTATCAGCCTCCTCCCCTCTTGTTCTCACTAGGCTTTTAGCACAGGCCCACATTAGCAGACCAGGCTTCTAAGCTCCACTGTCCTTGACTGCAGGTCCTGGCAGTGGTCCCCTGGATTTTGCACCTGGGCTAGTTGAGGTCACCAGGCTCACTGTCTGTGGTAGTCTCTGGCTGCCATCCCTCCTGGAACTTGAGCCTCTCCCAAGTTCCCAGATACCCTGAGTAGCTCCTCCCTGAGCTCCTGGACCCTCAGGGTCTCCCTGGGCCCTCCTGGGCTCCCGGTTGTCTGAGTATGCCTTGAACCACCCTCAGTAGGTCTCAAGGCAAAACCACTGGTCCACCCTAAATAAAAAAAGCATCTCAGCTGCCCATGTCACTACAGCCAGTTTTCACAGAGACTCCAACAGCAGTGGAGCCGTGATAGTGTGGGGCTAGGGTTTCCATGGAGGCCAGCCCCAGCAGTGCTGGCAGGGTATGCAACTGAGTGGGGAGCTGCTCTGGGATCTGGAGGTGGTGACAACGTGGTCGGATACGGGGCAGGGCTGTGATCCACAGTCTGCAAGCCCCTGCCCGGAGTGTGTGGTCAGAAGATCGCAGTTCTGCCCCAGCTCTGGACCATGCTGTCACTGCCACAAGATCCTGGCCCCAGAGCAGTTTCTCATCCAACCGTGTGCTCTGCCAGTGCTGCTTGGGCTGGTCTTCGTGGAAACCCTGGCCCCACACTGTCATGGCCCCGCTGCTGCTGGGGTCTCCTTGGAAACTGGATGCTGCAAAGTGGGGAGGGGCTGCTGAGAAATGGAGTCTGTGACGGGCCTGATCTGGCCCATGGGCCAGACTTTGCCTGCCCCTGTGATAGAGGCTACCTTGCCACAGGTAATCCCACCACATTAACCAGCTCTAATAGGGTGCAGTTTTAGGTCCTACCCAGGACCAAACAAGGCTTTCCCTCTTGACTTCTTAGGTGTCATCTATGTGGTTTTCTGAGGTAGCTAGTTCTGAGTGTCTTAAATTCCTGTGCTCCACAAGCCCTCTCTTGGTTCTCTGCACAGGCTTCAAACCGTTGACACCCCTCCAATGGGTTGTCCTTTTGGCCCATACCAGCTCCCTAGCATGCATCTTGGGGCTTCATACCTCATAGCGGACCCCTTATTGGCTCTCTCTTCTCGTTAGCCGAGACCTCAGGTCTGGTAGCTGGGAAATTCTCTTCAACCCCAGTACACTGACTCTCCTCTATCTCTAGGAGTGCAGCTTGCTTTCTTCTTCCAGTCTGATTGTACCAGGTAGTTATATGCCCTGGCTGTCTCATTCTCAGAGGACTTCCTGGGGCTTCTCATCTCCATAGTCTTCCTTGCAAGTCTGAAAGTCTTCCCTCAAGTTCCCATTGAGCTCTTGGGGGTTTCTGGGCATAGTTTTTGCCTCAGAACTCATTTTTTCCTAGCCTCTAGGCCTTCCTCCAGCCCCAGTATACAATCTCACATATGCAACACCCCCTACATTCTCTTCAAATAGTTTTTCACAGTGTACCATTTAGCTGGGCCTGGGAGGTTGGTGACCTATCTGAGGCCTCCTTCCAGGCCTTTGCCTCCTTTCTTACCTGGTTGTCTTTAGCGGTAAAGGTAATCTTGTCTCCTTATCTGGGGTCACAATAGTCTCCTTCTGGGTTGGCTCATCCTTCATTAGGGTTTCCCTCGTTGGCCCCAGTTAAGTAACACCCTCTTGAGGTCCTTTCAACTTTATGCCATTTATCCTATTCAGTATTCCCCAATTGTCATCTCGGTCCCATGACTTCTGCTGACAACCACAGAGGTGGGCTTTGTTTCTCTTCGGTACTTAGCGGCTTTCCCCCAGGGTTGCTCTTCTGATATTGATTTGCCTTTTCTGAAGTCTCTCCTGGTGTTTGCCCTGCAATTCCCACCTTTGAGTTCCAACCTTAGGCTCATTTTTCTATTGTGGTTTTAGCTGTTGTCTCCATTTTTGAGCATCTGATTGATGCTGCATTGGGGGTTGGCCTACCATTGTGCTCCAGCCTCTTGGTGTTCGGTATTTCATTCTATGGATGCAGTCTTGGCAAAATGGGTTACAGCTTCTGCTTCTTGTCCTAGTTTGTTCTCTTCTCTGTTTAGTCATGGTCCTTTCCCAACTCCACTTCTAATTGCTGTCACTGCCAATATCTGAGCTTCATACCAGCTGGTGAGCTCTCCTAGCTTTTCTCTTAGTCCACCTATTTCTTTCTTGTGCCTTGTTGCCAGCTCACCCCACTTCTGGTCTAGGCACCTGATCATCATTAACAGGACCTGTTTCCATGTGGACATGAGTTCTAGGCATATTGCCTCTGTATTCTTCCCCAGCTGGACCATCTCAGTCTCATCTCCTGGGGTCTCTTGGTTCAAGCATACAGGTGGTTACTCACACTCTTGGGTGATCTCTGCTTCCCCTTTGCAGCCTCTAACTGTCTCTTTGACTTACCTAAAGATGTTTTCAAAACTTCTAGCTCCTGGAAGTGATCCTGGTGCTCCACTGTGGCTGCTGCTAAGTGTTCAGTCAGCTGGGGCATTTATGGATGTGCTCTGGGAGGAGGGGGGGCACTTTAATTAGGGCAGCTCCAGGAGCCACTGATTAAAGCACCCAGAACATCACATCAGAGTCTTTGCACTGAAAAATGGCAGTGGGGGCACTTTAAAGCTCATCTAATGAGCTTTTGTTAAAGCGCCCCCACCACCATTTTTCAGTGTAGGGATGCTGCTCCACGTGATGCTGGTGTCTGCTTGATTTGATTATTGAGACTTGATCAATTAAGTCTGCTACAAAGTGCTGTAATTACAGCGCATTGGAGCAGCCTCCCTGCATGTGTACAGGTGCCTCTGGTTTCCAGCAAAACTGTCTTTGCCTGCAACTGGTCTGTCTCTTGTAACTCTCCTCTTGGACCTTCTGTGGTCTCTCCCAGTAAGTGCACCTGGTTTTGGACCTTCTGAAGTTCCTCTTCTGTTCCAGTGAGTGTGGTTCAGTATGCTTCACATTGTTGCCTGTAACACCTCCCTTTCATGAAACTAATCATTCCCTGCAGTTGATGGATCCCTTGTTTCCTTTAGTTGACTAATTTCCCCCTCTAATAACAAGACCTGATCTTGCATGAGAGACTGCAGTTGGTTCATCTCCACGCATTTAGCTGCCTCTCTTGCCTAGCCTGCTTTCAGAAGCATTCTAGGGACTGTATCTTCTTCCTGAGCTGTATGTTTTCAGCCTCTGTGGTTTGCAGTTGGGCTTTCAACACATCACACTCTTCTGCCCTATGTTTTACCTCTACTTCCAAGGCAGTCATCTTGTCCTGAAGCTTCTCAAGCCCTTGTTGCCATCTGCTTGCCTTCTCTATTTCTGTCACTATTGTCTTTGCCATCTCTGCTGCCTGGGTCTGGGATGTAGCCAACTCCCACCATAGTATTTGCACCTCTCCTTCAAGCTGGAAGCACTTTCATTGCCAGTTCTCCAGCTGCCTGTGTAATGTGCCAGCTCAGTCTTCTTGATACTTCAGTTGCTTCCCCCAGGCCTCTATGACATGTTTTTGAACTTCTATGCGTTAGGCAAAGTTCAGCATTTCGGCTATCTGTTTTATGCAAACTTCTACCAATCTCAAAGTCAGGTCATCCACTTTTCCTGCAGTGCATTCAGTTTCCTTTCGTGCTCTCGGCTCTTTTCTGCCTCAGCTGTGATTAGCTTCTTGAATGCCCTTGTCCTTTCAGTCTCAACTGCAATGAAGCATCTAGCTTCTTTTGACCCCCACTTCCTTTTTCTTGGTTTGCAAGTGATTTGGGTTTGCAAGTGTTTTGAGACTTTTGTGTTTTTTAGCTCAGCTCAAGGGTTTGCTCTCCCCTTTCAGGGACACAGGGTCTTTCCCCATGCCTGGCGTGCTTCCTTGTCAATGCACCACTGTAGAAGGCTTGTGGTGCAATGCACCACAAGGGCAGCCATGACACCCCCTGATGACCATGCAGCCTCTGCCTGGCTTAGGCTAAACTGTAGCCCTCCCTTGATCACTTTCCTGCCATGCTTTGCTCTTATTGAAGGTTGTGTAAGAGAGGCTGCTCATGGTCTTGAGTGAGCCTGAGCCTGTGTCAGTCACTGCTGGGCCCCTCCTGGGTCCCTGTCACAGTCCTGCCTCCAGGTTAGTAGGCTGTCTTGGCCTGTCCTTACCTCCCCAACTTCATAAAGCTTGTGACTAGGCCCATTGAAGTCAATGGAACTGCTTGATGATGATAAAATTTAGCATATTATTACATACTTTGCTGATTCAGGACCGCAGTAATTCCCTTAAAGGGGCTGACATTTTTTTTCACAGAGCATGCCCAAAAGCGTGCTAAGAACTTTTTTCCAGCTACTCAGTTGGTCTAATAAAATATATCACACCTACCCAAAGAACCTTGCCTGCCTATGTCCTTAGACCAATTATGGATACAACCAAAAACCCGTCTTGCATTAAGATTTAAACCTTGCAAACCCTTGGCTCTTCTCTGATTCCTAGTGAATGCCTTACTCCTGTGAGTAAATGTTAGCAGGACATGGACCTGACAATATAGTTTCATAGTAGGGTTGGAAGGGACCTGAGCAGCTCATCGAGTCCGACCCCCTGCCATGGCAGGAAAGAGTACTGGGGTCAAACAACCCCAGCAAGGTGTTCATCTAGCCTCCTGTTAAAGACCCCCAGGGTAGGAGCCAGCACCACTTCTTTTGGAAGTTGGTTCTAGGTCCTAGCCACCCAAACCGTGAAGTAGCACCTCCTGATATCTAGCCCAAATCTACCCTCTGCC
>NW_017729002.1:19213095-19215125 GCF_001723915.1 Gavialis gangeticus
CCCAGGATTGAGGTAAGACTAACTGGCCTATAGTTTCCCGGGTCCTCCTTCCTCCCCTTTTTGAAGATGGGAACCACATTGGCCCTCTTCCAGTCCTCTGGCACCACACCAGGGCACCACAAGTGCTCGTAAAGCCGTGGCAGGGGTACTGCAATGACCTCAGCTAATTCCCGCAGTACTCGAGGGTGGAGATTGTCCGGACCAGCTGATTTGAATACATCCAGTCCCTCCAGAAGTTCCCTGACTAATTCCTCACTAACCCTTGGCCTGGGTGCACCTCCTCTGGGGTCAAAGGGGGGGCCAGAGGGGGGGTGGCTGTTCCGGGCTTTGCTCAGGAAAATGGAGGCAAAAAAATCGTTAAATAGTTTAGCTTTGTCGTCTGGTGTGACGACCAAATTTCCTAGCGTGAAATCTGCTTGATAGTTCAGGGCCTTCAATAAAATGATTTATATTGAAATAGTTAGGAATAGCATTTAAAAAAAAGCTGGCGCTCAGGTACACCCTGCTTATAGCAATTGCATCAATTCAGTGCTTCCATTTAGATCTTTTGGTAAACCAGCATCACTGCTGAAGTTTAACATGGTCTCATTATAATAACCTCAATTGTCTGTCACTCACTCTTTCCAGACCAATAAATCTTAGCAGTGCTGCTGAGCCATGATTAGCATCATTTCATGTTACAGGTTCCAGTTTGTAGCAATCCTCAGACTTTTCTCCTTCATCAGACTTTGAGCAGCAACCTGTAACATTAGAGTAAAGCTAATCAAGGCTCAGCTGCCTGACTGAAATTTATCATTCTGGAAAGAGTAAAAAGTCTCTCTTAAGAGAATGTGACAGATGATGGAGGTTTTTACAATGAGAAGGATGTTAGATTTCAACCTTGATGATTCTTTACCAAAAGGCCTGAATGACAGCAATGAATTCACATTTTTGGTGCAATTGCAATGCAGTTTTAGCATAACTTACAACAGACCTTCTCTTCAAAATAACATTATAAATACTTTAAAACAATCATTGGCCTAATCCCATCATTTTACTGATCAGGCGCACGTACTTTTTACTGGAAAAAGGAGTGTAAAAATAAGTTAGTTTGAAAGAGATCAGTGTGCAAGTTCTTTATACATATAAGGGCCTTATCCTATAGTACATGTAAGTAAAAGTTAGGAGGATCAGGAGGTTTTCAAAAACCTTAATATGGGTATGCAAAAACAGATATATAACAGACTGATCTGGTTTTATAAATAGTGTGTAGTCAGTGGTTGGATTCCTTCCCAAACTTATTGTTAATTTGCTTTTTGCATTTTGTTATGCTCACATGGTATCTTTTTTTTAACTTCCGTGGGACCTTGCTAGGATACAGAGCTGCACTCCATAAGCTTCATCAAAAGATCAAGACCTATTATCTTTCTCTGATAAATAATATTGGGTTGTATAGTAAACAAATCTACTTTGATTAATAGTATCCTTTAAATCATGGTCAGTGACATATACACTTACAGTATGAAAAACCTTCTGTAAATGATCAGCCATATATGATAAAGTAAGTGTTTTGGGGTAGGGGGTAGGTATTTTGGTATTTGTATTTTAAGCCCAGAGATGGCTTTGAGCAGAAATGGGCAAGTTCTGATATTTCCCTATAGTTAGCCAGTAGGCCATGTTTTTGTCATAAATGGTGAACTGCGGTGAGCTGCTTACTGCCTCATGAGTTCCAGCACAGACCTTGGATAGTTGGTTGTGTCCTGTGAAACAGCCTATAATCCATGAGACCAGGACAACCAACATCTGCTCTGGAGAGGGTGATGTATATGTACTTTGGTTCTGCATGTTAACCAGCAAGAACTTTTTCACCTTTCTAACCCCTCTGAGTGGCTGGGTGGCCTGACTGGCATTGTATTTTCTCACCTGGCATTGTATTTTCTCACTTCCTCTTGTGGCCTCTTCCCCACACTGCCTTTTTGGAAGAAGGCACATGGACTATTATAGATACCAAGAAGTATTTGGAAGCTATTCCATTTTTATTGGACAAACAA
>NW_017729002.1:19220125-19220974 GCF_001723915.1 Gavialis gangeticus
TGGTGGCCTCTTCCCCACACTGCCTTTTTGGAAGAAGGCACATGGACTATTATAGATACCAAGAAGTATTTGGAAGCTATTCCATTTTTATTGGACAAACAATTCTGAAATTGAAGCTGCTTTGGGTGATGCTTCAGGCAGCAAGAATGTATCTGGGACCAAAACCCATATCCTTGAAGAAAGAGGAGGGATGTATGGAAACAAGAGGGAAGAAGCTTCTAGCTTCTTTGTGAGATGTGCAGAAGATCTGCCACTCTCATTGAAATCAGTGGGCACCTATACATGAGTGTGGTGGCTGCTCCGACACGCTGGCATTCCAGCACATCGGAGCAGACTCGATTAATTGAGTCTCTGGAGAGTGGCAGTTGCTGCACTGCAGCAGTCTCATGCACCTCATGTATCAGCATCCCTGCACTTAAAAATGGTGGTGGGGATGCTTGAACTCAAGCCCATTAAACAAGCTTTAGTTCAAGTGCCCCGTCACCATTTTTAAGCATGGGGGCGCTAATACAGGAGACGCAGTAGTGCTGTAAATAAAGTGGCTCTTGGACCTGCTTTAATTAAAGCACTGCCTCCCCCACCCCCCAAGCATGTGTAAAAGTGCCCAGTGGGAGTTGGAGGATCAGGCTATGTATCCCTGCTTTCAAAGAAAGATATGAACAGCTCTGTCTTACTCTCTATCCACCTTCCTGCTGTTTCACCAGTCTATTTTATACAGGTCAGTGATCCTCATTGAAGGAGCCTCAGCAGAACTGTACGGAAGTGGAGTAGATACAAAACACAAAAAGTTCTTTTGGTGGTGGACAGGTTGATGTCGACCTGGGGGGGTGTGGGCAGTGGAGTCCCCCA
>NW_017729002.1:19221757-19238684 GCF_001723915.1 Gavialis gangeticus
CTAGATCCCTTCTGACTCATTAATTCTATGATTCTATGAACACCTCTGTCTTCCCTCTCACTGTACCACTTCCATTAGTGTTTCATTTGTGGACACAGCCTGGCCATGCTTGCATTTCTGCTGGACGTGGTGGCAGGGAGAGGAAAGACCGTAAGAGGGATCAGGAGAGAAGATTGAGGCGTGGGCTGCATCTGAAGCTGCTGGGTGAGCACAGAAGGAAAGGATAGACACCTGCTGTTGGGAAGAAATCCAGCATATGAACGGGTGTTCTTTTGGAGAGGAGAGTTGGGAATGGATGACTCCAATAAAAACAAGGTCAGGCAGATAGTAAAGGAACTTCTCTCTCAGATTCAGATATGCGGATTCAGTCCACATTCCTGCAGCCCTCTTAGGCTCAGCAGCTTCTCCAAGTAGGGCAGAAAGCTCTGTTAATCTTGGCATGCTTGAGCATCAGCCACTCTAGGTAGGCTGTGTGAAGAACTTGTACTGCTTTGCCCAGCCATGACAGTGAGACTTGGATAATAGGAATGTTCAGACAGTACATCCCTCTTTCTAAAAAGTCATGGCCAGTTTTGTACATCCACAATAACACTCTCCAGCCCTCAGCCAAAAAATAAAAATAAGCTGCCACTGAAGGAGGTCAGTGGGGCAGATTTCCACATGTTGTTCAGGCGTTCTTATGCTGTTTTGTGGCAACATCTGTGAAACCTTAGCTTGTAAAACATTGGCTTCTGGTTTGATCTTTTTTAGTAACTCCCTGTGGGTGAATTCTCCATCACCATTTGGTTTCCTTCTTTCAGGGTATCGAGAAGTGGGATCTAGACAAGATTCTCAAGAACATGGAACATCAGGATGATGGAACACACTTAGAAGAACCTGCTTTCCCTTCAGTGGATCACAGTAACTTCACAATACATGTTAACCTTGCTGAAAATGTGTACAAATCAGTTCAGAATAGAGACTGCAAACCCCCTCAGTCCCTCAGATCCAACCGCTGCTCTTCTTTATATTGCTCCCTTTACTCTCTTCTTCACTATTTGCAATGATGGCACCTTGACCACTTCCCTTGGATGTTGGTTCCAATGCTTAACTTCTCTTAATTTCAAGAATTTACTTAATGATTCTAGCCTAAACTTTCCTTTACCTTTAGGCCACTGCTGCTTAGCCTGTCAAGGCAGAATGTGTCTTTCAATATATAAATTGTGTTGATCCTCTGCTGATTTATGCCCCACCCAAATGGGTCTGTGTTGCTTAGAAGTTAAAATCATATTCCTTCAGGCAAGGAGGGACCACCCCTTGGAAGGGACCAGCGTTGCACCCAATTAGTGCTATCTCTGGTCTGTAGTAGATATGTAAGCCGCTACAGGTAGGGGTCCATCTCCTGGTGCTATAGCATTTTTACAGGCTGGAAAACAGGTCATCATACCTACTGCCATCTTAGAATCTGATCCACTTCCCACTTGTCAATTGGAACAGGCTTTTAAGTCCCTAGGATCTGGCTGATTGTTTCTGGTTGATCTAACCTCTATGACTGTGCTTGGGGAATAGTGGTAGGGCTTAAGATAATCCAGTGGTTCCCAGTCTGGGTGCCACAACACCCTAGGCTGCCTTGAGAATGTTTCAGGGGTGCTGTGCAGTGTTAGCACTGTCTGATGTGCAGACATGATTCACAGGATAAACCAAGAGATTTCACATAGGAGAATCCATAGTGTCAAAACCATCCCGACTTGTTGTGGTCTTTCTGAGTTCTTTACAACATAAGAGTTACTCTGTTTTCTTTCTGTAGTAAAAAATTGAGTGAAAGCTAAGAGCTGACTCTGAAGGGGTCCTGGAGTCTATCAGGAGGTGCCTTAAGTTTAAATACATTGAGAACTATTGTACTAGTGGATCTACATGGGAAATGGATAAATAGAATTAATCAATGAGAGACATGTCAACTCTGAAAATAAGTGGAAATCAGAGAGTTTGCCAGCTACACTACAGTCACAATAAAAGAGGTTTCTAAAATATTCAGAGAAAAATTGTTGCATGCAGTTTTGCAATGATCATCATCCCCTTCTTTGTGACTATTTATTGTTATGTCTGTGTAACACATCCAGCGCTAGAGCAGGAAAGTCACCCCTCCTGGCCACCTCCTTGTCTCTATCTTGTTGTCCCCGTTGGCCCTTCAGGGTTCCACTCTTCTCTCTCCTGCCATGCCTTGATGTTATTGTTAGAGGCACCCTGGCCTTGGCCCACTTTACTCTGGCTGGGCCCCTCTGCCTGATGTCTACTGTACCACAACCCTAGGCTCCCAGGGCTCTGGCTCCAGTCCTTGTGTGCTCTAGGCCCCTTGGCCCTGATCTTGCCCCTTGCTGTCTGGCACTGCAGTCCTTCAACTAAAAGGAGAAATCCCCTCCTTCACAGTCTAGGATCTGGGGTGCCCTTGGCACCTTTCTTAGTGGCTTCCTCTGCCCCAAAAGCTACAAGCTGGCCCTCCAGGATAAACAAGAATGAAAAAAATGAGCATCTGCTCCCAAATAAAAAGTCCTGCACCTTGGGTTAACACTCACACTGTGGCAGCACTATGACATAGACTCAAAAACACTTTTATTTACTGTTGCCTGGTGGCATAGAGGCTTTCTTCCAGCTCTCTTGCTGTCTTGAGTCCTTCCTCCATGGGTAGCTTGGCCCTTCTCCTCTGAGCTCTGCTTGCTGCAGCCAGTAAAACCAGACTACCCACTCTCGTTCAAGCTTGTATCCCTATTTGGGTCACCTGACCCACAATTTCTGCCCCAGGCTTATCAAACCTTGGGTGAGTGGCCATTTTATTTTAGAGACCTCTGCTACTGTCAGTCTGTCTTGGAGGCTGGAGCTGGCCTGCTGATCCTTGGCTCCCTCTCCCTTTCAGTTATGGGGGAGGGGCCCCATTACAGTCTGACATCTCTTTCTTTTCATTCAAACACCCCATACCAATTTTGAACCAACAGGAAAATTACTAGGAGGTAAAAGACTATTTTTCCCGATGCCAGGACCAAATTGTTAATTATCATAAAAGAGAGACATCAGGTCAAGTCCTTAGTTGGGGTAAATCAGCAAAACTCTATCAATGTTAATGTATTTGGATCTGTCCCAATTTCTCTAGAGGCATCTATTGTAATAAGTCCTGGATCTGGGCTTCCAGCATGTGATTTAGCATACTGTCATAATTTAGGGTTTTGGAGGAAGAAGCACCTTTTGCAAAAGCAAAATGATATGTTCTGCTCCTACCAAGGGGTTAGAGCAGTCTCTGCTGCTTCTGCACAGCAGCTTCTTTTTCACCTCTCATGCTATTTCTGTTACTTGAACTTTCTCTACTTTTTTGAGAGTTCTAACCAGGGTGTCTCCTCTAGATAGATTAACCTCTTTCTTTTTAATGAATGCATTAGAACTGCTCTTCATGTAATTCAAGCTAGGTCTTCCTCAGTTCTCTCTTGCTTCAGCACGGCCTCTGGGATTTGGGTGATTGTTTCCAATTCATCCGATCCTTAAGCAGTCAGTATGTCTTTACCAAGGTAGTACTTGTAAAATGGGTTAATGAATTTCTGGTTGCTGGTAGGGTGGTCCAGGAAATATGTTGCTGTAATACAGAGAAATTTCCATGACTTTTTCCCAATTCTCTATGGTAAATCTAAGCCTGTTATCTTATAATTTCTCAGGAGTCCTTGCCTAGCTGAGAGAGACTCCTGAGGCTAAATCCTGTTTTACCTTCACATGCCTAAGTGACACTTACATAAATGTGTAACAGCAATTTTTGGCACTTGCATACTGCTTAGATTACACATAGTTGTGCTTTCTCTGAATTTCTATATTGGGCAAGCTCAGTAGGTTGCATTCTGGGTTAAAGTGTCCTGGCAACGCCTAGCCCGTGATCTGATGGCTAGAGCCTTCTGTGGGGAGAAAATGCAGCTTTAACCACTTCTGGTTAAGGTGGGGCATGGGGGCTAGAGTCTATGTCCTGTTCTCTGTGCAAATACCCTAGCCACTAGACTATTGGGCCAAGAGTTAAGAGGATTCTCTTCCTCCACCATTTGTCTATTGGCAAGTGCACACACAGGCTGTTTCTGTTCTTTACAGATAGAAGTAAAATCCAAACTGTGCCCAACTGTTAAAAATGGCCGTTTCACAGCTCTGTACGTGTTACATAGGTGTGTGAAATGAAATAGGACTTAACCCATAATGCCCAATGAAAGAAAATGAGAGTTGGACACCTAACTTTCCAAATGGTTTTGTAAATCCAAGTAGGAACTTGTCTGCCCCTTTAGCCACCTAAATTATGTTGTAAAACATAATTTAGCCTAAGGTCTGCCAATGACCCATAGCCATCATTTATCATTTTACCAAAATGCTTATAATGAATTTGTGTCCTAGCAAAGGTCCTTCTTGCTGTAAGAAAGGAAATTGTTTTCTCTGATATCTCTTTGAGGAGGGAGAGGAGGGGGAAAAGGTAGTTGGTCCAAGTAACCATGTTAAAATCTGTGGAAAGGATACTTATGTGGATCTTTTAACCGTAGATTTTCTATTAAAATGTAGCCATTACATGCATTGTCCACAAACTGAGGGATGCTGATTCACTCAGAGGTAGTACGCATCTGGTTTAAGAGCTCTTGAGCTATCAAAAGAATAAGCAGAAGTGCAGGGTTAAATATTTGGGAGACCAGCTTTGAGTTGTCTCCCACTCTGGGCCTCTCAGCTTAAAGCTCCTCTCATCGATTAGACTTTGAATTGTACTTCTTATTGTCTTGTCAGAGTATGATTCAGGCCAGTCCAGTTTCTTGCATTGCTTTTCAATCTGTGTCTTGGATTCTCACTTTCTGTCCTTCACCATTAATCTATATCTGAAGAGGGGACTCACAGTGCAACATCTTTCTTTAAAACCAGGGATTGAAACTTCAATTTGAAGTCTCTGCATCAAATTTATTATTTACATCCCTTAGAATAGCTAATGTTCTTCTGAGGTTGCTAACATATCATGTTAATTCCAGTAGGATCTAATTAACTAATGGTAACAAAACCAGCCCAATTCCATCTACCACCAGGTCAGAAGATTGCTCTTACATCATGGCAATCTGTACATTCATAGCCTCTAGTTTTGATTATTGCAGCTAATTATTATAGACAGAGCTGGCAGCTCTGCCCAAAGTTAGGGTTGTCTGACAGTTCCTGGTATAAAATTGTGTTTTCAGTTGTTTATAATGTTGCCAGACTTTTTGCATTTAAGGTGTGTGTTATGTCCTTTTGGAAAGTTTGGGTCAAGAAAAGAAAAGAAAAGAAAAGAAAGCCATTTCTAAGATTGAAATTGAGAAAAAACATGTTTTGCCCCCTGTAACAAGGGGCTTGGTGCTCCTGCTAATTTAAGAGCAGGTAAGCTGCTGATGAAGCAGGTGGCAGGTGTAGCAGAAGGCAATCAGGAGCCACATGACCAAGAAGGGGCTGGCCTTGCAGTATATAAGCCCAGAACCCAAGCTGGGCAGGTGGTCTGACCTGCAGAGCCATGGAGAGAAAAAGCTTCTGAACAAAAGGGATGCATGAAGGCTCCTCACTAATACCTAAGATGGGGTAAGCAAAACTGGTGGTTTAGGGATTGAAACAAGGGTAACAGAGGTCTCAACTAGCCTGGGGGCAGGGCCAGGGTCTGAGAGAGGGGCCAAGGTCCAGGAGCAGGGTGAGACCTGGGGCCAGGGACCCGTAGCCCATGAGGGGTGAGAACAAACAGGGCCAGGGAGCCCAGTGTTCTCAACTGGCCTAGGAGTGGGGCCAGGACCCAAGGGTAGGGGTCAAAGCCTGAGGAGGACCACAGCTGGAGACTGACAGGGCCAGGGATCCAGCACCTCCGAGAGGTAGAAACAGGGTCAGGGACCCAGGGTCACACCTGGGAGCAGCGAAAATGGGCAAAGTTCCCAGGTGTGGATGGAAGGAGATGGAGACCTAAGCCCAGGTCTGTGAGAGGATGCAGGCCTGGGCTAATGAGTGATTGGTAACATCTGAGGCTTGGGCATGGCTATAAGGGAAGACAAGAAGGCTACATAATTAGGCCTTGAGGTGATGAGCAGCGACATTATCTGTGTTGAAGAGATTGAGATCTCACTTGGGAAAGCCTGGGGCATCCTCCTCTTGTCATCAATATATGGCAGGTGAGTGGAAGGGGAGATTGCCCAAAGAGAGCAAAGTTGACAAGAGCTGAGGGGGCTCCAGGGGCTTTGCGGCCATCCCTGGGGAAGACCCTATTATACCTTTCAAAACTCCTTACAGCTGTTTTCCTTGAGTGTTATCAGACTTTGGAACTAAGACTTGAAGATTGGCAGTAGGGTTATTCTGGTTATAAGGGATCTACCCTCTGATGTTCCAATGAAAAGTTGTCTCCATTTGGCTAAAATGGAAGAAGCACTTAGGTGCCTGAGGAGGCATGTGAAAAATATCAGTGTGCACATGCTCAGTAATGGTAGTAACTAGAGTTGAGTGACTGGGGGGCATAAGCCCCGGACACCAATTTTGGGAGGGTGCAAGAACAGCAGCTCCTGCCGCTGCCCAGGGCACAAACTGCTTGTTTTGCTTCTGCTCAATAAAGTTCATCAGCTAAATTCTTTGAAGTCTCTATACTGAGCATACTGCATTATCCCCTCTGAGCTCCTTCACATATGTGCCATCTCCACAGAGCAACTAAGCATGCTCCAGGAGTTTTCCTGCTATTGCTGAATGAGGCTAGCATCTTGTGGTAAAAATAGTATATGCTTATCTAATTAAATATTGTTTCATAATGCAATATGTACATGGGATCTGAACTAAGGTTGCAGAGGCGGTCTGACTTTGGGCACTGTCTGACTTTTAAGAGCTTAACTTTGTTATAACAATGGCTTCTTTTAAAAACAATTTATATACAAAATCTTCTCAATTTGAAGTAGGATGCGAATTACTTTTCTTTTTCCACCCCTCTCTGAAATAACCACGATAAGGAGTTGCAAGTAAATACTGTCAATTCTTCACTTCCTTTCTTCCTCCTGTCTTCCTTCTGTTTCTGCATCTAAGTCTTCCACTCATTCTGCCCTTCCCACTGCAAGCCATAGTCCAGATAACAAGGAAGCATACATGGATTTAAAGATATGTTACTACCCCCCTACAGCTATCCTGAGACTGCTGCCAGGACACGAGCTCTGCCCACTTACTCCACATATCCTGCTTGCTAAAAAACACTGAGTCCAGGGATACACTTTTTAGCATATATCCAGGGATACTCTCAGGATCTCTGTTTTGGGCAAGCTTCTGAGAGATGCTAGTACACCCAGCAGTGCTGTAGTAGTGACCAGACAAAATGGCTCTTAAGCACACGCCAAGCAGAAATAAATTCAGACACAATTTTTTCATCTGATCTAAGGGACTCTGGGGGATTGAAACTGATGCTCTGAAGTGCCACAAGAAGATGGAAGCTATACCAGTTTATACTCCCTGGATTCTCCTCTTGCCAGTAGCATAACTAAGGGGAGGGAGGAGCAGGACACCAGCCCCAGGCAGTGAGCTGGGCAGGGTCACAACAATAACTGTCATTGCCAGCCTGACACTGATGGCAGCAGCTGCAACCCAGCCACTGCCCCATGTGCCACTACCATCCAAGGTTCAGGACTGACATGCCTTTTAGTTTAGTTCTGTTTGTCTGTCTGGCCTGTCATGGTACATCTGTACTCCAGAGGCCCAGCTTCCACAGAGTGCTCAAGAAGAGCTGGGGCAGTCAACAGCAGAGGAAGGATGGACCGTTAGAGCTCCATTAATTTTTCTTTAAGAAAATAAGAGTGTTAAAGTGTTGACCTGGTTTTGAATTGAAGCCAGACTTTGATTGCCAGGTTAGGATAACCTCCATATTATTCCTATTTCTGTAACTTGCTGCAGGCAAAGTGATAAGACATGAAAGGGAAAGTTGGACTACTTCCTTACAACAGCAAGACCATAGTAAGAGATTTTTTGATTTCTCTGTTCATCCATAGAGACTTGGATTGCTAGATCTGAAAGCAGGCTCATGGCAAAGCTAGAAGAGTTGTGTGCAAAGCAGTCCAAGGCATTGGCCCCACAGTACAGAAGGTCATCATCAGCCAAGAAGTAGGTCCTTTTCTCTAAGAGTTAGTTTTTGTACACATTGGGTGGTTGTGATCGGGAGCAAGAATGCCTAAAAATCAGTGGTTTCACCTAAGCATTTCTCCCTAGTCTGGTATTTAATATCATACTAGAGATGTGCCCAAGTAGGCTTTTATTTATTTATTTTCTTAAGGGGATAAATTGCACATATTTATGGTGATATTAATAGATTATATTTAAAAAAAAAAAAAAAAAAAAAATTCATAGATGTCAGAGGCTGGAAGGGACCTGACAAGATCATCAGGTCCAGCCCACCTGCACTAGGTCAGGCAAGACTGCTGGGGTCAGATGACCCCAGCAAGGTGGGTGTTGAGACGCTTTTTGAAGATCGCCAGGGTAGGCAATCGTACCACCTCTGTGGGGAGCCTGTTCCAGATCCTCAGTACTTTAACTATAAGGAAAAAAAAAAAAAACACCTTCTTGATGTTCAATCTGAAGCAATCTTCTGTCAGTTTGTGCCCATTGTTTCTTGTCTTCCCTTGGGGTGCCTGGGTGAACAGATGCTCCCCCAGGCCCTGATACATGTCCCTAATATACTTATAGGCTGCCACCAAGTCCCCTCTAAGTCTGCCTTCTCCAGGCTGAACAGTCCTATGTCTTTCAGCCTCTCCTTGTATGACCTGGTCTCCAGACCTATTAATCATGCACGTGGCCCTCCTTTGGACACTCGAGCTTCTCCACATCTTTCCTGATGTGTGGCACCCAGAACTGGAGGCAGTACTCCAGCTGCAGTCTCACCAAGGCCAAGTAGAGTAGGAGGGTGACACCCCTAATCTTGCTTGAGATGCATCAGTAGATGCATGTCAGTGTTTGATTTGCACTGCAGCTATAGCATCGCATTGGTGGCTCATGTTCATTCTGTAGTCTATCATGACCCTCGGGTTTCTTTCAGTTGTGGTGCTGGCAAATGTAGTACTGCAGAGTCTGTAAGTGTGTTGCAGATTGTCTCCCCAGATGAAGCACTTTACATTTCTCTGTGTTAAACATCACCAGGTTATGAGCTGCCCATCTTGCAAACCTGTCCAGGTCAGCCTGTATCCCCAGCCTGTCCTTGAGCATGACTGTACTCCCCTATAATTTGATGTTGTCTGCGAACTTTGCCAGTATGCTTTTAATACTGGAATCCAAGTAATTGATGAACGTGTTGAAAAGTACTGATCTGAGTACTGAACCCTGAGGGATGCCACTGGTCACCTTCCACCATGCTGACTTAGTTCCATCTGTTAATACTCTCTGGGTCCTACCTCAGAACCAGTTACATGGACACCAGACCGTAAAGTAGCTGAGGCTGCATTTTCCCAATTTTACCATGAGATCATCATGGCAGAGTGCTGCTTCCATGAGATGTCAGGGCAGTTGAAGTTGCCTATGACAACCATACACTGAGAGCATACAGCCTCTGCCAGTTCCCTAGCAAATGCAAGGTCAAGATGTTCCTCTTGGTTAGGAGTCTACTACACACCTCCTATTGTTAAAACATCTTTACTGTGTTTTCCCCCGTCACACTGTGGGGTCCCCAGGGAAGGCTGTGATGCCCCTAGGGCTCCATGACCATGCCAGTCTTGACTAACAGGCACCCTTTTCCTCGCCTGCCACATCTTGCTGGTAATTGTAATAAATTGGGAGGCTGCCCTCGAGTTTGTTTGGACCCCACTGAACCCTGTGAGTTCTTGGACTCCTTTTGGGTTCCACTCAAAATGAATGGCTCATGGGATACCCTCAGCCTTATGGGCTAGATGTGTGGCTCCAAAACCGCCCCTTTACCACACCCCAAGCCTCGCAGATGGCATTCAAACATTGTCTCTTTGAGGCCTTGGTCTAGCTTGGCCTCCTGTCATCACCGGGCTCTGCTCACCCCCTTTGTCTCTGCACCCCCTGGCGCTGGGCTCTGCTCTCTCTAGTGGGCCCCAGTGAGGCCTCCTTCTCTCCCAATAGCCTCAGCCATGTCCACTGGTCTATAAACAGCAACCAAAAAATGAGCCCCTGGGCTATAACATAATACAGCTAGTTCAGGGTGTGCCCTGTCCCTTTAAAAGAGTCAAACTTCCCTGCCCCCCAGCATTAAGTGCCTTGTAGGCCAGGGTACCTGGTGAGCTCCTGGAGCCCCATTATCCCTACTGTGGCATGTCAGGCGGCCACAGTGTCTCTGGGCAATCCTCTTCTGCAGCCCGTTTCCCCTGGCTGCTGCCAAAGAACTAAGCCCTGATGGCCTCAGCCCTGGGGTTTATATGTGCCCAGGGCCCTGCCATCTTCCAGTCAGCTGAACAGGTGCAAGTGCAGGCTAATTTCTTTGTTAGCTTGCTGCCATAGTAACCTACACCTGTGGGGCTTCTGTCTGGCTCCTAGAGCCCTCTCCTTAGGGAGTTTCTGCTCTTAAAGGAGCAGGCACTTTAGTGCCCTGCGACACCCACGTAATCTAACCCAGAGGGTCTCAAGTCACCCTTCTTGGGTGCCAAACTCCACTTGTAGGGAAGTTTACTGATCCTTCACATAAAGAGCTCCACCTCCTCCCTTTCTAGCAACACGTTCTCTCCTGTACCTGTGGTCCAGTCATAGGTGGAATCCTACTAGGTCTCTGTTATTTCTATGAGATGGTATTGATTTTTGTGTAGCAGAAAGGCCAGTTCCTCCTGCTTTTTTGAAGTCCAAGTATATGACATCAACCTCATTTCCTTTATCCAGGTGGTAAGTTACCTGATCGTAGAAGGAAATGAGGTTGCCATGACCTGCCCACAACAGCCATGTTGGCTGTGTACATATCCATCCTCTTTAGGTGTTCCCCCACAAGATCTCCGCCAGCTATGGGAGAGTGTTCACTCCCATCATGATCATCTTGTATCCTGTCAAGCAGGCTAATGCCCTTGGAATACTGACACAAAGTATTTGTTTAGGAGTTTGGTTTCCTCCTGAGTGTCACTTATCAGTTGTCCCATTTCGTCCAGTGGGGGCCCTATGGTTTTTCTTTATTTTTTTTTTTTCTGACTTCCTGCATATCTAAAGAAGGACTTTTTGTTGTCCTTGATTCCAATTGCCAATTTGAATTTGGTTTCTGCATTTACTTTTCTAATCCGCTTCCTACAGGTGTGTGCTATTGCTGTCTACTCCTCTTTGGTGCAAATTTCTGACTTCCATCCCCTTATAAACTTCTCTTTTCAATTTCAGGGGGTCCATGACTTCCCTATTGAGCCAAAGTGGTCTTTCCGCCCTTTTGCTGCCTTTCTTATGAAAAGTAATGTATTTCCTTTGTGCTCCTAGGATCACTTCCTTGAGGAAGGACCACTCTTCTTGAACTCCCTTCCCCATTGGACCATGGTCCCCCAGGGCCTTGCCAACCAATCTGATAAGCTTGTGAAAGTCAGCTTTCCTAAAATCAAGGATTTCTAGTCTACTGACTGATTTTTTTTCATGTCTTACAGTGGATGGAGAAAGTGATCATCTCATGGTCACTGTTGCCTAGTTTCTCTTCGATCCTCAGGTTGCTCAGTAGATCGTCCCCTTTGGTCAGAACCAAGTCCAGTACTGCCTTGCCCCTGGTCAACCTGTAGAATTCTTGAGTCCTAGCTCTTCAGTGCAAGTGAGGAAGCTTTGTGAGCAGTAAGATCTTGCTGAGTGCTCGTCCTGAGATGTCTGGGTAGTTGAAGTCACCCATTATGACCATGCTCTGAGAGGGTGCAACCTCTGCCAGTTCTCTAGAGAATTCCTGGTCAAGCTTTTCCTCTTGGTTCAGAGGTCTGTAGTAAACTCCTGCAGTCAAATCCCCTACTCCATGCTCTCCCTGTATCTTGACCCAGGGGGTCTCCAGTCACCCTTGTTTATTGCCAATCTCTGCTTCTAGGGAGGTGTATTGTGCCTTCATGTAGAGAACAACTCCTCCACCCTTCTTCCCAACACAATCCCTTCTATGCAAGGTGTAGCCCTCTATACCTGTGGTCCAACCTGGTGGGACTCCACCTATGATTGAAAGGGTGAGGTAAGCAGAGCCCATTAAAAATAGCTGCATACATTGCAGCAAGGGCTTGCAAAATCGGTGGCTCTGAGTTACACAATTGGCATTGACATTGAATTTCAATGAGATTTAAGCATCTGATTCTCTGAGAACTCTTTGAAAATCCCAGTCCAAATGATCTAATCTATGCATTGGTGCCCAAACTACATTCATATTGGATGTAGCCCAATTCATACATATTGAAAAGAGCCAATTCAAGGCCCATTGAAACAGATTCCTTTAGACTAAAGCAGACTAGGAAGATGATCTAAGTGACTTGAACTTTGTGCAAACTGAAGGGTGAGATGTAGCTGCCAGGAAAATCAAAGAGGAGGAATTTTACAGCAATGAAATGGGTCTGTTGTAGAGATTTGAAAACTTTTTGGGGTAGAAACTTCCTTTATTGGGGTGTTCAACGATACCACGCATGTCAGCACTTGAAGGGGGGTGGGGGGAGTCACTAACATTACAATAAGGAAACCTGAGCGATCAGAGGATTGTTGTCATCCACCTGAGGATAAAAGTCAGAACATCATAATCAGTTCTCTAAGCTGACATGTATTGACATCTTCTCTGAAGGCTGGCTGTAAATATCACTTCTTGCCTAGTCCGGTCAGGGTAACACATATGACTGTCTAGAACTTTAAGTGAACCAAGTTGTTGTTTGTGTCACAATATGGGAAAGTTGAAAACCTCTCTCTTTTTATTTCAAGCACTTTGAACTATTTGGAAATAGACAAATTGTAAATCAATTGCATTCAATCCTGTCTAGCCCAGATCCACATCAATAATATGACAACAGTGTGCTGTGAACATAGATTTGAACTTTTTATACCAAGGATAATCTGAATTTGGAAGCTGCAAAATTTTAATCCTGGCATTTATATTTTATAATAGGCAGTCTGAGTCTGAACCTGTGCAGTAGCAAGGAGCACAGTCTTCATCTTGATCTTTTATTTGTATCCTATGGCCTGTTTAAACACACATGGCATTGAAACAATGATTTCTGTTCTCAGAGAAGTTGCCTACCTACCACCTCCACCAAGCTGTCGAAGTATGAAGATAGTGGAACTACAGTACCATGCAGAGCCCCAGACAGTATATATAGATTTAAGGGATGCTAAACCACAGAAATCAGAGTCGCCACCCAATGAAAAGCTGAGGTAATTACTGGGCTTTGATGTTAGGTTAAAAAAAAAAAAAGAGAGAGAAAGAAACAGAGCAGAAATCTAATTCTGTCTGTCTCATGCCCTTTGGGGAATGTGTCTCTCATGTTCCTGCATGTCCATGCCCTTCATACAGAAAGGGTGGCCCTCTAGTGGAGAGAGAGAGAATCTTTTAAAGGGAAAGTGCCTGGCCAGAAATCCAGGTGGACAGCTAAGTGATTTCTAGTTCTGGTTTCTGAATTTCCTGTGAGTCTAAATGATGTTTGGACAGCAAGTTCTGGGAGCCTAGACTCTTCCCAAAGACGACAGTGAGTTCTGGCAATGGATCTCCTCATTTTCTGGGGGAGGTATTTGCCTTCTTCCTGAGATGTAGCCTTGCTATAAATAGCTTTGAAGAAAATGGTAGTTTGAAGAAACTAGGTAGATAATAAAGGCCAGGGAGGTACTTTAAATGCTGTTGTCTTATAACATAAGTCTAGCTGTATTTTAATAAAGAATTCTAATTTAACTTGTGGGGATGATAAATCTTCAGCAAGCTCAAACTTAGCTTAAAGCAAACTGTTCAGGTAGAGATAGTTACAAGATAATTTATCCTGGGCCATGAAAGAATGTTAAAATATATTATTGTTATAGCATTTCATACATAACATATTTTAGTTACTTAGGTACATGCTGTTGTGAAGATGACCTGAGGAGCTGGCCTTTAAACTTTAATGCTTAATTTAATTTAAAATGACCTAAGAAGCATTAATCCTTAATTTGGGGGGAGGGGTTGCACTGTGCACCAGATTCTTAGCTTGTGTAAACCAGCATAACTCCAATGGAATTGTGTTAGTTAATACCAGATAAAAATCTGGCCCCCAAAATCTTTTCTCTCCCTTCCCCTTGGTTTAAATTTATATGCCAGAAGGGATTAATAAATGCCACAGATTGGTCTGTTGCTATTGTAACAATACGACGAGGTGTCCAATAATAATTTATTCCGCTTGTTTCAAGCTCGAGTGAAAGTTCCACAGATGAGGAAGGTATGATGACTGAGAAGCATCACAACGCTAAGGAAAGAATACCAGATTTTTCCCTGGGATTACGGTACCAATTACTTGAAACATCACCTTTTTTGTGAAACTGAAATGTTCCAAAAATGTTGTGAGTAATATCTTGCTCATTAAAATATCTTATGGCAGTGCTCCCCAAAGCAAAATTGCACAGTTATAATTACTAAAACAGTTTTTTTTGGTGTCGCTCCAGCAAATCAGTCTGTGTTCTATCTGCTGAAGCCACAATGAAGATTCTGCAGTTACAGCGAAACTGTTGATCCTTGAGTCAGACTGCAGTTCACCTTGCTGTTTCACAAATCCATTAAATCCTTAGGGACATCAAGAGTAAGAGTTTGTTTTTGTCAGAATGACACCAGCATAGAGCCCTGGTAAATATGAAACAGATATGCATCCAATCTGTGGATTTCTCTCTACCCAGAGTATTAGGTTGCCTACTGTGGGAATGGGACAGGATAGTGATAGTCATTTAGCATTTTATTAGTGTATTTTAAAAACATTAAAACCAATGACAGTTCAGTTCACTGGGTCCTACTTTCTCTTAATCCAGATTTACAGACACACAGCTTCTGGAATGACATAAGCATAAATGAGAGCCCCCAGTGCATCCAATTACCTCTGGTCTTTTCTGGCTTCTGAAATGGAGTTCCCAGTTCCTAACTCATTCTGAGTTGTTGGGCTCTACTCCTCAGCACTCTTTTTTTTTTAAAGAGTTTTGAAAGAATAAATTAAGAGTAACTTGCTGCAACAAAATGGCCCATGTTCATTTTGGAATCAATAATGACTCCAAGATCTCTTTCTGACACTGTGCTTTTGAGAAGGCAGTTCCCCAGCCTATAGGCATGCTGCTGGTTCTTACTGCCCAAGTGCAGTACCCTGCACTTGTCAGTATTGAATCCCATCTTATTCTTATTCGCTCACTCCTGTAACCTGTCCAGGTCCATCTATCCTGTCTGTCCCTTCTAGCATGCCCACCTCACCCCAGATCTAGGTGTCATCAGTGAATTTGAACAGGGTGCTTTTCACCCCCTTGTCCAAGTCACTAATAAAGAGATTAAACAGTGGGGGCCCAAAGAACCGAGCCCTGGGGGGCCCCACTGCCCACATCCCTCCAGATCGAATATGACCTGTCTACCACCACTCTCTGGCTGCAGTCCATCAGCCAATTTGAGACCCATCTGACTGTGTAGGCATCAACGCCACAGTCACCTAGCTTTTTAATGAGAATGGGGTGGGAGACAGTGTCAAAGGCCTTCCTGAAGTCCAGAAAGACTAAATCTACTGCAACACCTGTGTCCAATGATTTTGTGACCTGATCGTACAGGACTATGACATTATATTTTGGCATCATGAATCGGAGCAATCTGAGGAGTATGATGTTGAACATTTAATAGTTTCATCAACCTGACTCTTCCTTACCCCTGCCTCCCCCAGATTCCTCCTACAGGAGTTATTGGGTGATTTTATTTTTTTTTTCCTCCCTGCTTGGTTTACCGACCTAGAACTTAGGTGCTGGATTGGAAAAGGGGTCCTTCGGGAATGGTAGATGCTGTGATTTCTATATCAGCACTTAATTTATTCAGTGCTCCTGAGATAGAAACTGTGTTTCCCCTGAGTTCCCGGAAGAGTGAATGCAACTCCAGTCAAATACACGTCCCATGAAACCAGTACATAGGGTTGTAAGTAGAACTAGGATATATTTTGCAGTGATTATATGATTTAGGAGCCTATGTTGTATTTTTGAGGATGACAACTCTGAAGTCTTGTTGACTTTTAGTGAGACTTAAGGTGTAGACACAGCAGAATTACTGCAGAGTAACTTATTCCACTTTTTACTCAGTAGAAAATTTACTCAGCAGTAAGTCAGGTTCCTGAGGGCATGGAATTCTTGTTTGTAATGTTGTCTTGCTTAAAGTTCTATAATTTTGTTGCAGGGGTTGCACTGGGAAAAGTCGGCTATTACAACAGCTTCGTCATTACCGTAAAGAAGCATCTCAGCCTCTTGCTAAAGCTTCAGAACAGGTCAAAAGAGATGGAGTAAGGCAGAAGTTTGAGAGTCTAGAAGGAAAAAACACTTTGAAAATCAAAAGAAAGCAATGTCTAAAAGTGAGATGGGAAGCAGACAAGGTGATTTCCAGGGTGCCAGTGAGATCTGAACCAGAGAAAGGAAATCTTCTTTTTCCAGGCCATGTGAACCTTGGGACTGACCATTCAAGAGAAATCCAGAAAGAGACAGAGGAAGCTTCACATTCAGAAAATGCTCCAGAGCCCCCTCTCAATAAAGCAACAAGGTATCATACAATAGAAAAAAATAGTGGTGATTTTAATTGCTGTTTAGTTAAGCAGCCAGACGTAAAGAACATTACTTATCCTCCCATTTTTTTTCCCTGGGACCCAAGGATCCCTGTGGCTCAGTTATTGAGAGAGGAAGTCTAATCTGGCCATTACTTAGTAAGTTCAAGACACAGTGTAACCCAGTAGATAGGGCTCTGGTCTGAGAACCTGCTGTGTGTGTTTGGGCAAGTTACTTCCCTGTAAAGTGAGGATAATGATATTAACCTTTACAAAATGCTGTGAGA
>NW_017729002.1:19238777-19245461 GCF_001723915.1 Gavialis gangeticus
AAAAAAAAAAAAAAAAAAAAAAAAAAGAGTGTAATAAAAGAGCTTGGTATTATTATTTTTATCTTTGCATGCCCAGAAGGACTTGAGATAAATTAAATGGTTTGGCAGCCCAGAAAAACAGAAAAGTCATCAATAAAAACAAAACAAAAAAATTGGCTCCTTGTGCTAGACCTCGAAATTAATTGACTGTAGTACATTCTGCATGACTCCCACTTTGACATGGGACTGCTATATGCCATGGGGGCAGACCTTCATGCAAGGGCCCCATTAAGTTTGGGGTTGCTAACTGTCCATGAATTTATAGACATTCTGTATAAAAACACCCTAAAAATGCCTGTCCATAAAAATCTATTAAAACATTTTGCCTTCCCTAAAAACATGGAGGCACTGGAGCATTAAGCTCCATGACAGGAAAAAAAGCTGGAGGTAGCACTGAAGGACAAATGGAGCACAGAAGCACCAGTTGCTGTCTGAGAGAGTGCAGCACCCTGCATATGTGGAACTCCTTTGAGTCGGGGTCTGATGCAGCTGTGGGGGCTGGGACCCAGTTCAGCCACTCAGGAATGGCTCAACCAAGGCCTAATGCAGCTGTGTGCTAGGCCAGATTGGGCCCTGGGCATGCCATTCCTGTGTGGCTGGATCTTACTCCCATGGGACCTTCCCACACAACTGCATTGAGCCCCAACTGTCCTGTGCTCCATGGCTGGATCAGGCCTCAGCAGGGCCACACTGTGTGCCAGCTCAGGATCATGGACCAGACCTGGCCCACAGACAGACCTGACAATGCTCATCCAGTTCATGGACTAAAAGGGTCAGGCACCACTGGTCTAGGGCCTGCTTGTGCCTCATTTCCAATGTTAAAATGCCACCGTTACCAACAAAGTGACTTTCAGCCTAACAGGTTCCAAGCTTAAAAGGCCAAAGGTTGCATACAGAGGAAGTTTGATTTATTTGATGATGATAACAACAATCATGGCCAGTAGGGAGAGATTGAAGTGATCTTCGTGAACTTCAGTTTTTGTAGTGGATATTGTAATTGCTGTGATAGCTCTCAAAGCTTGGAAGAGCCCCACCATAGAGTACAGCAGGATAAAGCACAATGAAAAGTCTTGGGTCAAAGGAAGCCCAACATTGTGATGCAAGAGGAAGTGGGAGAGGAAAAAAGGGGTTTTAGGATCCCTCAGGAAATTTTGATGTGGACAAAAAGTGGGGAAACATCAGGAACAAAGGTTTGCTAATAGCCACCATTTTACCAGCATGTTTCAACCTCCAGGCAGATTGCTGGTACTGTAGTTGGTTGGGGTCTGAGCCTGCTGCCGTTCCCTCACACTCACATTGTGCTGACATCATTTGCTCAGCTTATTTTCATGTGGGTCCTGTTCAGACACCACTAAAGCTATTAGACCAGTTGACAGTTGCTGTTGTTGTTCTTCTACATGGTTCATCTTGGGAACTAACAGGTAACCCCTCAGAAGGAGCCTGGTGCATATGGAAGATGGATCTATTACAGGCAAATAAACAGACTGCTGAGATCCCTGAGTTAGAACAAAGCTAGAAGTATCTGTATTTACCTATATTTTGCAGGGCAGAAGAAAGCCAGAGAGAGCTGTCCCAAAAAGAAAAGCAGATGAAAGAGAAACATAGGAGGCAGAAACTACAGGAGCAGTTGGAGAGATTGCAGCCTCAGCACTCAGTTACTGGAAAGCAGCCCATGGCAGAGAAAACACCTCTTTTGTTTCACGTGGTTAGTAGCTCAGCACAGAAACATCTTTTTCAGAGCATCTTCCTTTCTTACCCTGCTGACTTCCTTTGGAAAATTCAGGGGTGAATCTAGCCATGGTCCCAGAAGCCAACAGTCCCTCACTATACTGCTCTAAGGTTGTGTCATTAGAATTGTAGAAAAGTAGGGATAGAAGTGACTTCAGGAGGTTATCTACATGTATACCAAGCCCTGCGCAAGGCAGGATCATTCCTGTCTAAGTCATTCTAAACTTGTGTTTTTCTAATCTGCTTTTAAACACTTTCAAAGATTCCAAAGTCTCTAAGTAATCTGTTCCAATGTTTAACTACTCTCACGGTGAGAATGATAGATATGTGAAGCTAGCTAACAGACACACTAATATAGATTGAGTATGATAAAGAACAATCTGTGATCAGCATTATGAGTAGTCTTGAGAGCTGTCCCCATACATCGGTCCATCCCATGGGATTAACGTCATCTGCATGTCCTAGAGAGACTCTCCTTGACCAAACATGTCTAGTGTGTGCAGATTTTAGGGTCAATTCTTGCCCCTGTTAAAGTGAGGGGGATTTTTCCATTGATAGCACTGGGGCCAGAATTTCACCTACTGTTCTCAGACTTAGAAAAAAAGAAAAGTCTTATTTTTTATAGTTTAAAACTAAGTAAAAAAACAAAATGCTACCCTCTGTTTGGCTTTGTGCCCCCTGCATCACTGGTTTTCTCAGAACCACTCTCATACCTGGGTAAGCAGCAGGTGTGACAGGAGAGTAATGGCTTTAATTATTCCCTTTCTTTGCCAGTGTTGCTCTTAAAGGATCACAGAATCATTCTAACTTTATAAAACTTAAAATAAGCTCAGAGACTGGGATCACTTTCCTATCCAGGTGATCTGTGCATACAGCCCCAATTTCCTGCTGCACTGATTTTAGTGCAGGAAGGAATGGGGAGAAGGATTTCCCCTTTAAATTTGCACAAGGATCCATTGATAAGCTATGTCTTTAGTTAAGCTTTAATAATAAACATACTTTCTATGCTACAGTCATGTGGCCTAGACTCAGGCTCTTGAGGAGGGGATGGGTCATTCAGAATTGTGTTTAAGCAAATCTTGCCTTTGCTACCTTGCTACATCTTAAATATTCATTTTGCAGACAGTGGACTGGCCTCTGAAAAATGGTGGCTTGACAAAGCTTCAATCTGATGTTTTCTCTCTATATGGTGGATAAGTGCAGCAGGTGTAATGCCGCACAGAGTATTCCACCAGTGGACTTAATCCCTCTTTTAGAGAGACTTTCTGTAAAGGTTTTTCATGTGTTGTCCAGCTGTGTCTGCATACTCATTCAGTTCTTGGCCTATTTGGAGTTGTCAGCAGGAGCTCTACCTGGTGGTGTTCATTAAGAAGAAGATTATATCCCACCATTTCATTTTTTTATAATGCACCAAATATTGTCAGGTTGTACTACTAATCTTAGTTTGAAGTGAGCCAATATAGTGAATAAGGGCTTTGTATCCCAATGCTTATTTCAGAAGTCTCACAGTTCTAATTTAAGGGTATGCCTACTGCGGCCACTATGCCTACAATGTAGCATAAACATCCCTTGGCTAGCTCTAAAGTATCTAGTTTCGGCATTGCTTCTAGTCTAGCTACAGCAGTATGGAATTTAGGAGAAATGCCCAAGTATTAACTCAGCTTCTCAGGCAGGTTTTATACCCTGCACTGAGTTTGGTACTAGTTACTAGCTAGGTAGCCAACTAGTCCTCAGGCTAACTAGTTTTAAGCTAACTAGGACAGTGTAACAAGGAGCCAGGGGCTCCTGTTACTTTAAGAGGGAGACTGTGGCAGAAAGGGCCCCAGGCAGCTAAACAGGTTAGCTGAGGAAGGGAAGGCAGCAAGGGTGCAACTGCAACCTAGGCCCAATTAGCTGCTCATCAAGATGGGAGGACACACCTACAGCCTGTTGAGGGAAGGGCTCAGGGGATATAAACCTAGGTTCCTGAGGCAGAGGGGCATTACAGCCTAGGACTCTTGCAGAGGAGATTTCCTGCCAGCTTAGGCAGGCAAGGAGTGTGGGCCAGATCAGGTACCCCAGGGTTCAGAGGAGGCAACTGGTATGATGACCTGGTGGAGCTTGGAGTGTTTTATTTAAGGCATTTGGCTTGCATCATTTGTTGCAGTTTAACCACAGAACCAGGTAGTGGCTGGAGGGAGGGATAGGAGGCCATGCAGGGGTGCCTGGGAGGTGCTTCAGATTCTGAGCCCTTTCTGGGGCAGGCCAAAGGTGAGGGGGGCAGAGCCTGTGCCCCAAGGATGAGATGGGGATGGTCTTAAGCCAAGAGGCCCAGGGACTGTGCCCCAATGGGCTAGAGAGGGACAGGCTCAACCTGAGAGGGCCAAGAGCCAAAGCAGAGCAAGATGAGCCAAAGGCTGAGAGTACCAAGGACCAGACCAGGCTGATATTTGGAAGCTGGGCAGTTGTAGCACTGACTGTGATATAGGCCAGCCCTACATTCTTGATGCACTCTAGGTAGCACCAGTATTAGAACAGCCCAAACTGGACCCAATCTCCAGGCAATTCTGCTTATTTCTAATTCTTATTAATAAAAAAATCTATTATTAAAATTAAAAGGAGAAATATCATGGATGATGCTGACACATTTTCTAACGTGGTCCTTTTTAAGGGTTACTTAAAATTCACTCTGCCAGTCAGCAGCATTGCTGGGCTTCAAATTAGAACAGGTTTTTCTTTTTTCTTTCTTTTTTTATTTGCTGCACAGAAAGCAGCAGAAAAACTAGAATGCTTTGACATCTAAAACTAAAAAAGCTATAATTTGGCAGCTGTGTCTTTCAGAGATTTAGAAATTAAAATCTCTAATACCTAGATATTCAGAGAACAAACCAGAGCTTCTGACAATGTAGCACACTTTCAAATTTGTTATCTACTTCTTTTGTTTTGGCAGTGATAGATGTTCAGATTTGGAACACACAACTCTGACCACTCTATTATACATCAATAATTTAATTGAATAATAATTACAGTGCATAAGCTGGGATGCCCTGCAATGGTGAGCAGACGTGCTTAGAAAGTATTATACATTTTTTTTAAAGAATATGAAACAATTACATTAAGGTCTCTTTTAAGCTCCTGAAAGCAGTGAAATGTAGATCCTACATTGTAACTGTCTCTTTAGCTTAACCTAGTTCAGTCAAATGCTGTTTTCAGTTTCTGCTCTCAGTGGGATGGCACTGATGTAAAAAATAATTAATTAGGTTTGGGGATAAAATTATCAAAATCACTTAACTGATTTAAGGGAACAAGGGTCAGCTTTTTAGAGACACTGAAGCACTAAAGATGCAGATAATGCCTACTGGGGTTTTCATATTTATCTAGATGTCTTACTCCCATTGAAATCAATAGGATTTAAGCACTTACGGTGGAATTCTATTTCTCTTTGTGTGTCTAAATGGGAGCTTTTTACCCATGTAACTGCTGAAAGTGCCATTGACATGCAGATAGTGATGCTATTAGCCTTGCGATGTGGACATGTAAATGGGCACGCAGGCATTTATACATATACATTTTTGTGCAGGGACACACTGGAGAGAGATCCTGTGTGTCAGAGCCGACTCAGTTAATTGCCAGTTGATGTGCATTGTGCTGTGTCATGTGCAGTTGGTGAAATGTGCATCAGCACATAGAAAATGGTGGTGGTGTGCTTTTGAACGAAAGCACCTCTGATGTGTTTTAGTTCAAAAGTGTGCCGCCACCATTTTCTCAGCGCTGACATGCATTTTGCCGCTTATACAACTGCATGTGCTACAGCACCGGGTGTTTTTTGAAGTGCCTGCCACTGCAGCATGTGCACCTGTACAAATGCACACATAGACTAAGCATGCACAGTAGGCTATGCATTAGCTATGTATGTGCACGCACCAGTTGACATGTACTTTGCCTCTAAGTGTCAAAAAAGTAGATAGCTAAAAAAACATGATCTGGGTAGGGTGGAAGAGGATCAAGGGAAGTCTTGGGTGTTTTGTCCCAATAGCTGGGTGGTTGAGGTACTTGCCTAGGGATACAGAAACCCAGGTTCTAGGCTGCTTTCATCTGGAGGAAGTTTGATTATGTCTCTCTCTGATTTCCCAGCACAGCATACCACAGATTGGACATTACCCAGGTATCCCTTTTTCAAACACTCGTTTCAAAGGGACCACCCTGGGCAGCCAAGGTGTGGGGGGCCAGGAGGCAGAGAACAAACCAGAAAGGGTGTCACTCGGTGAAATAGCTGCTTCCCTGAAAGGGAAGGCATCCTGGGGTCTAGCCTGGAGACTCACTTTCCAAAGGGGTAGAAATGTCCACATTCTACTAGTTCCATCCATTTCTTCCAGTGGCTGTTAAATACAAGGGGCAATGGGTCAGCTTCAGAAGAAGTGCCTGAAAGGGATTCAGTAGTGCTTTATGGCCAGCACAGCTGTCTGAGCACTGTGCTACAAAGTCTGAGAGATGCAGATTCGGACTCCCCTGGGCAAGTGGGGGCCTAGAGTCCAAGTTGATTATTTTTTAAAATACGCTGCTAGGTCATTGAAGCACTTTTGAAAATGTTATGGTTGTTCCCTCTGGCCATATCCAGATCTGGTAAAAGCAAGTAGAGCTCCCTTGAAAGGCTAACTGGTAGTGCAGACAGTACCGTAAGGTGAGCTATCAGTGGTAATCATGTAACTTGCACAGCCTTGTTTTATAGTTTCATAGATTTAGGGTCGGAAGGGACCTAGTAGATCTTCTAGCCCGACCCCCCGCCAGGGCGGGAGAACAACAAAACCCCAAAACAAGAAACGGGACTCAAATGAGTCCAGCCAGGTAGGCATCCAGCCTCTTCTTAAAGACCCCCAGGGTAGGGGCCAGCACCACTTCCCTTGGAAGTTGGTTCCAGCTCCTAGCCGCCCTAACTGT
>NW_017729002.1:19246213-19248554 GCF_001723915.1 Gavialis gangeticus
GCGTCCAGCCCCTCCAGAAGCTCTCTAACCCGGTCCTCCCCAACCTGAGGTCTGAAGGCGATCCCCTCGAGTCCGGCTTCTATCACAGCAGGGAAGTCCCGGTCCCTGCACAAGAAAACGGAGGTGAAGAATTGGTTAAAGAATTGGTTATGTAGGGGAGTAAAACATACATAACTTGCATGTTGAGGTGAAGAAGAGCTTCTGGTAACAAGTAAAGCAGCTCAAAGGAAGATGTCAGATAAGGAGGGGGATCTGTCTTCATTTATCTTCCACAGTTTTTAGTGTCAAATGAGCACATCTTACTGGTCCAGCATTTATACAAATTTCTGATTCACTTCCTCTTAGAGCATGATACTGCTTCCCTTGCAGTTTGGTAGTACAGCTTGCTTGGACTTCAATGAGAGCATGATCTGACACGATAGGCAAACATGCTGATGGGAACCTACCACAAAAATAGATTAGCACAGTCAATCTGAATCAGATATATGGTAGTGCCCATTGTGCGCAGTTCCTCTCAGTGCCGATTCCTTTTTAAGTCTGAGAGAGCCACTACATTGCATACTTTTTGGCTTTCTCTTCACTCCCACAGCTGAGCTGTGCCTTTCTTTCCCATTTCTAATTATTCCTATTTCTTCACCAGCCTTAAATATCTGGTAAATATCACCAAACCGAGCCCCAAACAAACAGTTCACCCAGAATCCCTCTATCACCCCCTCTCTGTCAGGGCATGTCCCTCTCCAGGGATGCCAGCCTCACTGCATATGATTAGTGTGGCCCCACTCTCCATGAGTGAAGTCAGACCAGACTGCCCTGCGCCTCATCTTCATATACATTTTGGATGATCCCAGGACTTGTGACAAGAACACCCAATTCCAGTTATGAGAGGGGAGCTAATTAGTGCTTGGATCCTTTGTAGTGGGGAGGGTATCTGCTACACACACACACATACCTGAGTAGTGCTGAGCTGTGGAGTCACCATGGCCTGAAGTTTTGCTGACTCTGGTGGAGTGCAGCCTAATGAACTGTAATCATGAGCCTTTTGGCTTTGGAGTAATAACATGCATATTTTGTACTATATTTTGGCTCAGATCAAGTGTAGTTCCTGTTTGGCATCTTGTGAGCTAAAATCAAGTGGGGGCATCTGAATCCCAAGACCTATGGGCCTGGACCTATATGTAGGATGCCTGCCAGTGGATTTTGTTGTATCTAAAGTCCCAGGGTGAGAGCCTGGGACAGAGGATACTCATCGGTTGTAGTGCTATACATGGCGTTTGAATGATGGAGTTCTGCCTGCTCAATCAGTGTGGTTTTTGGAACAGCTGAGTTCTACTCAATCAATATGATTTGGAACTAATTTGGCTGATTTGACCTGGAACACAAAATACATTAATTGAAAAATAAGTTTGTACTATATATAACTACTTGCCAAAGTGTTTTGTTTTGTTTTTTTAAAGTGAGTTTACAGAGTACCTGTGCTAAAACTTTCATCAGTTTCAAAAAAAGGTAACGTGCATTGATTCTGGATGAACTGAAGTCTATGGATACTATATGCAAGTTACTACAGCTGTGATTAATATCAACGTCATTGCTTTCTAATTTGCTTCTTGCTTCTGTGTGTTCAGGATGAGTTGGGTCTGACAGTAAGGAGAAGGGGAATGGGCTGCCTGACATCCCCAGATTTATTTTCCTTGTTGTAACAGTAGGAGGGGGGGACAAATTCAAACCTCTAAAAAGTACATTCTATACCTGGAAAATTATAACATTTATAAATTTTCTACATATAAAATGTAATTATTAGGGATCATCTTATATTTGAATAAATACAGTAAAGGTATGTGAATAATATTACCCTATTCTTTTAATCTCTCCTCTATTGCTGGGTGAAAGATGCACATAAACAGAGACCTTAGAAGACAGATTCCCCCCAAGATTTTTGCAGATGAATTATTTAACTCATGAGAGTAAAGAAGCCTGAGGAAAGGTGCTCTGATACCTGAAAGCTTGCCTTTGTCTGTCCCAACCATGTAGTTGGTCTAATAAAAATGTAAGAATCAAATCTATTCACCTGCCTTCATTTGTTTCAAATCAGATGCTACCTGACTAAACAAAGGAAGCAAGATCAAATTCACTCCACTATAGACAGAGCAGCACCAAACCTAATCACAGGTGAAGAAGTGCTTAGGTCTGGGACTAAAGGAAAGAAAACGTTATTCATTGAAACTGATTATATATAAAATTCTACCACCTATACAAGATAACCTAACATAAATAAAACAATAGTTATAGCTAGTTATAGTTGGCTATTATGTAGTGGGAGAAATTAAAAAAAAAAAAAAAAAAA
>NW_017729002.1:19248653-19258278 GCF_001723915.1 Gavialis gangeticus
AAAAAAAAAAAAAAAAAAAAGAGAGAGAGTTGATTTTCCTTTAAATTTAGAGTCTTATATTCAAATTCTGTTTTCACTAACCCCAATGATACAAAATGCCTCTACTGAACTCACATCAGTGCAAATGCAATACAAGTGAGTACAGATTTTGACACGCATGTTGTTTTAACATTCTTAAATTTAAGGTGTAAAATGTCTGGATGTGCTTGCTGGGCTAAACATCCCTAACATCAGGGAAGATTTTGGTTTCTATCTTCTCTGATTCTCATCAGGTTTCTTTAATCTGGTTGTACTGATGTTATATGTAGCAGTGATATGTTAAACAGCCAGCAGATGGCCCCCGAGTACTGGGTTTTTTTCTTAATGAAATATTTTAATGAATTTGTGAAAGATGAAAATCACTCTGATTTAATGAAGTTACTGCCTCAACTCAAGAAAAGTTTAAAACTAAAGGCAATTAGAGAAATGAAGTTAAATCTAGCATGGGGAAGAATCTAACCCTAACGTTTTCCTTGTGGTGCCTATACAGCACAAAATGGCTAGAAACAAGCTGGATATGGCCAGTTGAAAAGTTCCTTGTTAACTGACCTGTTTACTGGTGTAGAGCCAAAGTATCTATCTCCTTTTCCATTTTCCTGCTTAACTCTGGCACAGGGGCCAGGGATGTGACATTGCAAGAGCTGTGGTTATGCTCAGCTGGTTTATGGCCCACAGTCAGTAAGCTATAGAAGCTCTTGAGCTGCTCCAACTGAAGCCAAGGCTCAGGCTGTCAAAGATCTACCCTGAAAAATAGGGAGTCATAAATGGCAAAGCAGAAAATCTGAGCCTTAATATTCTTGTTGTAAGGCCAGCGAGCTGCAAAGACAGCTTTACACATAGAGTTTTTTCTGGTCTTCCTCAGGTTCTTACAGTAATGGGAGCTACAGGAGTGTGAAGATTAGGAAGCCACTGGTGCACAGATTAGAACAAGGCAGGACCTTCAAAATCTCATTATTCAATTGACTTTTATTAACTGTTTTGTCCTGTACCCATAAATGGCCTCCCATAATGTTCCCTTAGTGTGACATTGGACAGATTTGGCAGTAATGCTGCAGAAGTGGTGCTCACCTACCTCAATATGTATTTTATGTTTATTTTGCTGTATTTTCAATGGTGTGGCAGGCAGAACCGAGTTGTTCTTTTTTTTTTTGAATCAGTGGAGTCATGACAGTTATTATTATTTATAACATTGTAGCACCTAAGCACCCTGCCATAAACCTGCAGTTCTTCATAGCTCTGGCACTGCAGAAACACAGAAGGAAAAAGCAATGTCCATCTTGGAGAGCTTCTCATGTATACGTATTGATCACTATGGAGCTACCATAGTCTATTCAAGACTTTCAGTGGCTCTGAACTAGTGCTTTGGTAAATGGGAAAGGGTTACAATAAAAAAATTAGTATTTTTAGACCCAACCAAGATGAGTGCCTCTTGCTTGCAGGCACTGCACAGATATGCAGGCTGTTCCTATCTCAAAGAGCATTCAATATAAAGAGACAACACAGATGGGAAAAAAGCACAGGCAGATGAAGTGACTTTCCTGAGGTCACTCAGCACATCACACAGTGGCACAGCTTGGGTAGAAGCTAGGTCTCTTGTGCACCAGGTCACCGTACTACCTCCAAAATGAAAAAGTAAATTGATCACTAACTATATGCATCTATGTGTGTGTTAGCACATGTAGTATAGTGTTTCAATGTAATGAATGGATTAAAATTAGAGCAGTGCAAAAATATATCATAGAATTGAGGGGGAAAAAAGTAAAACAAAAATCTATTTTGTAAGAGGACAAGGGATGCCCTGTTCCTGAAAAGATGTGGGGGGTGGGGAGGAGGACAGGAGCTGGGTCGTGGACAGGGCAAAGGTAATTACTTGTTAGATACAGCTGGGAAGACTTGTGCATCAGGAGAGGATCGGCACTTAAGCACTGTTCAGTGGCAATACAAGAATGCAGTGGGGGGCCATTCAGTGCCCCAGGGAGCACTACAGGAGATGAGAGGATTGGAGACTGAGAGAAGAGAAAGGAGCTCCTTGAAGCCAAAGGAGGACCTGAAACCCAAGGATGGACTGACTGGGTGACAGTAAACTGCAGCGGGACTGGATATCAAGAAGGGAGAGATACGGGATGCTTACCTTTGTTGTCTTCAGACCCAGGATCGACCCCAGAGAGGGGGAAGTGGACGCCTGGAAATAAAAAAGGAGGAAACAAAGTAAGACCATGAGCTCTTAGCTGACTTGCCACAGGGTAGGGCAGGGGAGGTGAAGGATCAGTTTAGTTGCAAGCTGGTGATTTGCCGGATTACACAGAGAGCACTAAATAAAACCAATTCACTTTTATTTTCTTAGTCGAGTATGTAACAGGGGGCACGCTTGGGGCTAGATCTCATGCCGGCCCACCCACCTGTTTCTATGGGCAACTGTCCACCTCCTCGCCTGCCATGCCTTGATGATATATAATTATAGTGTTAATTAGGCAGGAGGCTACCCATTCTTGCCCTGATGCCAGGGGGCACTATCTGCAGTTCCATTCCTCCCCTACACCACAGCCCAACCTTCACAGATGGTGTTACAGTTCTTAACGTCACTGGCCCCCCACTGGGCCCCAGACTCCTCCAGTCTGGACCCCAACTGGATCCCTCCAATTAGGCGGCCTACTCCACCCTCATTCTGGGCTACCTAGCTCACTGAACTTCCCCCCCCCTCGGGCATGGCCCCCTGGAAACTTTGGCCACACAAGCCGTGGCCTCGCCTCCAAGGCCCGTCAGAACCCCAGGCCTTTAGCTCTGGGCATCCCTCGCAGTGGACCCCAGCCCCTTTTGACCCTTCTGGTCCTGGCCCCAGCATTGACCAGTCGAGGGTGTTTCAAGTCAGGCTTCTGAGCCTCTAGCCCATGCTCTAGCATAGGTCAGCCTTCTTGGCCCCACTATGGGGTAACCCACCCAGTTGTGGGAGCTGGGGTTATTAAGGTGCCCTGACCCGCCTTTCACCAGGGTGGTAACTGGCCTGGGATTTCGTGGGGACTCCTGCACCACCAGGAGCCCCACCAAGCCACCCATCATTGGCAGGGTTCAGTTTTAGGTCATGCCCAGGACCAGGAGCCTCCAAACCATCCCCTTAAGTTCCTGCCCTTACCTCTAGGATGTGGGATACAGCCTTCCAGCCAAGCAATGTTTCTGCCTGACCTGCCAGCAGGGAACTGCTCTGTTTATATAGGCAGCCAGAATTCTAAAATGGCCACTGTAATCAAGCACCTGCTCGCTGTTTGGCTCAGCCCTTAAAATGGTAGGCACCACCAGTGCCCTGCCACAGGGTGGTTAATGACATTTCTTGTTGGGGAAATAACTATATTATCTTTACATCACACAAGGCATGGCAGGGGAGCCCCAAAGGGAAGTCATTTGTTGATCAACTCTGACATGGCCACACTATTTAATTTCTTTCCTTGGTCCATATAGATTCTAAGTTCTTTGAACAATGTCAAGTACAGCATGCGTCTTAAATTGTCAGCACATTTTGGGATGCTGGATAAGCAGTACTGTGACAGTGATCTACACCCACATGTACACAGTCTACCATAGATTCAGAATTCCTCTCAGCCCTCTGGCAGTTCAGCTTTGCCATATAGAAAGTACAATTCGGATTCTACCTGTATACTCAATAGAAAAGCTTTCAGGTGTGAGCTAGTACAATTTTATCCTCCTAATTTCTCTAACAAACAGCCTGACACTATCTCTTAGGGCCTGACCTGTCATCCACCAAAGCCAAGGAAAAAGTGTCCCAGTGACCAGTGGAAATTGGATCAGACCCTAAGGAGACTGAGAATTTCTTATTTGTCTTGATGCAGATATGAACATTGCTGAAGTTACAGGTGGAAACCCCCCCACAAAGCCACCTAGTCCATTCCCCGATGCTAGCATAGGTTTATCTTATCTTAGATACATTTATGGCCTACATTACCATGGTAACTGCACACTGCAAAATCTTTAGTGTATTTATCCTCTCTGCACCTAGATGAGGTGAGGATGTACTGTATTCCCATTTCGTAAACAGGCAGCCAAGGTACAGGCAGAGTAAGGGCCAGATCCTACTCCATATGTTAGTTAGGTGCTTAAATGTGCTTTTATTTCCCAGCAGTTCAAGCCCTGGGAAGATTGTTAACAGAAAAGATGGATAGGTCCTCCTGCTTTGGCTACTTTTGGCTTAGTTTGAAAGTTAAAATGACAGCACAATACAAAAATAGATGCTTTCATGGATTTCCAGGAACTCAGAGCAGATTCCAGGGAATCTATAGAGCAGTCATGGACGCTAGCACCTGCACCATTCTTAGATTATCTTTAAGTGTCTCATCTCAAAAAAAAAAAAAATCCAGCTACAAGTACTGACTCCTGAATAGATCTGATGGTTCTGATGATTCACAAGATACTCTTCAATGCTTCATTTATTTTAAGTCATTTAAGTACATGATGCCCACCACTCCCTCGGGAGTCTGCATATTCTCACCATTAAGAGGCTTATTGATTATTCGGGCTTTAAGTTAGGTCCTTTTTCGTAGTTTCATCCTCTTTGTTACACCTCAGGGTTCCTAGTGAGGAAAAAAGAGAAAAGAAAGGGGACAATTAACAACCTGGGAGGAGGAGAGAGGAGGGAAACAGCCACCAAAAGATAGGAGGAAGGAGAACGGATTAGTACTAACCAGGCACTTGACAAGGGAAGCATGAGCAAAAGTTTTCTGTTTCCATCCCCAGTTCTGTAACTGTCATTTGAATATCACTTTTGTTCTGGAGTGACAGCATTGTGCCCATTCAATGCTGGGAGTGTGGAAAGCTCTGTTGATAGAATGCTTTCTAGAGTTCGTTTGAAAGTTCTTTCTTGCCTTTGCCAGTCAGCAGGGAGCAAAACTGAGGTCTGTTCCCTGCTGTGCCGCTGAGGCTTATGAGAAAAACAAATTGCTATTTGGGAGACCTAGGAGGACAGTGGTCTTCCCACTGGCCTTTGTTTGACCTAGCCCTTGTGGGAGACTCCATTTTTCATCCCATAGAGCCCCATGGGACGCTGGAGGGGAGGGGGAAGTGGGGGGAAAGATGGCAAGGGAGATGAAATAGGTAAGAATAATGGGAGAAGAGTCAATATCTGCCTAAAACTAGCATCCATGTAGAAGAGATAAAGAATGGCAAAGGATAGGACAGCGAGAGGGTGAGAGAAGGCAAAGTGACAGAAGGTGGCAGATGGAGAGAGAGAATGGAGGAAAGTCAAGTAGAGACACCACACACTCGGATTTGGAGAAGCATGTATTAGTTAACACTGGCTTTGCCTTTGGTGCCTCCCTGACCCAAATATCTCATTGGGCTAACATAATCAAGTCACACCAGTTTCTAAAGGCAACAGTATATGAGGGAATGATGTGTCTAGTATCACGTTTAGTCATCTTCAGTTACCTGAGTAACTAGGTGCTTGTTTACAGCTGAATTGATTTCCAAAGAGAGGCTTTAAGCTCATGCCCTCTGGAACCATAGCAGGATGCCTTAATTACTCTGCCACCATATTCCCTTTGCTGTATAAAGTCTGACTCCAAATTCTGAACTGTCCCGGAGAGTTCTATAGAAGGAAGCCTTGGCTGTTGACCTCCTGGCAAGTAGCTTTTGGAACTCTCCTCTGCAGATTGTGTGCATATATAATCAGAACTAGCCACAATTCCACCTTATGCTAGTCCTAGACTCTCAGCTACTAATGCAGTTAGAAATGCAGTATGAAAGAGCAGGATAGGTGAAAGAATGCAAAGGTTGATGCATTCAGTTGGAAATATTTTAATTGTCATGAGCCCATAATACATCCTGCCCTGGTTTCTCCTTGTTACTGACACCTTTTCCAGGGCCAACTGAAGCCACTATGCCAAACCTGCACTGTAGGACCTCTGGGTCATGTCCTAGCAGTCCCATTCCCCAAAGAACAGGTTGAATCCACCCAGAGATATTTATCATCCATACTCCCATGCCACTTGCTTTGTACTTGCTCAGAGTTCTGTGGAGGTAACTGCCCTCCTCTTCATTCTGGATACCTCTTCTACTGACCTCCATTGTATAAAAGTGATTTTTTTTCTCCAAAGTGAAGTAGTGGGAGGTGGGTGTAGGGAAGAAGATCACTCAGTGAATCTTGACTGTTAGAAGCAAGGATCCTATTGTGTGCCTTTGCAGGTGCTCCCAACTTTACCTATACCTCTTTCCAACTATGTAATGAATTGGATGAAATCTGAGATCTTTCTAGAGCTCTGGCTGCTTTCTGTCCTGGTTCTCTAATTGGAATTTGAAATGGCCCCAGGAAGATATGAAATATTTAATCCTTTATATTCTTTGGCGCATCTTGGAGGTGATTAAAATGAATTTAACTCCATTATTGAATATACTTATGGCTGATCTTGACAGATGGAAACATTTGTTGCTTTTGCTTAAGGGGAAGGTTAATATAAGTGAAATGAATATAGTTTCCAGCGCTATATCCATGCAGAGTTTGCTGTCAGTAGAGGTCCCTCAATACTCTTCCATCCATATTAACAGAATAGCTGAGACAGGTCTGAAGAGAAGGGAATAAAGTGAAATGTTCAGTAGCTAAACTCTATCTCCCATCTGCCAGGGAGCAGGAGAGGACAGAGTATCTGTATCCTTATGTCTACATAAAGCAGTTACTTGTTGACAGGTCCTAAGCTGGTTGGCAGAAGCAGTAGCTGCCTTAAGCTTGTGTTATTTATGGGCCAGAGTCTATCACCTTTGTTCATGCTGAGAAATATGTTACTCCGTAAGTCACTTTATTGAGATCAGAATAGACCTCAACGCTCCTGCCGGCGGGGTCTTCAGCTCAGAGCTGAGATCAATGGAGCAACTAAGTGAGACTAAATGTGGCCCTGTTATTGCAAGGGAACCTGTATGTGTGTACCTGACCATAGTCTCTGCACCACTCTTAGGACATGTTAACACTGCAGTGCCAGCATGCTTCAGCCAGACCAGTCTTGAGCACACCCTCTCCCCCATGGATGCTCCAAACCTGGAAAGACACCAGTGAAGTGGCTCTGAGGTATCCCTCTGCAGCCACTCTCAAGATCTTAGTCTCCAGTGTGCTTGAGAGTGACTACTAAGAACAACCCTACTCTAGTGTGTCTTCCCTGGTATATTTCTGGTTGGCACTGTGTGTATGGGAGCAGGTGGGTGGACTTTGCTCAGGCCATCCTAGCTGAGACATGCTGCTACTGCAGTGTGGACATATTCTTAGAGAAGTAGTATGAACTCTTCCTTCAGGTACAGAACTGAGAGTCAGAACTGCTAAGTTTTTTTCCCCAAGCTTTGCACATGCTTTCTTGTGTAACTGTAAAGTACCATGAAATAGCAGTACTGATGAGTACTCCTTTGCTGGATTTCTAAGTCAAAATCAAGAAAGATATGTCCAGAGGAGAGTGACAAGATGTTAAGAGAGGTGTAGGAAACATGGCCTGTAGGGAAAGATTAAAAGAATTAGTTTGCTTAGTTTAGAGTTAAGAAAATTGAGGTGGGACATGATAACAGCCATCTAAGATGTAAGAGAATTGTTCTCCATTTCCACAGAAAATAGGAAGATAAGTAATGGATTTATATTAGACACAGAGATTTAGGCTAGACATTAGGAAAAGTCATTTAACTGTAAGGATAGCTAAACACTGGAATGGATCACCTCAGGAGGTGGTAGGATATCTATCAGAGGCCATTAAATACTGTATTTTCTCATGTACTACATGCCTTAATAAAACACGGACTGCATTTTTGGAAGGCTGAATGTAGAGACCAAGATTTTTCCGGAGTCATGGCTAACTGGTTGACCATAGAATAAGTCCTCCTGAAAACACACTGTCCAGGAAATGTGGCATCTCAGGAGACAGTCTTGGTGAAGTATCGGGATCTTCCTGGTGTGGTGGGACAGCAAGAAAACTAGGCCACAGACCCTTGCAAGGGCAGTAACAAGGCTGTTACTTCTTTACTTTAAATAGTTCTTTACATAAGTTCATGTAAATAATAAAAGTGCCATTTCCATAACACAAGCCTCATCAAGATACTACAGACTTCATGCAGCAGCACCCTTGCCTTGAGCCAACTGAATTGCTGCTTCAGGCACAAACTACAGTACTCACCCAGTAGCTATTGAGGCAGTGAGAAAGCTAAGCCAGGACTCCGCCTTTTCTGCTTTGCTGGGAAGAGAAGTGGCAGCCATCTTGACAGCCATTAGAGCATAGTGTCTGCTTGCTTCTATTCCTCCCTGATTTTATTCCAGCAAACCAAAAAACAACCAACCAACCAAAACAAACAACCTCCTCTCCCTCCATTTCCCAGACCTTCCATCCCTAATTTCTGTTATTTGGATTTTGTGCAGTACTTAGCACAATGGTGATGGGTGTTGCGGGGGAGATATCTCAAATCAGGAACTCTGAGCGCTACTGTAATACAAATAATAGGGATCCAGACAATGAGCACAAGAGAAACCTTATCCTGAATGGCAAGACTATTAAATGAAATTTCAAGTGGCCTATCTGAGGTTACAGGACAGCAGAATCTTGCACATGTCATTATTTTAAAAGTATATAGCTGCCTCCTAAATATTTGACAGTGGCTTCCAATAACATCTCTTAGGCTCAAGTCTGTAGATAAGGTGTGTTCTCTGTCTTGAAGTTTATGGTCTGAGTAAGACAATACAAGACAAGACAGGCAGTAGAAGTAATAACCAAAAACTGGATGGGACCTTGCAGATAGAACTAAGATTTTACTAAATGCTGAGCACCTTTGGCTTTCAGTTAAGCCAGTTTGAGTCATGAGCACTCACCAGCTCTAAAAAGGGTATGCATCTTGCAGGATCAAGCCCATACTGACATATAAATTAACAAGCCATGCTATGCTGAACTAGTCAAGTCATTGCCGCATGTCTCAGTTTTCACATCTGTAAAATGAGGATAACATCACTGCCATTGTTTGTGAAATGTGGTGAGATCTCTTAAGGAAGAGCTGCAGTATGGAAGAGCTAAGTATTTTATTCAGCTAAAAGTGGATCTGAAATAATTTTTTCTCTAGACTGTATAAGAGAGGAATAGAGTTGTATTGCCAGTGTTTCTCCATAACCTTGTGCTCTCCATCTGTAAGGCAGACAAACTCTTTGGGTAGAGGCAATATCTTTTATTAGACCAACTAAATAGTAGCAAAAAAGTTGTTCTTTGCAAGCTTTCAAATACACAGTCCTTCATCAGGCAAAAAAAAAAATTGAAAATGGTGAAAGAAATTAGCACATCTGTAAAGCATATTACAGGCAACAAATAATTCATTCTGCTGTGAATTAACTAAACTAAGAGTGTTATCTCCAGATTACAGATTGGGTAGAGAGCATAACTAACATACAGAAGGAACCTGTTTTGGAGCCAGGATTAGGACATGAGTTCCCAGTTCTCAATCCTCTACTCAGATCACTCCATCAAACCCTGCCCTCACTAGAACGTGTTTTGGGCACAGAATCTCTCACAGCTTTGAGGATGCTGTGAATGACACCAGGGGTTGGCCCCAGAACTGGGGGAGAATAAAAATGGTG
>NW_017729002.1:19263278-19270151 GCF_001723915.1 Gavialis gangeticus
GCAACTGGGTTTATTTAGTCTGCAGAAGAGAAGACTGAGAGGGGATTTGGTGTCAGCCTTTAGTTACCTGAAAGGTAGTTCCAGAGAGGATGGAGCTAGACTGTTCTCAATCCTCTACTCAGATCACTCCATCAAACCCTGCCCTCACTAGAACGTGTTTTGGGCACAGAATCTCTCACAGCTTTGAGGATGCTGTGAATGACACCAGGGGTTGGCCCCAGAACTGGGGGAGAATAAAAATGGTGTAAATCAAGGTTTGGCTGGGGCAAAATTTGGGTCTTGTGCAACAGCAGGTTCCCATCTGCACTCCGATGCTGCATTCATTCCGGTTGATGAACTAACTCTTCTCTATTACTTTTCCTCTTTTTATGCTCTGGCTTAGATACTGACAGGCTTAGCCCTCTCAAGCTCCAACGGAGGGAAGGGCTCATTCCAAATCTGATAATACTTCCAAAACAGGAAAGGTTATTTCTTTCAAGCTAGAGACTGTGAATAATAGGAAGGAGAAGAAGCTATTCTCAGCAAGGAAATGCTGCTTTCAGCTTAAATAACACAATATGTAATGTCTGGACCAAATTGGAGAAAAGTTGTGGGAGCAGCAAATAAGTCTTCTGTTACTCAGATCCTTGCATTTCTATAATCTTATTTTGGCAATGCTATAGAACGATCTGCTTTGGAGGTTCATACTTCATCCATTTCAGCAATTGGATAAGTGGTTCAGGTTAGAAAATTTCAGTGCTGTCCTGAAACAGCCATATTTCTCAGATCAGTAACCTTAGTGTGTTTGATATTCAGAAAAATCGCTACCGTTATAAGAATATGAATCTAGTACAAAAATGCATTAACAGAAAGACCATTCAGACCACTGATGTCAATCATACTGTCCCTTTTGTTATTAAATGTTGCCTTCCTAATTACAGTATTTTCTTCCAGTTAAATACTGGAAATTCAGACACTTTCTTGTTCTTATCCATCACTTCCATTTTGCAGTGATAAAATACTTCTCTGGATGGTTTCAGGGTTGATTCTACATTATAATGTGGAATTTCAAATTGACTAACAGATGGTGTTGTCATTATTTTTCCTTTCCCTAAAGAATGGAGAAGAACAAGCTCTTGACATTTCCAGTATGTCTTCATCCAACTCTGGAATTTAAAAAGCCATAGAAGAATCTTAGCTGTCTTTCATTGGAGAGATGGACATGGTCATTAAGTGTCTGCAGCTACATTTCTAAGGTGTGTAAGGCACAACACCATCCAGTCTTCTGCCTTTTGAAAAAACACATGGCAGTGCCTCCTGCACACTTGCCTCTTTCCCCACCATGAGTAGTGCAAATTGTAAGGGCTGGATATGCAATGTTGGAGCGATTTCAGCAGAAAGGAAATAAGACTTCATTAAAGGGATTAGCCAGAACTGCTAAAGTACCTCAAAATCAGTTCACATTTACAAGTATACAGCAGATGTGTCATTTGGCAGAAGATTTTTGCAGTCGGTAATTTGCCAATCATCAGGGATTGCCTGTTAAATCCCCATGATCCAGACTGGGGTGAGGATGACATTGAAGGATAAATTTAGACTTAGCTATGAATGTCTGTCCTATGAATCGTCCAGCCAGTGTGAGTAAGATCCCATCCACCTCCATGCTTTCTGCCAAATAAAGGGAAAGGAAAAAGCCTTCAATACACTTCTGTTTTTAAATTGGGAAGTCACTTTCCTCCTCTTCTAGTTTTTAAATGCAGAATGCACCCAAATTTAGCCTTTGCTGCTAAGGCTGCATAGAACAAAGAAGATATGTCACAAGAGAATGCAACATCTTGCTGCTTCTTTATACACTCTTAATATGAAAGTAGTGGTAGAAAAGATGCTATACTGGGAGCTTTAGAGATCAAAGGCCTCTGTCTGGCCAAGTATTTGTATGTTGTCTTCCTTCAGTGGGTCTTCCCCTTGACAGGGAGAGACCTTTGTGAGGGCGGAGTGATTTTAATAATAACATGAATAAACTGCATGTATCAAACAATAATGATATTGCAATCCCATTCACCTGCTACCAACCTGGAGTGGAGTCTTAAGGTCTCAGAACCCTTTCCCAGTCTCCTGAATCATTCTACTCACGGTAACATTCAGCCTTGAAAAATCTCAGTAGCACCTACCAATAGTAGAGCAGCATGAATGGTAGTCCAATTTAATATATAGACTTGATGAAAAGAAATTTACTGTACTGCCAACTATTGTTTTTTATAAACTACCAACAAAATCATCATTTTACCAATTAGTGGCACATTCTTGGAAACGAAATAACATTAATTTTGGCTGACAAACATGTATCTACCAAGCCTCAGCCTGCTATAATTGTAGACAGCTCTGTTGTAAAACTTAGAGAGCCAGAGACTACAGTACAAAGTGCCATTTTTCTTTGAGTAATTGCCTGTGTAGGTAGACTCTAGGTACAGATTATTTTTGAATAGCATTGTCTGCTGGGATTATAACTGCACCTCATGCTCCCAAAACAACCAGAGTTTAAGATATAAGGGACAAGGCAGTCTCAGCTGCCCCTCAGTTCCTTCTTACCACTTTCTTGTGGCCCATGTGTGAAATACAGTGCATCTGCATCCCTTGAATATTCAACATAGCTCATTTCAGAATTTTTTGTCTAGAATGATTTAGTTAAGACTAGCTCCTTCATAAATTATTTGCCCACTGGCTGTAAATACAATCTCTTTAGATAGGTCATTATTTCCCCCTGATTCCGTCCCTGGTGGCAGTAGCCAGTGGTGGGCCCCCAAGGCACTTGTGGCCTGCTGCAGGCAGAGATCCCTGGCAGCGCTGTGCCACCTGAGACCTGGGGGCTCCATGTGGCTCACGAAGCCAGCCCAGTCCACTGGGGCATGCCTTTGACCAGGACAAGGCCAGCTTCTACCGTTACCCAGGACTCCCTGCACTGTACGCAGGAGCCACATGCTATCTGGTTGGGCCAGCTCCTGCTTCCATGTGTCCCGTGCATAATGGAGATGATGCACAGGGCACGTGGAAGCAGAAGCCAGCCTGGCCTGATGGTGTGTGGGGCTCAGCCCAGTGATGTGCAGGGCATGTGGAGGTAGTATTTGTCTTGGCCTGATGGTGCGCTGCTCCAGTGTGCAGTGCCGGGAGACTGGGATGACAGCAAGAGTCGGCCTGGTCCTGGTCGAAGATGTGTGCCAGCAAACCGGGCTGGGTCCGTGCAACACATGGAGTTCCCAGGTCTCGGATGCTGCCGTGCACTGCCAAGGGTCTCTGCCTGCAGTGGGCCATGAGATCCCCAAGGGCCTGCTGCTGGCTGCTGCTGCATGCCGTGGGAGGAGGGCCGCGGGTGGATGTGTGGTGGGCCCCCCCCACAATCCCCTCACAAACGCCATCCCCCCTACCCACTTAGAAACCCCACACCCATGAACACCCCCACAATCCACCCAGGAACCCCACATCCCGACGTACGAACCCCTCACCCACAAACTGCATGCCTGCAATCCCCCTACAATCTGCCCACAAACCCTACACATGCCTGCACGCTTCTCCACAAGCCCCACAGCCCCCACAAACCCCACACCCACCCCTACACCCACACACAAACTCCCCCTAAATCCCCCCACAAACCCCGTACACACTCCCCACCCCCAAAAAGCCCCACATCCCCCCTATAAATCTCACACTCTGCATGCCCACCCAGCATAGGGGACAAGTCCTGCTGGTGGGAGCCATGGCTGCAGGGGCAACTGCCACACTGCATCCATGTTCTATGCCCACATCAGAGCTGGGACATATGGCCCCGGCCTGGAGGGGCTTCTGGTCCCAGGAACCACTTGGGGGATGTAATGGGAGGAAGGATGGAGGTGGCAGCAGGGATGTGTGTGAGAGAGAGAGAGGTGGGGGTTGGAGATGGGGGAGTGCTCTGGGTAGGAGGGCCCACCAGAGCCAGGCTTAGAGCTCCCCTGCCCCCCTAGAGCAGCCTGTGCAGGGGGAGGCCAGCCTGGAAGGGAAAGGGCTTGCCCAGTTCAGTCCCTGAGCCCCAGTCAAGGGCATCGTAGGCATGACTTGGGGATCTCTGGGGCCTGGGCACAGGCACAGGGAACAGAACAGCAAGGGCTGGTATTGCTCAGAGCCATGATGCAGCAGGTGGGACAGCTGCAGGTCGACAGCCCATGTCCTGGTGCTGGGATGGAGCTGCTGCTGGGAAGGAGCGAGTAGGGGGCAGGCAGAGGCTGTGGGTCAGGAGTGAGGGACACAGGCGGGGCTGTGGGTTGGGAGTGAGGGGCAAGGGCATGGACAGGGGCAGAGCACTGGCAAATCAGTGTGGCTGAGCACCACAAAGCAGCTGTAGGTCCAGCTGCAGCTGCCCCCGCATCCTGGTGAGCAAAGGGGGCAGGGACAGCTCAGATACTTTTCTATGATACTAAAACCAAAAGCATATGCCAAGGTGTATAGATATTTAGAATTAATTTATTATGATGATAGAGGCACTGGTAGGCTTCCAAATTGCTTTAAAATTGTAAATATATCAATAAAACATCGCCCAACTTATCTGTCTCTATATAGTGGTGTTTAATTTTAATCACAGAAGAACACAGATTTTGGGTATTTTAATGAGAGAATTTGGGTTTTTTATCAGAGAATTCGCAATGTTTAAACAGGGAACACTAGGATCCCTGCTGGTGAGGCAAGTGGTGAGACCTGGGCAGGGCCAGATTAACACATAGGCAAACTAGGCTCATGCCTAGGGCCCAGAGCTGCGAGGGACGCCTGGTCCTTCCCTCTGTGGCAGCAGCACGAATGGCCCCATCTGCCTCCCTTCCCTTCCCTTCCTCTCCCCTTCTCCTCCCCCACACTGGCCTCACTGCCACTAGTGTTGCAAAGTCTGCTTATTATAAGTGGAATTGAGCTTGTTTTTTAAAAAAGTCACTTTGATTTTTAGAGTCACGGGTTGTGTTTTTTGCAGCTTTTTTTATTTAGAGGTTCCTTATCTTAGGCTTTTCTGTAATACAGTGGTTCCCAGTTGCAGAAACAAGATAGGGTTGAGGAAGGACTCGGCCCAGCCAGCACCCAGCTTCTGGGCAGGGCTGCCACCCCAGGGACTTGTGTGCCTTCCCCAGCCTCCAGCTCGCTTGGGTGCTGGACAGGATGGGGACTCTCGCTGGGCAGGAGTGCGGAGCCTGCACCCAGAGGGCAGTGGGAGCATGGAGCTCAGGTGGGCTGTGTGTGGGTGTGAGGGAGGGTGGGGTGTGTGAGGACCCCCGACACACTCCCACACATGGTGCACAGCCCCTACCACCAGGAGCAGCAGCCCCACTCCCCTCTCTTTGAAATGTGTTGGGCTTGTTTTTAAAGGCATTGCTGCTATTTTTTTTCTCAAGACTTGCAAGCACTGCTCTGCTCCCCGCTCCTTGTGAGCAGCAGCACTGGGGTGGGAATGGGGGGTGTCAGCCAGCCCAGGGCCCACGAGTTTGTTTGCCAAGGGCCCACTAAAGAGTTAATCTGGCCCTGGATCTGGGCAGAGGAGCCTGCCCAGGGCCACCACTGGGGACCCAGCTGGAGAGCAGATGAGGTGGCAGAGTGCGGAGCAGGGGCACCAGAAAGCATAACAGCAGTGCCGCATGAAGGCCAATTGTGCAGCCACAGCGCAGAGGTGCAGGAGGCTCTGCTACAGATATCCAGGGGTCAAAAAAACCTGGGGGAAAAAAAAGCAGAGCAGCATACACACACATGCAGCACTCTTTTGCAGCACAGAGAATATCTGAATGTGTAGTATGTGGCACCACAGACATGTTTGCGGTGCCACATACTTCACAGTCTGCTCGTCCAGCCACGGCCAAAGTGTCCTTAACTTGCATAATTTGATTTAGCTTTACTTCACTTGCAAAGAGAATTAAGATAAATTAAATTAAGAACATTTAATTCTACATGAGAGAGTCTACACAGGGCTTTGGTGTAGTTTAACTAACCCATGGTAAATTCAGATTAACTTTCCTAAGTGTCCTTGTGTAGGAGAGTTCTGAGGGAGGTTATATATATGCCTCTGGCTCCTGAGCTTCTATCTGATATGGTATCTCAGAGCCTCCTTATAAACCAGCTATCCTGGATGGGATTGCTCCACCTCTTTCTCTTCAAAGTTCAGTGGAGTTTCCTGCCTGCACATTCTGGCTTGTCTACTAGCAGCTCAGAAGAGAATCTAGAGATGATTTTATCAGGGAATGAGTTAGAGAACTTGTGTCTCTCCTGCTAAATTATACTTAGAGACCTTGGCCTGCATTCGTGTCTTCTGACCAGGAGACTGATCTGATCTCAACATAGTTTTCACTGGTATGGTAGGACCTGTGACAACTGGCTTCCTCTGTTACTTGCCAGTTGGGGAAAGCAGTCTCTCCAGTATTCTGGCCTGAAGGGTGTATGAAATCCAAGCTCAGGTCTTCCATATACCATAATGATGTGAGTTTTCCTGAAAATAGGTTTAGATTTCACTTCAGCCATCAATGTCTTCCATTTCTTTCTTGGAACCACACTCCATACCAGGTAATATAAAACTTTACATTCTGGATATGGTGAGGGCTTTCTTATTTTTTTAGACAGAACACAGTTGTTCCAGTTCTGTCTTAGACACTGTGGCATTTACAGAGAGGCTCAAAGGTTTCATAGTTTCTAGGGTCGGAAGGGACCTGAGAAGATCATCTAGTCCGACCCCCTGCCATGGCAGGAAAGAGTACTGGGGTCAAATGACCCCAGCAAGGTGTTCATCTAACCTCTTCTTAAAAACCCCCAGGGTAGGAGCCTGCACCACCTCCCTTGGAAGTTGGTTTCAGACCCTAGCCGCCCTGACTGTGAAATAGCGCTTTCTGATGTCTAACCTAA
>NW_017729002.1:19270571-19280061 GCF_001723915.1 Gavialis gangeticus
ACAGTGTCAAAAGCCTTCCGGAAGTCCAGGAAGACTATGTCCACTGCTACCCCTGCATCTAATGATCTGGTGATCTGATCATAAAAAGCCACCAGGTTGGTCTGACAGGACCTGCCACTGATGAACCCGTGCTGATTGCCCCTAAGCATGCAGTCCCCTGCTGGCCCCTCCTGGATGTGTGCCAGAATTATTTTCTCAAACAGCTTGCCTAGGATCAAGGTAAGACTAACTGGCCTATAATTTCCCGGGTCCTCCTTCCTCCCTTTTTTGAAGATTGGAACCACATTGGCCCTCTTCCAGTCCTCCGGCACCTCTCCAGTGCACCACGAGTGCTCATAAAGCCGTGCCAGGGGACCTGCAATGACCTCGGCCAGTTCCTTTAGAACTCTAGGGTGGAGATCATCCGGACCGGCTGACTTGAATACATCCAGCCCCTCCAGAAGCTCCCTTGTATTCAGCTAGAGATTGCCTAAATGTGTTTTAAGCTACATAATACTTGCTGTCAGTTAGCTAGGGAGGACCTTTGGGTTCCATTACATCTTATTCCACTGGGGCTCCACCAGCTTTTGCTGCTTGTTAGGGTAATATAACAATATCTGAAGCATGAAAGGCTGCTATTTAGAGACCTGGTAAGGTTATACATTTGCCTCCTGTTATTCCCTGGAGAGGCTTCTGGATTAGATGCTGATTTTAATAGGGAGGTTTTGCAGTTACTTTTTTACAGTCTCTAGTCATGCAATACTGTCTATTAATTGCACAGAGTGGAATCTGTGTAGACAATCATTCAAAGAAGCATGGTTACTTGCTTTGCAGAAATTCTGGTTCTTTGAGGTGTGTTGTTTATACAGATTCCTGCTCTGTCCATTTATCTGAAATCTTCTCATATCATATTCTTATTGACAAAGCAACTGAATGTCACTTAAGGTCACCCCACTCTTTATGATGTTGGCTATGTTGATTGTGAGGGCATGGACCCTGGGTACGCAAAAAAATACAGCCTTTACCTCCCAGGCACCAGGTAACCATCTTTTCCATTCTGTGTTATGGTTTCATTCTAAAATTCAACTCACTCTGCAGCATGGACAAGTAAAACGTTAACTGTATGTTTTTCTTAGGGAATTAGGAATGAAGTTGTGGAGTGTTTCAGAATATATAAAATGCTTGTAAAAGATGTGAGAACTGTGTTTTCTTTACAAAAAAGGGGAGGGGCTCTTCTAATTGACAAAATACCTGTGCTTGGTTATATTCAAGAAGATGCCATGAGTGTTAACTTTAAATTTAACATCAAAGATAAATGAGCTTTGTTTGGCAGAACAAACAGTAATGCAGGCTTGAGTCAATGGTATTTCTTTGATTAGCAGTTAGTACTTTAGGTTAATAATGAATACTGAATGACTCCAGTTGTACTGCCTCCAGCTGTGATCACATTAGCTTTCACATGCTAAGTAGCACTGGACCTAGTCAAGACATGGATGAAAAACCTCCAAGAAAAAACCTACAGTGCTACAGGAATTGGTGCTGGGATTCAGTAGTTGGTTCTCTTTCTGTGACAGTATGAAATCAATCATCCAGCTTGATGCTAGGATGTATTGCGTTATTGAATGTTCCTTTTTGCAGCTATAGGGCAGGGGTAGTCAACGTTTTATGGCCGGAGTGCCGAAAAAACCACAGTGTCTATCTTGGAAGGTGCCAGAGTGCTGGCATGCCAGAAAAACAAAATGGGGGGGGTACATGGCAGGATGCACTGCATATTAGTATATTTAATAATCATAAATATTGCCTTTGTTGTTGTGTATTCCTTTTTTGTTGAGCATGTTGCAGTGAAAGAGAGAAAAAAGAGACAAATAAGAGAAGGAGGAGAGAGAGAGAAAGAAAAAGAAGAGCAGAGAGAGAACCAGGCACACACACAGAGAGCCACGTGCACAAACACAAAGAACCAGAACACACGCAGAACAGACACATGAGAGCACACACAGACACACAGAGCCAGACGGAGGCAGACAAACACATGGAACCAGATGCGCGGGTGCATGGAGCCAGGCTCCTGGGCCACTGGACAAAGTCCAACCCAACAGTGCCCTGGTCCCACCAGAGCCCCCGTGCTTCCCTGGGGAGCCAGCCCCTGGGCTGCAGCGCAGCTGGCCAAGGCCCCAGCCTGGAGCCTGTCTGTCAGCCCAACCATCCACCCACCCTGCACAGCTAAGCCCGCAAAAGGTGCGGTGCTCCTGGCAAGGGGCAGCGTTAGCTCCTTCCCAGTGGGGAGGCTGGGCTGGGGCTGGGCTTGGAGCAGGTGGGAGTCAGGTGGACTCAGCTGCAAACCCTGCTGCAAGCAGACTAGGCTCTGTGGTTGGCAGCAGCTACCAGAGCCTGAGCCGGTGGCAGCTGAGAGGCTGCAAACAGTTGCTCCAGGCTCTGGCATCAGCTCCATACTGGCGGGTGCATGCGTGCCTTGGATTGGACGGTGGGGGTAGGGCCTGAGGCAGCACAGCCCTCTTGCTGTCCACTCTGAGGTGCACACACAGTCACCGCCAGCATGGAGCTGAAGCCAGGGCTGTGAAGCCTGGTGCAGCTGTTCGCAGCCTGCCCGTTGCCTGGTGCAGCTGCCAAGAGTCCAGGCTGGCTACAAAAAGCCGTGCCAGGCTCCAGAGCCCAATCATTAGCTCTGTCCCAGCAGCAGGGGAGAGGCCAATGTTGCGTGGCCTCAGGCCCCTCTCCACCATCCGCTCTGAGGTTTGCAGCAGCTGCCTAGAGCTTAGGCTGGCGGTGGCGTGCCAAACAAAATGGCCTCGTGTGCCGTACTTGGCACACGTGCCAGGAGTTGCTGACCCCTGCTAGAGGGTAAAAGTGAGACTGTGACCACATCATCACTAAAAACCTTTGATTACCACCTACATTGCTAACATTCAGACAGTTGTATTGATCAAAATTAATATTGTTTTCTATTTAAGATCTTGTAATACAAATTATTTTAATGTTCCCACTCTCCTTCAACAGGAAGCTTCTTTTTTGCCAGATATTAACACATTGCCTAGTCATGACAGCATGAAACATGAGATGCTTCTGATGACAATCTGGCTATCCAGTTGTGGACAGGTAGCTGCTTTTGGTCAGCATGATGGACATTTCCCAGAGACTGTATTGACAGCAGCCAACATCTATCAAGCCCTTGTTACTTGGCTTCTCTCCTTGGTGAGTACATGGAGTGAAATGCAGCAAATAGGTAACATCAGGTTACTAGATGGCTTTTGCCCACCAGAAAATGGATAATCCTTATTACAAAATGTCCTTACTCCAGTGTCCCAAAGCAAAGACTGAACCCAAAGAGAGCAAATATCATGCCCTACTCTCATCCTTCTGGAAGTCAATGGAAAGAGTCCCATATAGAAGCTGGGCCAGGCCCTTAGTTTTCAAAGAGCGTGCAACAGAAAACAATGACATTCAATAGAACAAAGTATTTGAAAGTGACCAGTAAGAACAGAAAGACTTGTCTATTCAGTGTCCTCCAGTAAAACAGGAATGAATAGAAATGGCCATTTCCGATTATTTGTTCCGGGTAAGAGCTGACTCTTTCATCTAAATAAGTGGTATAGACTTATCGGAACTTAGTGGCCCAGGGCTATTCTGTTATATCCTAATAAGAGGTATCACCACTCACTGTTGTTAGTCTCATTAGACCAGCTATAAAAACTTGGGAGCCCCACCAGCTTCCATCCTCTCCAGCCTTCATTCTCAAATATTCTCTTTCTTCCTCATCTTTTCCATCCATTCAACAGTAGCATTCCTCTCCAAGGGAAACAGAAGCTATCTTTTCTGTCCCCCAGTTTATAGGCCTGTGCGAAGTGGCTAGTTTTCACTTTGGATTTGACCGATTCAGGGGACAGTGATTTGATGGGGGGAACTGAGCCCCCTGCCCTTGGCCCCCTCAAGCCAGGTTCTGCACAGTGGGGGGTGGGGAGGGAGGCAAGAGGCGGGGCATTCCTCCCCACTGTGCAGCCTCTCCCTGTGGGGCTGCAAATGCCATGGCCCTGGCTCCAGCACAGTGCGCTCTCAGCTCTGTTCCTGCCTGCCAGTGTCAGCCAAGCCAGGCAGCATGAGGAGGGGAGGACTGGAGATAAGATGCTACAGCCCCAGGTGGGCTCATGCTCATTCTTCCACTACTGCTCTGGCACCAGCCTCAGCCCAGCTGCAGGGATCTCATATGTGTGTGAGTGTGTGTGAGTGCATGATTATGTGTGAGTGCAAGTGTGAGAGTGTGTGTGAGCATGAGTGTATGAGAGTGTGAGCATGTGAGTCCACACAGGCCTCAACAGCAACTCATTAAGTTGCCCTGCAGCCCAAATAATTGCCCACCCCTGTTCAAGAGAAAGGATGGAGATTGCTTTGGTCCTTGCTGAGCCCATGGCCTTATGGTTTTGCCATTTTGCTGGGAAGGAGGAGATGCAGGCTCAGAATGAGAGGGGCCCAGAATCTGGGTCATCTGCTTTTTGGGCAAGTGCCCTAACCACTAAACTCTGGACTAGAAAGTGCAGGAGGTTACCACCTTAATTCTGGCAGTTACACTTTTGTGAGCCTGTTCTGCTCTAGATGAAAGTAGGATCCCAAATGTGCATAAGTGCCAAAAATTGTAGTTATGCAGCCACATAAGTGCCACTTCAGTGCATAAAGGGGAAATAGGATTCAGTCCTTAATGTTCTAGACAGTGTCAGGTTGTGTTGTTCACAGTGATGTCACTGACCTGCACAAATGTCTCCAAGCCCTGTATGGCATGAGGGGTCCTGACCTTGCACTGGCTGTCCCTCTCTTTTGAGGGTTTCTGTAACTTCTTCTCCCAACCTTTTCTGTACTGTGTTCTCTTTTTCTCCTTTTCTTCCCCCCCTCTAAGTTTTTGGGTATCCTACTGATGCTTCTCCCCACTGATACTGCCTTTTTCTACTCCCTGTCAGGGTTATCCAGGAATAACAACATCTCTCATGCAAGCCTTGTACCAAATGTATCACATCTGAGTGTGACTTTGAGTCTTAGGGTTTTTGTCTTGGCCAATTAGAGGTTTATGTATCCAAAGCATTTTACTGGAAATATATTGATATTCATGATGCATGGTTCCTAGTGTTCATTTTAGGGCTAGCATAAGTAACTTTGTATCCTTATTTCAAATTAGATCTGTACATTCCTTTTCCCCACAAAACATAAAGCCTATCTAAAAATTCAGCTTCAGCCTAAATAAAACTGGAAGGTGACTGATGTGCTTGTGGCTATAACTGATCAGTAATGAGGAACATGAAGGCTTATTAAAGAACCCTACCCTGACTTCGTATAATGGCATAATCACTTAGCATTGATTTTTAACAGAGATTGTATTGATCTTATTATCATTAATAAAAGCAGCATACAGTGTTGCTGTAGCAAAGAATGTGCAGGGAGATGTTGACAGGGACTCTGTTCTCATTTCTTGCTAGGCTAGGGAAGTAATATGAGTTGCAAGTCTGTCTTTCTCTTTCTCCCTCTCACATAGCTGGCTAAATGTGGAGCTTGGAGCTTATGGGAAGCCTTATTGGGAAAATAAATCCCATGACCTACCAAAACCTACATGTTATTCCTTTTTAATTTGATTTTTATAAAGTTACTACTGCCTAAATCTTGACTGTTTCATCAATCAAGCTGGAGTGCTCTCAGGGTTATTCTGCACAGGCTGTCTTCATTCAAAAGTCACACTGTGGGGAAAGGGTTATATTCATTCCCTGAAGCAGACTTCTGTAAATATAATTGTGTATAAAATGAAGGCATCTATTCATATAAATTTACAGGTACCTTCCTTGAAAGTGAATGGTGGGATCAAAGCTCCATTCCAGGTGGTGGGGCTGCAGCAGATCTGGCAAGAGGATGGATTAGCACTATATGCTTGCCTAATTCCAGCTGACAGATCTCCAGCCCAGAACTGCATCAAGATCCAGAAGCACAAAGTGAGTAGCAGAAATGCCGTGCACATGTGCTGGTGTTATTGCATTTGAGCTGGGATGTACTGGCTATATTTGACTAGCCTTGAGACCACTTGGAGCCAGTGTAATTTAGAATAGCCCTTAGGCTGCTCTGAATTAAACTCGGAGCTGTCAGAGCTCAAAGTGAGAATCAAAGTGACTTTCAGTAACTGCCCGCTTGGCTTTCCTGATATGCTGAATTTAGTTGCAGAACAGATGAGGATCCAGCCCCATATGTCAAAGGCCTTTTGTCTCTTTTCTGTTCATTAACTGCTCTATATATCTTTGGTGGCTGTCACCACACAGAGTGAAAATTTATGGACAATGGTCAAAGAGGGAAGACTTTTTCTGACATCCATTATGTTTCTGGTTTTGTATTTTGATTATGTGAAAGTACAGCTAGAGGGAGGGGATATTTTCTTGCTGTTAATTTCACAAGACTTAAGAGTCCAGGATGTGGGTTCTGTTCTTTGTCAGTTCAAAATCAAGTGTTAACATAGTCCTCAACTCTGACTGAATGATGTACCCAGGAGCATCTAGGAAACTTGCAGCTGCAGTGTGTTGCAGTGTACATGATATCTTTTGATAGCCACTTGTTTGACCAAACATTCTACATAAAATAATTTCTGAGACACTGATCCTGGCCCTAGCCAAATTGGTGACTGTTTGGCAGCACAAAACAGCTTCAAAGAGTGTGTGGATAGCCAGTGGTGAATCCCTTCAGCCCCAAGAAATTAAGTGACACAGTGGCACCTTCTGTGCAACCTCATTTACAGGCTGCTGGTGTGGTCAGGGAAGAGAAGCTGTGACCAGATCCTGGCAATCCCTGGCTGATGGAGTGATCCCTTGGGGCCATTAGCAACCAGTACAGCTTAGAGCAGCCTCCAGCTGTTTTAACTTACAGCAACCAGGCACATCAAAGGGATGGGAAGGTGCAAACTGATTTAGACCTACTTTTCAGTTTTCTCTGCTCAGCTGCAGTGAATGCTCCACATCCACAGCTGACTGTGTGTGAGTACTAAAGATTAAATTTCCCATGATGTATCATAAAGTTTGGATTGTGACAGCTGTGACTGGAATGCTCCCTCAAGTAGGTGATTGATGCTGACAACTAATGTCATGATTAAAACACTACAAAAGAAACAATAAGCAGCCCTCCTGCTGATGCCTGGGCATTTGTGGGGAGGAGCATCAGGTCTAGGGAGGGCAGGCAGCCTGCTAGACTGGATTAAGGGCATCACAGTTATTTCTGCTGTAGGCTAACTGGAATCAAGGTAATTTCTTTGGAACAAAGGCCTTGGGGAAGAAACTTAACTGTCCCACATCTGCTTACTTGGAAGCCCACCCATGGAGCTGGTTTCTAGAGGGTCACTTCAGTCCAGCCATGGGGCTGACCAGAGCATCAAAATTATTTAACACTGAGCAAACTCAGTATGCCCATCTGGTGTCATGTAAGTGAATAAACTTTGCAGGCTACAGGCCCAGGCTGTTCCCAACATTTGGTGGGGGCAGGATAGACGTTCACTTTATCATAGATTGGCTGAACACACTGTACAGAGTTTTTCAGCTCTGAAATAAATCACAGAGCAGCCCTACTACTCTGCATGCACGCACTGCTGTTGGTACCTAGGTCAGCTAATATGTACAGTAGTGAACACGTGAGCCATTTGGTGAGTGCTCCTTAAAGTAGGGCTCTGTGCAACTGGTGTTTCCTTTCATTAGAGGTTCCATAATATGCCTTTCCAACAACAGTGACCTTCGTTTTTCTTGTTTTCTTGAGGCATTTGTACAGCTGCTGTTCTTTCTTCAGTCAGTGATGTAAACTGATGGGAGCCACAAAAATCTTTCAGAAATGTCAGCCACAGCAAAGGCAAAGAAAACAAAAGGAACTTGCTGCTGTCTCTCTGATTCTCCTCCTTAGCAGTATTGGCTATTACTGGAGAGAGAGCCAAAAGATTTTATTAGAGTCACCAGTCTCTTGTGGTGGTGCTAATGTACAGTATTTTACCTGGCAGTATAAAATAACAATATTTCTGTCTTGTAGTCATTCACATTTTCTATTCTAGTTCTTTCTTCTGAGCACATTAAAAATCAGGTATAAGGGTTTAGCATAATTTGGATTTGAAATGAGCATCCAGGGGAAAAAAAACTTGGATCCCAGTAGTTGCTGTTGAAGTTCTTGGTTGCAAGATTCTAGCAAAATACAAATTAAATTTCCTTTAAATGAAATATAAAAGGACAAGCAAGGCCAGGGTTAACATTAGCTGATTGCACCCTGACAGTTTGACAACCTAGTGTTCTTAGCTTGAGACATCTGCATTTGTTGTTTACTGTGGAAAACAGACACATGCCTTGTCCATCTTGTTGGATACAAGTTAGTGCCCATGAGTTACAAGAGAGTAAATGCCTGTCTTTCTATGGATCTCTCTCTTACATCGGTCACTCTAGTATTAGAGTGCCAGATTCATGAGGCACTAGCCACAGTGGTCTGTGAGGTTTTCCTTTCTTTTGAAATTGTATCATAAAAATAGTGCTTCTGAGAGGCAGTGGATTGCCTTTCATAAGCAATCTAGAAGCTGGGGATCTGTCTTATCTACTGACCTAGTATTAACTTCCCTTACTTACCCTATTCATAATCTTGACCTTGGCATAAGGGAACCATATAGAGCAGGGGTGGGCAAAATGCGGCCTGGGGGCCAGATGCAGCCCACCGGGCCATTCTATCCGGCCCATGGGGCCCCTAAATAATTTAGAAAATGATAGATTCATAGATTATAGAATCGGCAGGGACCCAATGGATCATTGTGTCCGACCCCCTGCCCCTGGTAGGAAAGAGGACTGAGGTCAGATGACCCCAGCCAGGTGACTATCAAGCCTCCTCTTGAAGACCTCCAAGTTAGGTGACAGCACCACCTCTCTTGGAAGCCCATTCCAGACTCTGGCCACCCTTACTGTAAAAAAATTTCTTCCTAATGTCTAACCTAAATCTACTGTCCACTAGTTTGCACCCATTATTCCTAGTTACTCCCTGGGGTGCTCTAGTAAACAGCACATCCCAAATTCCCTGCTGTCCTCCCGTGATAAACTTATAGGCAGCTACAAGGTCACCCCTCAGCCATCTTTTGTAAAGGCTGAAGAGATCCAGATCCCTCAACCTCTCCTTGTAGGGTCTTGCATGGAGACCACTAATCATGCGAGTGGTCCTCCTCTGAACCCTCTCCTGATTCTCTGTGTCCCCCTTGAAATGGGGCTCCCAAAACTGGACACAGTACTCCAACTGTGGCCTGACTAATGCTTCATAGAGGGGGAGCATCACCTCCCTTGATCTGTTGGTCATGCATCTGCTAATACACGACATGCTGCAATTGGCTTTGTTGATGGCCTCATTACACTGCCAGCTCATGTTCATCTTAGAGTCAATGATGACTCCAAGATCTCTCTCAACCTCTGAGCTGCTGAGGAGGACATCCCCCAACCTGTAGGTATGCTGGGGATTCCTCCTTCCTAGGTGGAGT
>NW_017729002.1:19285061-19292750 GCF_001723915.1 Gavialis gangeticus
CTGGGGATTCCTACTTCCTAGGTGGAGTACCTTACATTTATCTTTGTTGAATTGCATTCTATTTCATTCTGCCCATTGATCTAACCTGTCCAGGTTGGCCTGTATTTGCTCCCTACCCTCTGTCGTATTAACTTTGCCCCATAACTTGGTATCATCTGCGAACCTGGGGAAGGTGCTCACCACACCCTCATCCAAATTGCTGATGAAGATATTAAATAATACCAGTCCAAGGACCGAACCTTGCAGGACCGCACTCCCTACCTCCTTGCAGGCTGAGAATGACCCGTACATCACCACTCACTGGGTGCAGTCCCTAAGCCAGTTAGCCACCCACCTGACTGTGTAGGCATCCACTCCGCAGCCTGTTAGCTTCCCTATGAAAATAGGATGTGAAACTGTGTTGAAGGCCTTCCTAAAATCCAGGTAGATGACATCGACCTCAGCTCATGGAAGTCCTCCATGATGCGGTAAGGACTACTCCCAGCCACATCATTAGTGCCCACATGGGCAAGGACTGTGAGGTAGTAGTTGGAGGACTTGATGAGATTAGGAATCCTTGCAGTGATGTCACTGATCTTAGCTCCAGGCATGCAGGAGACCTCTCTCATCATGGGATCTGGTCAGCAGATCAGCCCTTCTGTGCCTCTCAGGATTGAGTGACCCACCACAATAACTCAGCGTTTCTTCTTCTGCTTGGATAAATTAATATTTATCTGCCCTGGGCTGCCTGTCATGTGGTCCTTGATGGCTTGCCAAAACTCAGTAAGCGGCCCTCTGCCCAAAATAATTGCCTGCCCCTGATATAGTGGGTTGGGAGGGCCATTGGCCCTTACAGTTCTTGGCCCTGTGGACTGATTGTCAATGAGGATATCAATCCAGTGGAGGTAGCCATTCTCATAGTAAAAAACAATCATTGTTTCCAATGGGTTGATGGCCATTTGACCACTGAGAACTGGGCTGAAACAATGTGCTTAATGATTTTCAGTTATCACTAAGTTGGGCTGAGAACCCTAGAAATGAAACACTCTATTTCCAGTCCCCTGAGTCATCTGCTTTCTGTTTATAGGGCATTTCATTGTCAGCTGCACATCTTTTTTGCTGTCATATTTTATTTCTCCAACCCAAGGTCTAACAGTTTTTGAATAAAAAATATAATAATGGTCTCCTCAGAGAAGGAACTACTGTCCTAGGCAGGTCAACCTTTTGATCACTCAGCCATGACAATATTGCTTTTTAAAAAAATCTATTTCCATAAATCAAGCAGATCTTCAGTGTTTTCTCCACATTCTTGTAAGCTTGAGTAGCCTCTTATGTGCTCTCCAAGCAAGTGAGTGAAATGAGGCAAATTTAAACATTCCCAACATGGTTTTGGTTGCTTGAGTTGCTGTCAGAACAAATGATCTTATGCTTATTTTGTGTAATTGTGACATGCTGATAAACAAGCTGCATTGATATGCAAGGCTGATAGAATCTGATGTTTGTGGCATGTGTTCTCTAAAGGCACTTCTACCTGTGCTCCAGCGCGTTCTGATTAGAACACAACCACAGAATCGATCGATTGAATCTGCTACAGAGTTCTGATCGGGATGCTGCAATATCTCATTTATTCAGGGTCCCCATTTCTCAAAACAGTGGCAGGGGCACTTTAACTTAAGCTCATTTGACAAGCTAATTTAGTTAAAGCGCCCCCACCACCATTTTGAAAAGAGGGATGCTGAATACATGAGACTTTGTGGGCGTTTTAAATTAAAGCAGCTCCTGAAAGCTGCTCTAGTTAAAACATCGCCCCCCTTCTCCCCCTAAGAGGAACCCCCTCTTAGGGAGAGATATATGGGTGCCTTAAGAGGCCAAGTTGCGTTCCCAATTAAGAAGGGTACCACCAAACAAAGCAACTTGATTATCTTCTAGACTGGTTAACAACACACAGTTTTGCCAGTTGTTGTAAACAACATCCATGCAGTACCTGTCACAGGATGAGCTCAGAATTTTTGTCTGAGACTTTTACCACTCGGGCTTTAATTTGAAGATAGCTGAACAGATGTTACAGAGAAGCCAACTCATTGGCTGGGAAGAGTCTTCTGTCTGATGGTCCTTAACAACTAGGGACTAAAGTAGAGGGAACAAGTGGGTTTGGAGAGGAAATGAAAAGATAGGTATTTGTGACTCACAACTGTGGAATGAGGAATGAGCCGTAGTTTTTAATAGGGATGTTTCTTAAAAATCAAATGAATAAGGTTATTCAGGCATGTACAATGTCCTTGTGAAAGGCTTTTCAAATGATATTATACAGTATTTGTCTGATTTATGGTCCCATTAATGAAATGATTTCCCCTTGGCTTCTAAAAAGCTGAAGCTGGTTATAATTAAAAGAACTGCACCTTCCTAAAAGATTTATACAATACAGTCATTCCCTGGGCAGCAGGACAAGCAGAATGCCATTTGACTAAATGAAACATACTGGTCACCCTTGGCTATAGAACACTGATGAGAGTAACAAAGATGCCTTTTAGCCAGAACTGCTGAAATGGTCAGCTTGCTTTGCTATAAAGCTCAATTATGGACAGTGGCAAGGCAGTTAACAACAAACCTCAATTAGCTGTAATGTCCAGTAATAAAATAACTGGTGCGTAGTATCCATTGCACCCAGCTCCCAGTATTTTGGGTATCTGCACACTTCTCACCCTTACTCACAAGGAGCCAGCAAGTTCCTCCCTTCTTTACTATAGCGAAGAATTTCAGGTCCCTTCTCCATGTTAGTTCTCAGTGCAGCACACATGTACCTGCTTTCCACTCAGTTGGACCGTAAAGAACTGAACTAGAGACAAACAAAGCTGGCCAAAAATTCAGCATGGAATCAGAGAAGAGGTTGTGCTGGTTTTGACAGGTGATGGGAGGATGGCCAACTAAGTACCAGGATTGGTGCTGCTCTGCATCAGGTGCTTTGTTAAATTCCCTTCATCTCCCACTTTCTTCCTGTCATGTGACATGTATATTACAGCTGTCTTATAAAAAGAGTTTGCAGTTTTTTTGCACCCTAATATTAAGACCAGGCCTTTAACCATATGTCTTTGACTGTTTGCAGGCAAAGGAAGACCTTGAAGGAACATCCATTTTTTACCAGCAGATTTCCACTTTTCTATCCCATACAAGGCTTCCAAATGTTATCTGGTGGGAAGCAGAACTGACCAATTGCCTCCAGAACCAGCTATATTCACTCTGTCCTGAAATTCCTACTGTTGGACTCAGCTGTGTTTCTACCATTAACCCTGACCCTAAGGTACCATATATAAACCATTAGTGTTCTACCATAAACAGATCCAAAAAAAGTTGTACTTTATCCAGTAAGGTTCTTTTCTTTTTGTCTGGCTGAGGGTTTTAGGACCTTCATTTAACAGGTGCTGTGCCTTGCTGTGTCTTATTGGGTATTTATACCCATACGTTTTCATGCCCCAACATGCTGGAGATCCAGCGCATTGGAGCAGACTCGATTAATCATGTCTGCTCCACATACAAGCTGACACACACTGCGCTGTGTTGCATGCAGTTGTATAAGCAATGAAATGCATGTCAGTGTGCACAAAATGGTGGCAGTGCGTTTTTGAACGAGAACACCTTCGATGAGTTTTAGTTCAAATGTGCGCCACCACCATTTCTCAGTGCTGATGCACATTTCACCACTTAAACAACTGCACACAAAGCAGTGCAGTGTGCGTCAGCTTTTAAAAGTGTCCAGCGCTGCGGCACAAGCATGTATACAAATGCCCATTGAGATCAGCAAGGGTTAAAAATTCAGAGTATCTCTTAGGATCAAGTCCTATAAGGCTGTATCAGAATAGGCTAAATATGAAAGGACTTTAACTTCATGCCAAGCAGGGATGTACCTAATGATCCATAAGTGGCAAAAAAGTTAACCTCTTCATTCCTGGCAGGCTGTGCCAGTCTTGCAAATAGATGAACTGTTAAAAGAGTTTGTGCATTTCTGGTTTACAGGGCAGGTCTTTTTATTTAAAAGCTTCTGACCTTATTTAGGACTGGAAATATTGAACTGCCTTTTTTACCTAAATGCAAATTGTCATAGCTGCATTCAAGCTGAGATATACTGTAAGCTATATTGTGCCTTCTGTAGGACAGATTTACTGGACCTCTAGAGTCTCTCCACAGCAGGTAGTCAGAATGTACCTGTCTGCATTTCCTGAGAGCCAGGAAGAAGGCTGAGAGAGGTCCAGCAATGGAACCTACAAACCTTCCAACAAAAGAGTTCTGCACTGGAAGCAATGTCCTTTTTCTTTAATAAATAGCAGGGGCCACCAGCAGGTATATTTTTTCTTCCTTGCCTACATGCACTACCTCCAGCTATTCCTGCTCAATACAACTACATGGTATTTGCCTTTTCTTCTGCATTAATATCCCACTTACTCCATTCCTGTAGCAACAGTGGGAGTCAGTCAGGTTGTTTCTTCATTCCTAGCTCAATGTAAGTACCAATGCACCATCCCAAGAATTAATGGACATTGCAGTATTCTTCCGTAACTAAATTGAACAGCTTTTGAAACTGAGGTGGTATGACAGTGATTACATAATTGTAATTAGATTCAAGGGTTAATGTTTCTCAGTGTCAATGAGGATGTTGAAAATGTAGGTCTTAACCTTACATCTTCAGTTTTTCCTATAGGTTATCCAATATCTTTGAATGAAAATGGGTATTTATTTCTCATTGATGTGCAGCTAGTGTAAACTTTAACTCCTGGCAAGTGGTGTAAAGCAGCCCAACATATTTGTAAAAGATATGGTACATATTTGTAAGGTATAGAATTAGGCTTAATTTAAAACATGCAGAGCTTTTATGCCTGCTGTCTGTTAAGTGAATTATAAATCTTCAGAAACTGAACAGTCAAGCAGCACCTACATTTCCTGTGTGAAGGATATCAGCTTCACCTGTTTTGAAGAAATGAAATTAGATTAACAGCCAAATTCCCTTCTGAGTTTTGAGTGCTTAGCACCTCCCTGGATCAAGTCCTCAGTTACACAAAGACCACAGCACATCCTGGACATGCATCTCTTTCAGTTAAAACAAAGTTGGTACCTCCAAACAAGACAACAGGCCAGATTCTCAGCTGCCACCAGATTACTCTGTTAACTACATTGGAGCTATGCCAGTTGTCACCAGCTGGGAATCTGTCCTTATGTTAATAAAACTATACTTGCATAAGCTCTACATATAATAATCAAAATTTGCTTTAATTGGGTACAAGGGCATGAATCCCTCTTACCATCTTTTATATTGTGAGGGACCAAGAGATGCAACTAGAATTGAGCGCTCTAAACACTGAACACACAAAAAGTAAATGCCAATTTCAACTCCAAAGAGCTTGTAGTCTAAACAACAAGATACAAAGGGTAGATTAAACTAAGGAATCAACAGGAGTTGGGAGAAGGAAAAATAAGGTAAAAATATAAGATTGCTTCAGCACAGCCTAGATTTATGCCCCATTATAAGCAGTCATCAGCAGTAATCACAGTGAATCTTAAACAAACTGTTTGTCAGAGAGAGAGAGACAGTATTTTGCTTTCAGTCATTTGGCGAAGTTGTTTTTCAGCAAATGTTGAGCCCCAGATTAGATCACTGTACCTTTGTATCTTACTTTGAAATTTTCCATTAAGGCTTCCTTTTCTTTCCTTTCTCATGTCCTTGTGACAAAGTATTTAGCAGAATTTCGCAGATTCATTGGAATCTGCCAGCCCCATGCTTTGAGTACTTCTACTGTGTCCATACATATCATTTATTGATCTGCAATATTGCACTTTAGTTATGAAGAACAAATTCGCACAGGAACCATTACAACCCCAGATTAGGTTAGGAGTGACATAATCCTTGAGAGGTTATTAATTAGAATGCTCCTTGTCAGCAAAAAGAGAATAGCTTAATTTTAATATGATATAAAACCAAATGTTGACTCATGTTAACATTTAGGGGTTCTGAGGAGATGGATTTTCATCTTCATCACTTCTTTCCCCAGCCTATTCCTTCCTCATTATCCAAAATGAGTGGAGAGTAGTGTATTGGAGAAGGTTCAGCCCCACCAGGAGCGAGACTGGCCCACTCCCTTCTAAAGCATCAACCATTTTACTGAGCCCACACCCTCTGGTTTGCTTTCTCCCCCAACTTCCTCCCTTGACTGCCCAAAGGAGAAGGCCAGTTTCAAAAGGAGTGCCAAAGAAGGCTCAGGATGATGCCTGATCTGGGGCTTGGTAGTTAGACTACTGTACTAGGAAGTCAGAGAGATGCAGGTTTAAACCTTCTTTGGGTGAGGGGAGCCTAGACTTTGGGGGGCTTCTTTGGCAAGTGCTGTAATGATTCATTTATTGCGGGTAAGAAATAGAAGGGCTGCATCCTTCTGTTCCCTCCACAGTCTAACACCTACTAGTCATGGGTTTCTGGCTTCCTACACATATGTGTAGGGACCTACCTAATTCATGGAGGCTGCCTCCTCTGTTTTATGGGCAGAACATGGTCCCAGGCAAATATTTTCAGATGAAGTGTGGTGCCCCCCCATGCCTCTGATTGACTGAGGGGCCTAGTGGCCCCATGCCTTGCCACGGATTGGCTGTAGGGACTGCCTGTCATGTGGACCTGCCCTTCACCACTGATTGGCCAATTGGTGGAGAGAGGCGGGGCCACATGACAGGCAGTTCTTGCAGCCAGTCAATGGTGAGGGGCAGGGTCAGCAGCCATCTTGCTGGCATCCCTTCAAGTGGGCAGTCACCCCCCCACTTCCCAGCAAGCTGCCACAGTGCTTGATAAGTTATTTATGTATTTTTTTTCCCGTGGATTTTGTGGATTTCATGGGCATTGCCCAGATTTTGCAGGCAATTCCATATTTCATGGAATCCATGAAATCGCTAGTTTGGTAGGTTTCTACTTATGTGTCTTAGACTCTGGTACGCATCCACAACTGGTGCACACTGTGTAGCTTACTGTGTATGGCAGTGTGCATGTGCGCACTTATACATCCCCACTGTCAGGGAAATAGAATGGCTACTTGTGTATAAGTGGCAGTTTTTATACTTACACACCTAAACATATGCCATTTAGACGCACAGAAAGAAATAGAATTCCACTCAGTCTCAAAAGATCATGAAGGGTGAGGAACCACTCCCTGATTTCTTGGCATGAAAATTCTGAATAAGCTCTGTCATCTTCCAGGAAGTCTCTCAAGAGAAGTGGTTGAAGTAGAAGGGGCAGAAGACCCATCATGTGCAACATATAAAATTGGATTAGAGATATTACTAAAATATGCTGTTACATTGTTTAAGCCAATGGTGTGTGATTATTTTGGGTGGAGGGCCACTTAAGTTTTGGCGAGCTGTTGGGGGTCTCATAAGTAGCTCCAATCCTTGACAGTTGCCCCACCCCCTGGTTGCAACATTGGGACCAGAAGTCCTGCCTCATAACCCATGACCTTTGCCACTGCAAGTCTCTCCCCACCTGCCCCCCACATACTCGTTTTGGGAGTAAGGGGTTGCAATCTTAGAACCAGAAAAAAAATCGTACACTAAAAGACAAAAACCTACTATAATATATTTTTAATGTTATTACAAAATGTATTTGTTGTGACTTGTGGTTTTGTACTGTATATAGAAGGGATTGCATAATAACTCAAAAATAAAGGGTCACTCTTTTATATTGTG
>NW_017729002.1:19292918-19296660 GCF_001723915.1 Gavialis gangeticus
GGGTGTACGTATATGTCGGTGGGAGTTGTGGGGACAGGGTGTGGGTGTGAAAGGGTGGGGGTGTAAGGACCCCCCACACGCTCTCCCCAGCAGCAGCAGGAGGCAGGGAGGTCAGGGTGCTCATGCCTGGTGCCTGCACCCAGTGGGGCACAGCTCTGGCCAGCGCTGTGTGCAAGGGTGAGCACAGCCTGCCTGGCTGCCTCTATTGCCAGGGCTCCGTATCTGTGTGCCTGCAGCCCCTGCACTTGCAGTGGGGGGAGCCCAGTTCCGGAACTGGCTGCCTTTCCCACTGGGAATGGAGGGAGCCCTGCGCCCTACTTCCCCACCAAGTCCAGTGTGGGGCTTCCCTGCTGTGAATGCAAGACCTGCAGGCGGGTGGTGCAGAGCCTCTGTGATAGAGGCAGCCAGCACTGCACTGGGGGTAAGGAGCACAGCCTGCCCAACTGCCTTTATCACAGGGGCTCAGCATGGTGCACCTGCAGCTCCTACGCTTGCAGCAGGGAAGCCCCATGCTGGACTCCATGGGGAAGCAGGGGTCAGGGCTCCTTCTACTCCTGGCAGAGTGCGGAGACCTGTGCAGCAGGGGCAGGAAAGGCAGCAGGCTCCAGTATGGAGCTTCCCCTGCTGCGAATGCTGGAGCTGCAGGCGCACAGTATGTGGTGCAGAGCTCCGGCAACAGAGGATGTGATCTTCCCCCCACTGCCACACTCCCACTGCCCCCCTGGGCGCAGGCTTCATACTTCTGTCCTGCTCCAACTCCACCCTGCACTCCCACCAGCCCCTCCGTTTCCCTACCTGCTGCCCCAAGTGAGTTGACTAACAGGAAGCCAAGCAGGTTCCCATGGGGAGCTGCAGCAGGACCCCCGCCGAGAACCTGCTGCTGGCTAGGCAGGGCCTTTCTGCACAAGAGGATGGGATCCAAGCGTAATAGGGTATGTTGGGGATTGTACACATGGGTGCCTCTCTCCCAGCCTCATGGGCGGAAGGGCTTGGCAGGGCACAATTCATCTGACCCGTGGTGCCCCACAATCTATGTGCCTGGCAGGCTGGATGTGGCCTGCAGGCTGTATTTTGCCCACCTGGTCTAACCAATAAGCATGAAGCCCCCACCCCTAATGAATGGGCTTAATACTTCTTTTGTCTATTACTACCATTTCCTTTACTATCACAACTGTAACTGTTGTCACATCAGCATTTCGTCTTCCACACTTCCAACTTTTCCTAATCTTCCTCAGGTTCTAAGCTGACTTTCATCTGTTGTTTATGAAACAAATATACATCATATTAAGGAAGGCTGTGCTCTTGGCTCAGTATCTCATTGATGCTGAGAGTTCAGCCAGGTTATTGTTTTACTTCTGCATGTGCTTTTACTGTCCTTACTTTTCATGCTACTTGTGGGTATGTACCCAGGGATATTGAGAGCTGTTTCAAAAGAGGACCTTTGCTCAAAGAGCACAACAGCTGTTAGGTTGTATCAAGCTGGGAATGATACAAATGTAGCCAAACCGCTTCAGCTTTAGCATTGTTTCATCCCCTGTTAAAGTTGTTCTGGCCTGTCCACATGCAATTGTTAGAACATAACAGCTGCTGTACTCTCCTGATCAGCAGCTCTGCTTTTGAAACTGCTCCAAATGTACGTGTGTCTATACCCTAAGAAATAAACTGGTAGCTTCAAGCCACACTTTAGATGCAGTCATGTGCGTATATGAATATGGGAGCTGCTTGAGAGACCTTGGGTCACTCTGTGGCTGGGCTGCCTGTAGGATCTGCATCCCTGTGTTGCCTTGAGCTTTCAATCCTGGCATGTGCCTTGGTGCTATGTTGGCCTCTGAAATTTCTACTGCAACTGATGCCAAATCTTCCATGGTTCATTGCCAAGCAGTCAGACTGGGCATTAGGATTCTACATTGGTACACATCTGACAGGATCGATGCCAATAGCAGCATTTCTGAGTGTCTTGCCTTTCCAAGATTGGGGAATGCTCAGAGATTGGCATGCCCAAGCCTTGATAGTACTTTACTCCAAGGCCGAGGCACTGCGTCTTTCAAAGCAGACTGAAGTTCTAACAGAAGAGGTCTATGCCAATTCATCAGTAGTGCCTTGTCTCCTTGATTTGCGTGTCCTTCCTGATATTCTGTACCTTCCTGAATTTGTACCAGTGGGGCAGACTCCCACATATCAGGCCTCCCTGCAGAGTCTGATGAATTCATACTGCAGTGCTTTGGCTACAGTACTTACGTACACCTTACATCATCACCATCAAGTGCTGAGTCCACATGTGGATGACTCACCTACCTTATGGATGATTCATACATCCTGAGCTTCATACAGTAATTATGTGGCTGTATAAATGGATGTGTAATTGCAGATTTATAAAAAGTCATCACATGAATATGTTCCAGAAACCTAGTTTTCAGTAAAAAAAAAATAAAATTTGCTTATAGCCTGGCTCCATTGAAATCAATGGGAGTTTTTCCATTGAAATCATTTGGACCAGGAGTTCAGTCTGGCTCTGGCATTTTTAGTTGAAATGCTAACCTTCAGCAGGGGAACCAAATACAAGCAAATGCAGTAATGTCTCTCTGACTCTGCACATAGACTAAAACAAAAGCTTGGAGACATGTGAATTGCCCTAGGACACTGCAGTGCTTCATTCACCAAACCTAGGAACCTTAATTTAGTTCTGTATATCATTAAATGTTCCACAGGTGATCAGTTCAGGAGGACCATCAATCCAATGTTGTTATCCAGCAGTACTGGATGTGGGGGTGGATATTTGCTTAGGAGGGTGGAGTGGGGTAGACAGCTAGTTCTTGTCATGATATGCAGGGGTTAAGAACCAGAAAGACAATCTTTCCTCCCCCTACATTAAAAGCAAATGTTCCTTTGCTCTGGAGGGGAAAAACAAAAAGTAAGATACAGCCTCATCCTAGCCATCCTCAACTGCAGCCTCTAAGCCTTCTGCTGCCCTAGGCTGATACCACAATGTACTTACACATTTGCAATTCTCAGTTAAGCAGCAAGCACCTTTGGAACGATGGGGAGAAGGAGTTCTATAAAATAAATTGATGTTAGTGTCAAAATAAATCTCTCAAAGGATGCTGTATTGAATGGGCTGGACTGAATAGCAGCAGGGTGGGGGCAGTGATGGGAAAACACTTAGGGGCAATGCCAAGCCCTTGCAGTTTAATCTTCGTTCCTCAGTTTAATAGACTACATAGGTTATGCACCAGGCATTTATATCAGTAGGTGTCTGTGCACATGGCTTCAATGTGTGTGGGATTAGCAGTTCCTCTGATGCTATGAATACTCTCAGTCCCCATGGCTTAGGTATATCTGGGGTTAATGTAGGGGCAGGCAGTTATTTCAGGTGGAGGGCCACTTACCAAGTTTTGGCAAGCCATCAAGGGCCGCATGGGTAGCCCTACCCCTTAACAGGTGTCCCGCCTCCTGGTCACTATCTTGGAAGTGGAAGTCCCACCCCCTAACCCCGACCTTTGCCACCAGAAGTCCCTCCCCTTGCCCCCTGGAATTACTCCTTTCAGCAAGGGGTTTGCCATCTCTGAACCAGAAATATACCAAATTATATTCTAAAAATGAAACGTACTACAACGTTCATTAATTTCATTAAAAATTTTTTTTTCCTGATTTACACATGTTTGTGTAGTGTACATAGAGTTGATAGTATAATAGCTTAAAATAAAGTCTTACTCTTGTATGTTGTGGGAGGGGTATGGGTGGG
>NW_017729002.1:19297012-19319527 GCF_001723915.1 Gavialis gangeticus
CGCCTGTACAGCCTATAGCCCCTAATGTTAACTGCCCAGTCATGGGACGAGTCCCACCACGTCTCTGTCAGCCCTATGACATCTGGGTTTGAACTAGCTATTCTGAGGGCGAGTTCCTCCAGTTTGTTCCCCATGCTACGAGCATTGGAGTACAGGCATTTAAGGCCTTGCAAGACTGTGTGTGCCCCCCCCCGATTAGGAAGACTATCAGGACCCCCATTACTTACCCTTGCCCTCCTTGCCCTGATGGCGTCTCCTTGTCTTCTGGCAGCCCCCTCCCCCAGCGAGTCTAGTTTAAAGCTCGCCGTACAAGATCAGCCAACCTGGAAGAGAAGACACGCTTGTCATTAGGGGAGAGATGAAGCCCATCCCGCCCCAGCAATCCACCCTCCCGAAAGCATGGGTTGTTGTCAAGGAACCCAAGATAGGTGTGGATGTGTGGGCTGTGGGTGGGTATGGGTTTTGTGGGGGGCTGTGAGTGTGTGAGGGAGTGTGGCTAAGGAGGGCTATGGTTTGTGGAGGGGGAGAGTTTGCCCACAGCGTGTCCCCCTCCCCCCTGCAGCAGGCAGAGCCCCCGTTAGTGCTCCTGCAAGCCCAGGCGGGCTCTGTGGAGCCAGGCGGGCTCCTTCCTCTCCCTGCTTGAGCACCGCAGCCAGGCTCCATAGCCCCCACCCCAAGCTCCTGCCGCCCTGCTCTGGGCCCTGCCAGCACTGGCCCCTGTTCACCAGTGTGGGTCCTGTGCTCCTGCACAGCTGTCGCTGTGCTTTGTGTGCCTGCTTGCTGCCCCTTCCCCCACCTGCTGCAGCCATTAGCCCCCCACCCCCCATCTGCTGGCCAGCCGTTCCAGCACCATGTGGTTCCCAGCTGCAGCACTGGGACTGCAGGGGTTGGCCTGGTCGGCCCTGAGGACTGGGATGATCACCCGTGGTCCTCCCCTGCCTCCACCCCCCACACACTTTCTTATCTGTATTTCCCTCTGTGCAAGAAGACTGGAACAGCCCCAGGCCAGAAGCCTTGAGAAGCCCCAGCTAGGCAGAGGCTTCCAGCTGCCACTTGGAGTGGGGATGGCTAGAGGCGGCGGGGGGAGGTGCCAGGCTGGACCTGCTTCTCCAGCCGCTTCATAGTTTCATAGTTTCTAGGGTTGGAAGGGACCTGAGCAGATCATCGAGTCCGACCCCCTGCCATGGCAGGAAAGAGTACTGGGGTCAAACGACCCCAGCAAGGTATACATCTAGCCTCCTCTTAAATACCCCCAGGGTAGGAGCCAGCACCACTTCTCTTGGAAGTTGGTTCCAGATCCTAGACGCCCTGACCGTGAAGTAGCACCTCCTGATATTGCCTAAATCTACCCTCTGCCAACTTGTGGCCATTATTCCTGGTCACTCCTGGTAGTACTCGGGGGAACAGGGACTCCCCCAATGTCTGCTGGTCCCCTCTGACTAGTTTGTAACAGGCCACTCGATCTCCCCTCAGCCTTCACTTGTGGAGGCTGAACAGGTTCAGGTCCCGTAGCCTCTCCTCATAGGGCCTGCCCTGCTGCCCCCGATCATGCGAGTGCCCCTTGATCCTGCAGGAGGTCTCCCCTTGGGTCGTACTGCCCCAGGCTCCTGTCATCTTTGACAGGCAGCTAGGGGCACATAAATATTAATTTTCTAAATTTTTAGGGGCCCTGTGGGCCAGTTAGAATGGCCTGGTGGGCCAGATTTTGCCCACCCCTAGGTTAATGTCTCCTTTGTCTGGGACAGTAGTGTAACTAATCCTCCCAAGGCTTGCAACTTTGATATGGTGGAGAGGTGTTTGTGCTTAGGGATGTATATATCATTTAAAAAATATTCATTTAACCTCCTCTAATTATATCAGTTAAACAATTACATGATAACACAGGAGCTCCCACACAGCTGCTGCTTGGAGCCTCCCAGCTCCTGGGGCCCTTTGACTGTGGGAGGAGGCAAGCCCAACCAGACAACATAGCCCAGGTGAAGCCCTGTGCTGGGAGGGAGGGAGCACCTGTGAATGAGCAGCTAATTGATTAATTGATGAGTCATTAAGTTGCTCCCTGTTTTCCTTTTAGGCTATGGCAGTGGTTCTCAACCTTTTTTTGTACCAGGACCCATTTGTAAACATCCGTGGCCAGTACCAACCCAGTGCCACTCACTCCAACCCACTGTTCCCTGCTCCTAGGTCCCAGCCCTGGGGCGAGAGGCATAGGAGGCCCCAAACAGCCCCTTGCAGGCTGGAAATCTGACAGCCTTCAAGGGAAAAGCCATGGTTTTCCACATTTTTCTCCTTTAAAGAAGAATTCATTTTGTTGATTGTAACGGGGCCATCATGAGGCTGGTTACAACATTGGCCCACCCACCTGTCTAGGGCAGTCAGTTCTCACTCACCTGCCACACCTTCACGTATCAAAATAGATGGAAAATGCAGGAGGCTGCCCAATTTATTGCCACGATGACAAGGGCCAAATACACAATTCTCAGCCTTCCCTTATGCTGTGTCCCATGCTTCATAGAAGGCATCTAGATCCACTATTATTCTACGGTCTCTTTAGTTGGGCCGCACCCAGCTTCTGGCCCAAAATTGGCCTCAGGCATCCTCAGATGTGCTTTGACCACATGCCCCCTGCTGGGGCTGCTACTCTGCCCCCTGCTGGGGCTGCTACTCTCACACACACTCTGGGCTCAAAAAGTTTGCTTGTGACCCTTTCATATATTCTTGCAACCCACTTTTGGGTTGCAACCCACAAGTTGAGAAACACTGGACTATGGGTACTATTGCACCCCACCCCATCCACCTCCCCATCCCTCCCTCCTGCTTGCTTGCCCTACTGCCTTCTGGGACACTGCACAGGTTCCCTTCCCCACTTCCCTGCCAGACTACGCCAGCTCTGAGCTAAAGGATAACCAGTAAACTATCACTGCACTTACTGTTTAAATGATTAATCATTTACCCTTTCACATCCCTATTTTTGTTACCAGGGACCTCAAGAATCATTCTTGCTCACTATTAACCATGGCATAGAACTTTCTTGTCATCTCTCTGGTCAATGCTCCTGCCTCTCATCTTGACCCAAACCTGAAGATGGGCTGAGGTATTCAGTTTGTCCTGCTTTTCATCTTGTTGATATGGAGAAGCTGGATTTCTCCTAGAAAGAAGGCTAGTGATTTCTCATGGGGTATTTGAGTATCTGTTTTTTCCATAGAAAGAAGGGCCTGGGCAATTGTCATTATGCTGGAAAACACCAAGGGCCTTAGCTGATAAGAATAGCTGGAGATGTGCCTTTCTGCAAATCCTGCTAGGGCTTGGAAATCTTCACTAGTTTATTTGTTTACCTTTGTAGCAAGGTTCCCTCTAGGGGTGACTGAAGCCCCGGGAGTCCCTTCAGCCCTTACCCACTCTGGTTTCTTTGGGCAGTCACCCCTTCATTTGTCTGCCATGTCTTGATGTATTTGCTTTTATATAAAGGAGGCTTTCCCAGAGCTTCCACTCTGCTCTTATTCTAATGTCCACCAGGTTTCTGGTCATTGCCTTATGGGCTAATTGTGTGGCTCCATCCACCCCTACACCACACCTCATGCTTTGCAGATGTCATCATTCAATGATTTTTCACTCCGTATACTCAGCCTTCTCTGGGCTTTCAGGTCTCCTGGTCCCTCACTCAGCTGCTGTCTGGCTCCTGGACCTCTTGGTCCCTCACTCAGTTACTCTCTGGCTCCTGGACTTGCTGGTCCCACACTCTCTGGGCTCCTACACTCCCTACTGTGCCCCTAGGGATCACCTGCAACTCCTTAGTCCCTTCCCAAACCTTTAAACTGCTGCTGCCTGTATTCTCCACATTGACATTCCAGGCGTACAGCCATCCTGCTTAAGAGATGTTCCTACAGCAGCCTCCTGGATCTTACTGCCTACTCAACTCAGGGTCTGGGCTTATATCTTGTCTAAGCTCATCCCTCTCCTAATCAGGTGAGGCTCTCATTAGTTTCCTTTGCCACCTGCAGGCTGCTTTTCAGGCTGCCTCTCTTAAAGTGGCATGAGCTTGCCAAGAATCCTGTCACATACCTCCCCGCTTTGGCGATCCTCCCGAGGGTTTCCCAAATCTCCTTTTCTGTTAGGGTGTGGTCCTTTAGCCTTTCTCCTCCATGATGTAACCCACAAGGCAGTGGTAGCTGGGGTTTTCAGGTGTCCCATACATGCCGTTCCCTGGGGTGGCTACATGTGATATTTTATAAGGCTACCTCCTCACCACAAGTAGCCCCACCACACTAACCAGCCCCAGGGGGGTGCCATTTCCAGTCTTATCCAGGACCAAGAGATTCCCTCTCTCTTCTGAGCTTCTTGGGTGTGCTCTATGCAGTTCTCTGAGGCTATCCATTCTGGATATCCTCTCCTGCACCCCACAGGCTCTCTCCTAGTCCCTGCATTTGTGCCCAAACCTCAGTGCTTGCCCTCAGGGTCTCTCCTCCACACGCAGCCTTCATTTCTCAGACCCTTCTCACCATGGATGGTACTGCCTCATCCATCTCTGTCCTGAGCCACAAGTTCCCTGATCCCCTTCATCTCTGGCTGTGGCCACTCTCTGACCATTGGCTTGTCTCTTCCAAGTATCTGGCCCCACTTTGGGCCAGTTGAGATCTCCAGACACGCAAGCTCCAGCAGTCTCATGCTATGGCTATCATCAGCCTTTGACCCCTCCCTGGGCCCTGCCCCCACCTTGGGCCAGTGAGACACTGTGAGATCAGTCCCTCTGCTTCCAACCCTTGCTCACCCGTGGTTCTGCTCTCTGTATGGACCGCTTTCCCAGCCAAAGTATAACTGTAGCAGGGTGCCCTCCAGAGATGGCTGTGAAGCCCCTGGAGTCCCTTCAGCCCTCATCCAAGTTCCCTGATCTCCTTCATCTCTGTCTGTGGCCACTGTCTGACCTTTGGCCTGTCCCTTCCAGCCTGGAGATCACAACTGGCCCAAAGTGGGGCCAGGTACTTGGAAGGGACAGGCCAAAGGTCAAAGAGTGGCCACAGCCAGAGATGAAAGGGGATCAGAGAACTTGTGGCCCAGGGCAAAGATAGATGAGGAACCCACTCTGGTCCCTGGGGCAGCCTCCGTTATATAAAAGCAAATACAACAAGGCTTGGTTGGTGAATGAAAGTGTGATTCAGTCCCACAGAGACCACTACCCACAGAGACCAGAGTGGGTAAGTGCTGAAGGGACTCCAGGAGCTTCATGGCCACCCTTGGAGGGCATCCTGCTACAACCTTAAAAAATTCCATCTCACCCCATCCACTCCCACTAATTGATCCTATTTTCTACTTTCAAGCTCTTGGTAATTCAACAGCAAACAGAATATATTGGATGCAAGGGGAATGGTTGGATCTGGTTGTCTTCTGTGCAATGGCTAAAACAGTGTTTCCCAACCTTTTCCAGCCCAAGGCACACTTACATCAATAAAAATTTTCCATGGTACACCTGTTAAGGCATTTCCCGTTCCCGTACTTAAGAACTCATTGTAGCTCATTGCCACCACAAAATTCCATGGCAGAGCTGTTCAGAGGCTCACAAACTACACATCTTCCACAGCCAACACATGCACAGTAGATGAATTTCCTTCTGCTTGGCTGGTTCTCTCTCTCCTACACAGCCAACACATGCATGAGTCTTCTGTGAATATTTAATCAGTGCAGCTTATTCGTTAGTTCTAGGTGGCTGGAGAACTTTCTTCTCATTCCAAAATTCTCGCAGCACACCAGGGAGCTCTTTGTGGCACACTGGTGTGCTAAGGCACACCGGTTGAAAAGCGCTGGCCTAGAAAACCATGTTATAGCAACACACAGGCTCTAGTGAAATACAGTATCCAGATTTCTTTGGTGTGTGCTTCTTCTTGTTTCTGCTCAATATTTTACAACACATTTGCTGTGAAATCTCTCCTCATGACTGTGCCTGGCTTCCTTTTGGTAATATCACCTGAAAAAAAAAGAGTAGCTCCAGGTTTCTTTTTAATTATTATTTTTTAGTAATGTTGTCTGTTTTCAGTCCTTGCAATGGCATAAACTAGTGGTGCTCAACCTAAAGCCTTCAGACCAGATCCAGCTCATGGAACCATTTCATCTGACTCATGGAACTCTCCACCGGTCCAGAAATTTAGTAGCAAGAAAGCAGTGGCAGCATTAATTGTTGCTCCCCTGCTGCCAAATTTCCAGCCAGCGGGGAGCCCTGTGGGCTGGATGATTTGGCCCTCTGTGCCAAATCACTAGTCTGTGGTGGGGTTCGCATGCACGGTCACTTCATGGCCAGATCCAGTGCGTTGGGTCAGGCCAACATGCAGCCAGCTCCAATATGCAGGATCAGGCCAGGATGTGGGATCTAGCCCACAGGTTGGCTCAGTGCCACCCATTCTGTCCACAGGTGAAAGGTTGAACACCACTAGTATAAGCTAGTCTTTCTTCAGTCCTTTCAGATCACAGAAATCAAAATGTCTCCTGAAGAGTAGTTAGAAGGTCAGTAATTATAAAGAAAAAAAAATAATACAGCCAACTAGGGAATTATGGGCACCCCAACCTCCAGAGAATTATAGATTGCTTCCTGGCACAGGATCTGATTGGTCTGGTGAAAGATGGAGAAGTCTTGGAAATGATTTTGGTGATCTGATTTTTAGGCTGCTCCAGCCTGTCCCCTCTGAGGAGCCTTAGGGCTTCTGTAGCTTTCACAGCATGGTGGAACCTCATGTTAAGTGGAAATCACTCTACCATACTCACTTTTCTCTTGACACTATCCTTTGTGGCAGTAGATAAAGGCAGTTAGCATAGGAGATAACCATGGTGCCTTGTATCAGCACAGATCATTCCTATATAGGGGGAATTCAGCTGATTATTGGAGGTTGGAGTCTCCCATTTTACAACTTCTGAGTGGCTCCAAGTGCCTGAACATGGCAAGAATTTTTTTTCTTCTTTCCCTAAGATACCAGGAGGCATTCAGAGGTGGTATGTAAGATGGTATATTTAAGCTGGACCTAGTTCTACATAGGCAGTTTTGGCATAGTGATAGGAAATCAAACATGAGCGGATCTAGGATTTTGAAAATGGGGTGCAAGTGCTACAGCACATTATCATGTATAACATAATATGTATTTTTCTCCAGTTAAGGAGAAACTAGAAGCTTTACTAACAAGCTAGGGGCTTAGGGCTATATTATTCAGTTAAAATGGAAACAAAAACAAATGTAACTTTATTGGAATGTGCATTAACTTGCTATATCATATATCATGTATAAAAAAAATCACAGTGAATTAGCTGGAGCGGATGGGAGCGGGGGGAACCCACACGTGCTCAGTGGTGAACCCAAAAGTGGACCGAAAGTCTGGGTCTGCCGGTACCCGCTGGGACTCCCCACACTGCCTTTGACTTGGCAGTCCATTTCCAGGTCTGCTGCCAAGTGCATGGGGGAGCCCCTGCACTCCTGTGGGATGCTCCATCCGCCCCACCATCACAGCATTCATGAGCCGCCTGGTACCTTGAGGTATGTAGAAAAAATGTTTAAATCTGTGTCTATGTCCAAATCGCTGAATCTCTCCAATCAATTCAGAGAGTTCCAATTCAATTCAGAGAGATTAAAGGGTCTCCTGATGTGCTTCAGATTCGGAGATTCAGCCACTGAATTGGGCTGAATCTCCACCGAATTGAATCAGTGGCCAAAGCTTCACACAGCCCTACTGTCCAGCCCACTGCCATCAAATCACTGTTAAAATTATTTACTCTTCTAGTTGTGGAAGCAACTAAAATGTGCTTGGCTCTTTGTAAATCAAGCATAGAATGGAATGGAATAAGGAATGTGAAACAAGGCAGAGTGATGTGCAGGGATCTGCACTTTTTCAAGTTTCAGGCTTGGTATTAAGTTGCAAGAAAAATACTCTAACATTTCCTCACAGGATCTATACAGTCCAAGCCATTATCTTCCTCCTTCAGCAGATCTCAGCTTCACAGGCAGAGTCAATAATCTTCTCCCACTGTTTGATACCTCTCTCCATGGAAATGAGCATTGGTTTATTCAAGAGGTGGATAGGTGCACTAGAGAAATGACTAAGCCACCATTACTGAAGTCACAAAAGTCAGGCAAAAGGCAGGGCAGGGTGGCACCTGGAGACTAACTCATGCTGAAATGCCTATGTTTTCATAGGCAACATCCTAATTCATCTGATGCTGGAAGTAGAAAGGGTAAAACTGATTTCCATGGCCATTGGAGCAAGCCATATATGAGTAATAGCCTCATAGGCAATTCATGAGTGTGTTCTGGGGATGGGAACACCTGAAATAAATAAACAGGAGAATTAACTGAGGTCCTCAGAAATAGGGAGATTTTCCATGGACATTTTTTTCTGAGAAAATTTAAATAATGAAATATTTCAGATGGGAATGTTGTCACAGCAGCTTATAGAAGACATAACCCATCTGCCCTGTGCTGGCATTCTCTTCCCTAGACTGGTCTCCCTGTTTAGATAATTGCTTCTTAGATTCAGCACACTCTCCCCTCCTGGATGTCAGAGGTGATGGTTCTTAGCATAATGGGAGACGCAGTCCAACCAAGGAGCCCCTCCTGTGGGGAGCATAAGGTGACCAAACTACAGCTCCCCTGTGACACTGTAGCAGCATATCCAAACTGAAATGCTTCAGCTTCCACATGTCTGTATTTTGTATGAAAAATTAAAATTGAGATGCCTAGGGCACAGGTACAAATGTGCACATATGCATTCACAGTCATTGCAAATGCACAATCTAAGCTGCTGCTCCTGTGAAAACTCAGCCTGTAATCTGTAATACATTTCCTTCCTGCATAAACAATAATAGAGCCTTTGGGCTGTATTTTGATTCCAGTTTAAAGTAACTTTTGCTCCTAGCGGGTGCATCTACAAGAGATACTTTACTACACATTAGACTAATCTAATGCATCAGTGAAGTGTTAGTGTCTACATGTGCACAGTAAATTAGGCTAATGTGTTATTTGCACATACCAGGGGTTTTTAACCTTTTTTGGTTGGGGTATCTCCATTGGCCAGTCAAGAAGTGGGGAGTCCCCCAGCAGCTGGTTGATGAGCTGGGGGGAGGGAGGGGAGGCATTGAAAACTCCTGGCACATACCAACTATGAACTGGCGGGCTTAACCACTGCTCCTTGTCACACTGGAATTTCAGGGACCTCTACCTCGTTCTTCCCCCCTCTCACCTGCCACATCTTTGATGTGAAGTTAGTTCTCAGGAGTTTAGATGGTATCTTGAGTGATGATTGTACAGGCAAGGTCAGTCTTGTGCAGGGCTTCACCACCCTCACACTCTGCCCCTATTCTCTTGGGTGACAAGTCGTATCTTCTTGCTGGTATTGAGTGTGAGTAGCCAGTTCTTGGATCCTCTCCAGCCCAATTGGCTGTGGGCTTCGTGAGAGATCATGGCTGTGCCCTCTAGGCAGGTGGCTTTTCCTCAAATGTCTCCACACTGCTTGCGATAGTCTTCCTTCTCTTTGGGATCACTGAGTCCTGGAGAGATGAATTCTCTGCTTGCCAATCCCAGGATTCATGTTCAGATGCTACTGGGTCTCGGGTTGACTCTTGGGCTTGATTGATCAGAACTCAGGTGTGCAGGGAATCAGGCTTTTCCTCTGCTATACTTCCCTAGCTTGGGATTACTACTTAACAACACAAAGAAAAACTTCTGAGGCTGCACTGGGCTTCAACTCCACTATCTGCAGCCCTCTGAGCCAGTAGGCCGTTTTACTCAGTTCCTCTGGGCAAATTCCTTCTTTACCTAGGTCTACCCAGGACTCTCTGAGGCTGGCTGATGTTGGGTGTCCCTTCTCCCCATCTTTCCTGAGGGTGTAGTACTCTCTCTCTCTCTCTCTCTCTGGGGTACTCCTCCTCCCGATGCCTCCATCTCCTGGCCAATAAGCTACCTGAAACCCCCTGCTGTCCAGCTTCACTTATCTGCATGGTAGGTTGGGATGGTTCCCCATTTCGGGTCGTAGTCTCTCTGGCATCGCACAAGGGTTCAGCTTGGTGCGTCTCAGCTGTGGCCGAGTCCTCTTTCCGGTCTGGCTGCGGCATCCCCTCTTCTTTTACACCAAATGCTATGCTCTGCTCGACATTCTCCCCCCACCAGTCCCTGGCACTGCTCCCTCCCTCTTTTCCCCCCAGTCCCAGTGCTGCTTCCCTATCACTTCTCCCCCTTGGTCCCTGCACTGCTTCCCCCCTGCATCTTTCCCCCCATCCCCTTCAGTCCTGGTGCTGCTTACTCCTATGCTTAGGCATGGGGCATTGCCCCAAACCATTGCTGCTGAGTCAGTCTGCAATCCCAAGGTCCACATGGCTGGGAACTCACTCCCCAGAGCCCAGGCTTGACCCCTATGCCTTCTGCCAGCTCTCTGGAGCTCCCCCTGGCTGCTACAGGGGGGCTGAGACAGCCCTGGACTGAACTGCTCCCATTGGTAGCAAATTTGCTTCTGACTGGGGTACATATGTAGATGTACACCAAGGAGCACTTGATTGAGCCTGACTTTTTCTTCACAGAAAATTCAAGTGCATTAATTGCACATGTAGACGTGCCCAGAGTTACTGAGATAAGAACCTGACCCTTTGTATGTTAATAAGTCATAAATACAAAATCTCAATCATCTGCACATTCAGTTTCTCCCACACACACACTTCTTTGAGCTACAGAGATGTAAATGAGGGCAGCGTTTAGTTTGTACAATTTAAGTCAAGTAAAGGGTATGAAGTAATACAGGAAATATAAAATGGAGGTGAACAGTCAAACTCAGGCACAGCTGAAGGTCAGCCTTTACCTTGACTTTGCTAAGATATGTTGGATTGTTTCTTAACTGGTAAATGCAATAAAGGTTTCCATAGAAATTCAGTCATATTCTAGTTCAGGTCTGAACTGTCTTATTGATTCATGGGATTTATGTTTTGTCCAATAAACATCTCATATTCATGCCAATCCAAAAGTTTATGCTCAGGCAGACAATGGCACCACAAGTACTTATGTAGCCATGATACATCCTCTTTGTGGAGGAGGATGGTAGGAGGTAGAGGGAGAATTAGAAGAGAAAGGAAGGAGGGACTTTCTAGAACAAATAGAATTGCTTGGTCATCATGAATTGCAGTGGGCTAGGAGAGCTCTCCGTGCTTCTTGCTCTGGGGAACACCTTGCCTGTGTCCTGCAAAATGTGCACAGGAGACTGTGACAGTGGAACAGTTACCCAGCAACAGCTATGCAGAGATGTTATAGCACACAGATGTTGCCATAGCTGTGCAACTGGTTGCTGACAGCATCCTTCAGCTCTCCTGGCAAGAGTTAAGAAGTGGGGTTTCAATGGTGGGGAAGTAAGAAGCAAGGACCACTTGCATGATCAGGGAGCAGCAGGGCAGGCCCTATGGGACCTGAACCTATTCAGCCTCCACAAGAGAAGGCTGAGGGAGGATCTAGTGGCCTGTTACAAACTAGTCAGAGGGGACCAGCAGGCATTGGGGGAGTCTCTGTGCCCCCGAGCACTACCAGGAGTGACTAGAAATAACGGTCACAAGCTTGCAGAGGGTAGATTCAGATTAGACATCAGGAGGCACTACATCACTGTCAGGGCAGCTAGGATCTGGAACCAACTCCCAAGTGAAGTTGTGCTGGCTCCTACCCTGGGGGTCTTTAAGACAAGGCTAGACAATCACCTTGCTGGGGTCGTTTGACCCCAATACTCTTTCCTGCCATGGCAGGGGGTCGGACTTGATGATCTGTTCAGGTTCCTTCTGACTCTACCAACTATGAAACTATGACCATAGCAACAAAAGGTGCAGTTTTCTGGAGAGGTCCTTGCTGCTGCTGCTGCTGCTTCTGCATTTGATTGACAAGAGGTGAAATGCCTTGTAAGTGGCAAAATCTGCAGAGGCGGAGTCCCTCTCCATGCTTATCCTGCATAGTCTGTCCTGATCCCTTTCCCATGCATGCTTCCCCTTGTCAGTGCTGCATGGAGGAGCTGCTACGGACCTTTGGAAACAGAGGAGGGCTTCTATTTTCTTATCTTGGCTTGGTAATATTTTCCTGTTTCTATATCTATATCAATATTTTCCAAGCAAATGAGTGTGATGTCCTAGGCAAAGGCTGGTTGGCAAAGTGCTGCAAAACCAAAGGGGTTAATTTTTGACAGGAGGAAATTAAGGTAATCTTCTGACCCCAGTGGAGCCCTGCTGATTCACAGGAGCTGAGGATTTGACCCCAAATTGCTGTTTCCATGTAAATATCTCTAACAGTATAATAATAATAAAAAAAGAGAGGTCAAACTGGAAAATGCTGCCAAAACACAATGGAACCAGAAGGCTTTTAACATTATTCAAATTAATCACATTTTCTTGTTGTTATTTTAAAATATTTATAGAAGGATCTAAAATGTCTATTATTTGCCCAGCAGAACAGAATATCTCTCAGGTGATTACACAATTATCCTGTGTTATATGTACTTCATAATACAGAATGGCTGCTTTTTCAAGTAATTAGCCCATACTCTATCCATACGGAAGATTTAATGAAATCTCGGTGATATTTCCTTTCTTTTCTGTGGAATACATTTTGGTGGCATCAGAGCAAAAAAGATACTCTAACGTGATAGAGGCAAATTCATGGCTGGCATAAGTCAAAGTAGTGCCATTAAAGTCAGTGGAGCCATTCCAATTTACAACTGAAATTTTTTTCCCCCCTATTCATAGGACTAAATTTCAATGCCATATAATCCTGTCTGTTCCTGGAGTTACTCCAGATTTGCACTTCTGTATCTGGGAACATTATTTCTGCCATTAACAAGAACTTCATAAGATTCTCTCCCACATTCTGTAGAAGATCATTCAGGAATCTTGGCCTTGAGGCTAAGCTGGAAGCCAAAGTAAATTTTTATGACTGACAGCCTTAAACATAAAAGCTCAAACTGCACTTGGATAGTTTGCTTACTTGACTGCCCAGAAAATATGGAAGCAACAGTGGAAAGTGAGGTGTGTGGTTATACTGGGAATGCCATGCTTGTGTAATGCTGCAACATGAAGCTGAAGGCCAGTGTCTGTCACTTACCTAAATGCACCAGTATCTGGCATAGCAGGACTTTGGGAACTGTGCTACTTTTTGTTGGGTTTGTTTTCCTTTGATGAAATTACTTTGGTTTCATTCTTATATAATAACTGGCCAATTCCTAAAATGGTCACAATATTATGTTATCACAGGGGTGGGCAAAATACTGCCTGTGGGTTGGATCTGGTCCACCAAGGGATTCTGTCCAGCCTGCAGTAGTTCCTTCAGCCCCTCCTGGCCCAGGCTTGAAGGGCAGCTTGGGCTGTGGCATGTGTGGCCAGTTCCATTCCTCCAGATGTGCAGCAAGGCAGAGGCTGCGTGGTGGCCAAACTCAGGTTCCTAGCAGCCCCTGTGGCAGCAGCTCACTCAGCTCCTGGGCGCCGCTTCCTGCCCACCTGCAGCCCCATCCCATCTGAATCTATATCTATAGATAGAGATATATAGATATATGTATATAGCTAGAGATATAGATATGAATATAAACTAAATATATGTATAAAAATATGTGCGTTTGTATATGTATGTGTGTGTGAATATGGCTTGATCACATGTAACATGTACTCATGTGTAACTCCATTAAAGTCAACAGAAGATCTGCACATGGAATGGCTAACTGGACTGAGCCCTAGTAATGTTCATTCCCCTAGGATACCAGTTGTAGCAAGTCCATGCTCCTGGGGATACTGTTTAAAACTGTCTTTACTGTACTGATGATCCTAATTGGACAGATAAAACAGCAAATAGTAAAGTGATGACAATGGACTAATTACTGTAACTCTTTATCATTTTTTCTGATCTCTAGCCTTAGCATTAAGCATGTTCTCTTTTTCAGTTTCTGACTTTGAAGAACCAAAATAATTCACAAATAGGAACTATCCCTTTTATATTTCAGGCAGTGGAAAAAGCATTTGCAGTGCCAGCTGGGTTTTATTGGCAGACCATAGAAACCGATGAAAAATACTTCCCTAGCAGCAGTGACATTGGGACTAGCAGAGATATAGATACAGAGGTAAAGAATTCCTGTCTGAATTTTAGAATTAAGTGGAAAGCTAAGGGAAGATCAAACCTGGTATGGAATATTTGAACTCACAGAATTGTTACAAATACACAAATACTCATTTTCAAATGTTTCTCACTCTAATATACCAGCCAAACCTTTGGTATCATTAATTTTGATCTAGCCATTGCACTGAGCCTGCAAAGATTAAACTCTGAAATGTAAAGGCTAGAGAAAATGATACCAGTCAGGTGCATATCAGCAATGCAGACTTATTTTGAAATACCAAGCCAGCTTGACTGCAAGCTGATGTGTCATAGAGTTTGTCTGTATTTTAGAATTTCTCAATAAAAGATTTAGTAAGTCTGGTTTGGGAATTTCAAAACTTCACCACAAACTTGATTTACAGATACAGATGTTATGATTTTCTTTCTAAATGTGCATCAAGATGGACAAGCTGCTAAGAAAGCTCAATACTCCTGCTTCAATCCTTCACTGTGCCTAAGGTTTATCAATAGGAGTTGAAGACATGGGGCACTTAGCTGGATCATGGATGGTGCTGACAGACATAGGAAAAAAACCAAAACTGCACTTTACCAGAATAGGAATCATGTTGGTTTGACCTGGCTCGCCCAGCATCTGTATAGCTCACACGCTTCAGCCAGGCTTTTTGGCATTCTTATCTAATAGCTGATTCAATCAGTTATTAGATAAAAGTGCCAAAAAGGCCAGGTGAAATGTGTGAACTACAAAGGTGCTGGGTGAGCCGGGTCAAATTGACACGATTCCTATTCTGGGCATGCACTGTGCTCAGTGCGGGGGCATGCTGAGCTGAAATTAAAGTGCTGGGGTTTTTTTCCCACCATGTCTATAAGCACTTGAAGTTCCTGGCTTCCTTCTGTAACACGTGCTGGGGCTAGTTCAAGAATCACACTTCTGAGTTTCTACAGGCAGCTCTTAGAAAGACATCTTCACAGTGCAAGGCATTGACAAAGGTAAACCCTGAGAAGGGAAAGGATAAAATGGGGTGATTGTTGATGTTCCCCCTACCTTACACAGACATGCTCAGTTATATCACCGCCCATGATATAATTCACCACTTGGGATGTCTCCATGAAGGTTTTATGAGGCATAGAGCTACAGGACAATTCCTTTCTTTTTAGCTTATATGAGCAATGGGTTAATAATAGGGGAATTATAAGTAAATGAAGAGAAAACAATTGAGTTTTTTTTCTAGTTGGACTAGACTTTTTATTCCTCAGTTAGATTTATAACTTCGTTTATCATAATGTTGTAAGCCTCATTATGTGTTTATGGGGGAGCAGCATTTGGTAACACTTCATTTAAAGTGTCCAGTAATGATGAATTCATTTGGCATTCACTGCAGCAATAAAGCTCCTGATTGAGGATGGTATTGTGTGTCTGTATGGAAGGGAGAACTGTACACAAAATACAGGCCAGTACAGTCATGCTCTTCAGATATCCACTATCCCTGAATTTCCAGAACAACCCAGATTCTTCCATTACATCATGTGCACTTTGAGTACAATATTCCTCCTTACGGGGGAGTGAAGTACATTTAAAATAAAAAGAGAATTAAATGGAGAACATTTTTTTCATGGTGTATATATTCATTATATAGCTATGGCTATGCCTACATGATAAACTCACCGTGCCTGGAAGCGACACCTTCAGCAGGCTGCACTGTTTTGCTCAGGTTGCCTCTTAAACCAGAATCAGTATGGCTGTGTTCACACAGCATTGCAGGCGTACTAGTTAGTATGGGAGCAGGCTGATTAGTGCACCTGAAATCCTATGTGAAGGCAAATACTGCTTCCATTTTAGATGAGGTAGCCCACATAGAGCAACACAGCATGTTGGAGGAAGGGTAAGTTTACTGTGTAATGGCAGTTTTTGTACCATATCTGAGGACGGACTGAATTAATTCCTCTAGAAAATAAGATTGCGGCATATAAATAAATTATAGTTCGCCTTTGGTATCCACTTTTTGGATTATATTCTTGTATTGATTTTGGAATTGCCATTAATATGGAAAAATAGCTATCTTGTCTCTTGCTATTATTTGACTACAGAATTAATCAGCAGAGTCAATACATTTCATGTCCTGCCCCAAATAACCTACAGTTCTGACAGTAACAAATCAAAGGAAAATGCCATATTTTTTTACATACAACACACAACTTTCCCCCTAAAATCACCCCTGCCCCCAAAATTGGGATGTATGTTTTAAGTGGGGAGGCTGTTTTCTGGAAAATAAGCAAGTCTGAAAATACTTTGCATGCCATGAAGCTGCCAAGATGTCAGAGTCCTAGGTTAATCCTCTCATAGCCATACCTATTGGCTGAGCTTGCACCTAAAGCAGCAGGTGAGCTGTTTGTATTATCTTAATGAGGCCTGTGATGTGGAAATAGCACTTTAAGTACAGTAACTTATATAAAAAGCTTCTTACAGTAAAAAATCCGAACAGTCTTGCTGCTGCGTTTGCAAAGGTCTGGGGCCTAACCGGGGAAGTTCCTGGTACCAGGTACTTCACCCAGACTGTTTCCTTGGATGCCACATTTCTGGACACACTGTGTTTCCAGGAGGACTTACTCTATGTCACAGTTGGCCATGACTCTGGAAAAATATTTTTTTCTATGTTCTGCCTTCCAGAACCAAGGTGTGTGTTTTATTCAGGGTGTGGTATATGTGAGAAAATAAGGTAGTTCAGGTGACAAAAGGCATTATATATTATAAGTGTTAATATCATGGTAGTGCACGGGATCCAATCATGGGCTAGCAAAGTAGCGTGTTGATCACTATAAATACACAACAAAGAGTCCAGAAAGATCATACAGCATAAGGAAGACATGGGGATTAAATCTGAAGACAAAAAAGAGAGAGATATTTACATGTGATTGATATCTATGGTTCTCTCTAGGAATAGAAACGTCATTGTCACTAATAGGGGTGTGCTTGTTTGTCCTTTGTGACCTTTGCCTTTCTGTTCAGGTTGCCTTGGTGTTGCTATTTGAAAACCTACTCCAAAACCCTTTGGCCACCCATCATATGCTACAGTTGATTCTCAGTGCTGGTTTGGATATCTGCGGACTCCGCCTACTTTATCCCCAGCACAACCTGCTGCTCTCTACCACAGGTAATATCTTATCTGCACACAGAACTTACACCAATTTAACTACACTGGTTAGTACTATGGGGTGGTATGAGCGTGACTTCAGGCTTGCCCTTGTCTTCTCCTCTGAGAGTCAGACACATTCTGGGCTGTTTGCTTTCATCTGTTCCCTATGTTATATTTCTACAAGTGTTGTAACACTGACATTTTCTGTAGCCTTTTTTCTTCTGTAAAAGGTCTTTCCTAAATCTCCATGTTCTTACTGAATGTATGGGCTAGTGACCTGGATGGAATTGGGGCTAGAATGAAAGAAACCTAGCACAGTTTAGTACACGTGCTTTAAACATTATATTAGCCCCTAGTGGTTGCCCTGGAGTTTTCTTCTATAAGGAACTCAAATTGTCTCCTGATCTTTGGCCTTTAAGCCTTAGGAAACAGTAGGGTCCTACCTTATTTCCACTGGTTTTTACCTTTGGCACAGTGTAGAGTGTTTTAGTTTTGTTTTCTAGGGGTGCTTTGAAGCTGTGGTGTGTGTGAGGGGTTAGAGTGGATAGTTTGGGGGACTCATTAGGGAAAATGATTGCCTACAAACACAAGGCACTAGGCTTGATAGCCCAGGAAGTTCCTGATAGTCCTATGCTCCGATATCCCTGTATCAATTCTTAGATAGCTTTTGGTGGTGGGGGACTGGTACTCTGGCCCTTCCGCAGCTGCTTTTTATAGTTTGGCAGATTGCTGATCTCCCACCTTTTAATCTGGGAGAATAGAGGGGAAATGGAGGCAGGAAACCCAAACATTTGTATGATGAGTGTCTAATGTTGGCTGCCCAAATCCATAATATTAGGCATCTGTGTTGAAAATATGGCCCTTATAACTTCTCAGAGCCTCAGTTTTGTCCATTTAAAAGCAAGATGATAAAACCTACCTCTTAAGATGTGTATCAGATTTAATTAACTGCTAACTTTCAAGATCTTAGTTTGAAAACCATCCCATAACTACAAGAATAGGGATTGCCTCTGTAACACAACAGTTCTGTGTATTTTTAAGCCAAGAAGTTCTCGTGAAAGACCTATGTGTGACAACAGGACATGTACTCATGTAATCCATTTCGCTTGGGAAAGAATGTTGGCAGACTGAGACTGAGAGAAACAGGTTTTCTTTTTGTCTGGACAGAAATTCAGTCAAAACCAGGTCAGTCACTCAAAGAAATTCTGCAGTGTCCCTGCTTCTTTGTCACATTTGAAAACAGTGGAACCAGACTAGCTCATAAATATGATTACTGCTTCAGTTGTCTCAGCAGTGTGGATTTAACGTGTTTTCACCAGTGACTGGAGGGCTTTGGAAATTAATAAGAAAACCATGAAGTCACCAATCAGTAACAGAAAACAGGTAGAATTCTGCTTTCAGATCTGGTTTCTGATGCTCTACCCTTTGGACATGCTGTGAAGAACCACTTCGTATGGAGGGAAAATGTATGTGAACTGAGGTTTGCTACGCAGATCAGAACACTGAATTTTACCCTTCACTTGGAAACTTAAAAAAATACAAATAGGTTGAAGTTTAAATTGTAAACCCATGAGATTAGGATCCTGATTTCCCTGTAAGAACTGAGGTCATTAAATGTATCTAAACACCAGTGCAGAGGAAGATGTATCCTGCCTCTCATTTTCTGATCACTGTAATGGGAGCCATACAGAAGTGAATTGGATTCCATTCCTTCACCCACCTGGCAATCCTCATGAAGGCAGGCTGTGTGTTTGGCGAGGGGGTTGTTACAGAGGGGAAGAGAATGTTCTGCTGTGGATCTTCAAGTATGACAGGAAATAAGGAAACCCAGAACTCAGGTCTTAGCAAGTAGATGAAGGGTTGGTGGTCAGGTATTTTCTTTTGAGATGTCATTACTCCTCATTCCTTCCCCACACAGCCCAGATCCTGACTCTGTCCAGGGTGAATGAGCAGTTTATCTGTAGCTTTAAATAATTTCCAGTTGCGTCCTTTCATCAGCTTTCCTATTTCCATGAAAGGATCAGAAAATAATCCACTTATCTTGCCCAGATTTCTTCCTAGCTTCCATCCCCACAAAGTGAATGGTCCATATCTGGGTTCTGTGGTTTTCAGTGAGATCCACTCCCACGGTATCCACCTTTACATGTGTGTAGATTTCAGAGTACATAAGAATACAGATTTGGCAGAATTATCTGTTGTGTTAGTTTCCATTGGGAAAGATGGAACAGATCTCCAGCTGATAACAATTTTGATCGTTACACTGTGATTCAGTGGTGCTATGATATCACACCAGCTGAAAATCTGTCCTAGAGCTTGACTGGAGCCAGCTGCTGCCTTTCGTTCTCCTTCCCTAGAACCTCCCGACTCTGTCCTAGCCAGGCATGTTTGTATGGAAGGGTTCCTTTGGCTCAGTAGAAGCAGGAAACACCATAGAACCACTGTTTGGTTCCACCTGCTGCTGTAAGGACATACCTCTCCTCTTAACCCTGCCTGAGCAGTACAGCAGTGAGAGCATCTGATCGTGTTTTATGCTGGCATCCAGGCACTGTCCACTCAAGAAAGATCAAGGCCAGGATTCCAAACGCAGAAATTAGGCAGTGAAGCTGCCCTGACAGTTCTCTCTGTGGCTGCTCTCAAGCAAGCCAAATAGATCTCAAGAGCAGCAGCAAAGGCTGTTGTATGTATGGCCATTACACCTTCAAGCTGGTTGTTTGGCAGGTTAGCTCCTTGGTTAGGTAACCAGCTGTGTCGGATCAGGAGCTGCCTCACATGGGGAGACCCCCTTTGAGAAACAGATGTTACCTTGATAAACATGTAATGGGACCAAGAGATAGGGCTGATTAGTTATCAGTCATCTAGGGAGAATATAGACTTGAAAAGAGGCCTTGAATAGAATGAGTGAGCCTAGAAAGAGGGCACTCTGCTTTAGTCAAACATATGTTTCTCTTTCACAGAAGAGCTGCCTTCTGCTTATTCTCCTGAGGCTGGCAAGGCACCACCAGTTCTGGCATTAAGTTTGAGAGGGCCGAAAGCACGACACACCTTACAGGATATTGTAGGGCCTTCTGATCCACAGCTAGCCCGTGTGACTGACTGCAGCTCCATCAGTGCCCTCTATTGTAGGAGCCGAGCTGAGCCTCTCGTCTACCTGCCCCGCACAGACAGCCGTGTGAACAGGGAGCTGTGCCTTTGGTTTGGAGGAAGAATATATTCTGACACAGCACTTCATTTTGGTGTCCAGAATCCTGCCTGCAAATATAACAGATCAAGGTGACAAATCTATATGATGCATTTCTAAGATCCTCTGATTTTAACGGGGGTTAGGGAGCAGATAGAGTCATTGTTCCCACAGGAAGGGGTGTGGCTACGCGCAACGTCGTATTGGAGTACCAGTCTACTTCTGCATTGTTAATGGGTTACTATTAATGTCTGCAAAGCCAATTCCTCTAGTCACCTTTCTCAATGCTGCTGCTCCCCCACCCCCAATTTAGAAGACTTCATGAAAAAGAAAGGTGGCTAGGAAGGCTTATCACCCTGGTGATCACTGTGCGGGGAAACATGACAGTGGGCACAGGATTTACCAGGGGTGATTGTGACAGGGGGATTCTAGCCCCTGTTACTTTAAGGGAGAGAAAGCACTGCAATCAGTGGGCTGCTGAAGCAGGGCTAACTGCCAGACAGTAAGCAGCTGAGGCAACAGAAAGACAGGATAACTACTTGGGAGCAAGTTGCACTACAGTAGTGCACAGCTCCAGATAAGTATGTAAGTAAGGACTGCAGTGTAGGAAGGGCAAGTGGATTAAGGTGAAGGAAAAACCCCTGTCCTGGGTTGGACCAGAGGCAGTGGTGCTCCTGGGCAATATAAGCTAAGACCCTGAGCTAGAGCCTCAGTCTGGCCCTCGCCTCTTTGGGGAGAAGAGTTTTTGCTAGAACGAAAACTGCAGACATAGGAGGGTACCCTGGAGGTTGGGCAAGAGACAGCATATAGGGAAAGGGGTTTGCAGAAATGGAGAGACCCAAGGTGGGCCTTGAAATTAGTGGATCTGTGTTTGTATTTCTTTAAGTGGATTGTGGCTACAGGAGTGGTGGGGTTTAGGGTGCAGTGCCTGGGAGGCAATCCATGCTATAGAGCAGGGGTTCCCAAAGTTTTTATGCCATGGCCTGGCAAACCACAGCCCAGAAGTGGCCACAGCCCAGCAGTCACAGCTGACCGTGGCCAAAATTTCTGGCCGGCAGACAGGTAAGTATACCTCCACTCCTCAGGCGGGGGAGCAGGCCAAACCCCGCACTGCTGCGGGCCCTGCAGAAGAAGCCGTGGCCTGTTCACTCTGCTCTGGGGCATCCACAGTTTGCCAGTCCACAGCCACTTCTGGTCTGGCAGCCGACCATGCCGCAGACTGGCAGTCAACCCGCTGTGGCCCAGCACTGGGCTGCAGCCCAGGGATTGAGAACTCCTGCTATAGAAGTATATACCAGGATGGAGCCCTTCAGGGGCCTATGGGATGAGTAAATAGAAACCTAGCAGTTCATAGGTTGAAGCAGGCCTACAAGGGCCTGGGACCTGGTGGATTAGAATGGAGAAACAGCAGCTTTACCAGGGTCTGGGACCTCATGAGCTGGAGCAGCCCTGCCAGGACCAGGTGCCTGGGTGACTGGATCTGAAGATAGGGTCAGAGGGACTGGTATGTGAAACAGAGTAAGGCCTTTGAGGCATGGCTGTGGCTGTGGGGGTGTCTGAAGGTCATGATTACTGCTCTTAAGGTGTGATAAGCGCTGGGAGGCTCTGATTAGGCTAACAGGGCTGTGATCAGGGTCAATGAGACACAGTTGCCAGGAAGGCACAAAATGTTGGTCAGCTGACTTAGAATCTGTTGGCATGAGTAACACTGGCGCATGCAATTAAGCAGATTGATTTTACTAGATTTATGCTCTTCATAGCTCACTCTAGGGCTAGGGACAGCTATTCAAAAAGCCTGAGCCTGAATTGATTAAATCTTTGCAGGTTAACCTAACCTGGCTAGGCTGAACCAGTTTGTAACCGTGTAGACATCCCCTCTGGATTGAGGAAATTCAGGCACATGCCTGCTGTGCCTCAGGCTAGAAGTCAGGGGGTGCTAAAGCAGCCCTCCCTTCTCTTCCATAATGCTGAGCTGAGGGGTGTGTGGCCAGGCCCCAACAAGATGCTCTGATTAGGGTGGGGTTCTGCACCCCCCCCCACTTGGTAATAGAGCATTTATCAGCTCTGTTATCAGCATTTAACACTCTATCAGAAAACAAAGCCTCTCTCATTAGTTCAATTGA
>NW_017729002.1:19324527-19328787 GCF_001723915.1 Gavialis gangeticus
TTTACTAGCTGCAGAATCACACTGAAGGCTCATGTTCATCTTGTGGTCAATGATGACCCCCAAGTCCTGTTCATCCATAGTGCTATCCAGTGTAGCACTGCTGAGCCTACAAGCATGTTACGGGTTTTTCTTCCCAAGGTGGAGAACCTTGCATTTTACAGAGTTAAACACCATCAGGTTCTCATCCACCCATTTCCTGAGCCTGTCAAGGTCAGCCTGGATCACCCTCCTGTCCTCAGGTATGGACACTTTACCCCAGAGTTTGGTGTCATTAGTGAACTTGGCCAGTCCATTTCTGACACCAATGTCCACATCATTAATGAAGATGTTGAATAGCATTGGCCCAAGGACAAAGCTGTGAGGGACCCCACTGTTCACAGGGCACCATGACGATTAACTTCCAACCACGGAGCCAATTCTGCCGGCCAGTGGATCGTGGTGAAGCCGAGGCCGCAGTTGGCCAGTTTTGCCAAGAGGTGATCGTGGGATACCAGACTGAAGGGTTTTCTGAAGTCAAGATATATGACATCAATCTCCTCTCCCTTGTCCAGGTGATAGGTCACCTGGTCATAAAAGGAAATAAGATTGGTCAAGCAAGACCTACCTGCAACAAACCCGTGCTGGCTATCCTTCAGGATGTTGCCATTGGCCAGTCTGTTGAGAATGGCCTCTTTGATAATCTTTTCTAAGACCTTACTCTGGGATAGAGGTCAGGCTGATGGGCCTATAGTTTGCCAGATCCACTTTCCTCCCTTTCTTGAAGATAGGCACCACATTGGCCCTCTTCCAGTCTTCGGGCACTTCACCAGAGTGCCAGGAGTTCTTGAAGATCCATGCCAGGGGCTGAGCTATGATGCTAGCCAGCTCCTTGAGTACCCTGTGGTGTAGACTGTCATGGCTGGCTGACTTGAAGGTGTCCAGCCTCTCAAGGTGTTCCTTCATAAGGTCAGCATTGATGGAGGGTAAGAAATCTCCCTCACCCCAGCCTCCCTGTCCCATAATGGGTGGAGGCGTCCCATGGTACTGGTGAAAGACCAATGCAAAGTACCCATTTAGCAAGTTGGCTTTTTCCTGGGCATCTGTTGTCCGTTGTCCCATCAGGTTTAGCAGGGGTCCAAAGTTGCCCTTGCTTTTCCTCGTGCTCCCCACATATCTAAAAAAGGACTTTTTATTGTCCTTGATACTTGTAGCTAGTTGGAGTTCAGTCACAGTCTTAGCTTTCCTGGTTTGCCCCCTGCAGGTCCGGACCAGCGCAGAGTATTCCTCCTTGTAGGTGGATCCAGTCCTCCGTCCTTTTGTAGATCTGTCTTTTTAGACGCAGGAAGTCCGCTAGTTCCCTGGAGAGCCAAGGGGGCTGCTGTGCCCTTTTGCTACCTTTCCTCCAAGATGGAATAGACTTTGCTTGCACATCCAGAATCGCTCCTTTGAGGAGGAACCACTTGTCCTGAACTTCCCTCCCTTTTGGGCTGTGGCCCTTTAGGGTCTCCCTGACAAGCCTCCTGAGCTTGTCAAAGTCAGCTTACCTGAAGTCAAGGACTTCAGTATTGCTGATTGACTTGCCAGCTTTACGGCAGATGGTGAAGGTGATCAGCTTGTGGCGGGTGCAGCGATCCCACCTCAGGAAAACAGCTGGGTATTCGTATCCCACTGCTATTTCCACCACATGAGGCGGGCCAGTAGGGGGTGCTTCTGCGTTGAGCCACCCACCTCCCTGCACCCGACCACCTTCCAGGCTCCGAATGCCTCCCTGGGGCGCCTTATGTCCGGCCGACACCTCTCCTGGAGCACACTCGCTAGTCTGGGGGTAACGTGCCACCACCACCCCGAGAGTGGACTGTCTCGGCCCTGTGTCCTCGGGGAAACACAGGCCTAATAGTCCTACGGGTACTCGACCCAATACAGGCACTTGGGGCACTTCCCCAAGTCCGGGGGCAAAAAGAAAAGTCTCCCTTAGTCCGCAGACCTAAGGGGTCTCTTAGGCATAATTTAGACCCACCCCTCAATAAGTCTCCCACACCAGTCAAAAAGGAGAACTTTATTGATTACAGGGGGTAGGGTAAACTAGGGTACAGGATAGAGCAATATCTAGAAATCCTAAAGAGCAAACAGTCTGGCTGTGGTAGCCTTTTGATTACGCATCTGTGATACTTCCAGCTAAATATCTAATCAGATTGAGTAGCTTACTCACAAGCATCTTCCAAAGGCAGGTGAAGTTTCCCTTTGGAGGCAGGCGGTTCCTAGCTCGTGAGTTTGGGGGGAGAGAGCCAGTTTCAGATGTTAAGGCTTCTCTGTGTCCCCTGCCTGGCTGCTGCGTCACCTCATGGCCGGAGAGGAGAGACCGCCTCCTTCCCCGTCCTAACTTATATAGCCCCTGTGACCTCATTCACCTGGGCCAGCGGAGGTCAGCCAACCAATTTGAAATGCATCACCTGTTACCGGGCAGATCCCAGCTCCCCAGGTAGAAACCCCTCACCCAGGTAAGTGATGCAAGTCACGTAGGCAGAGGGAGCAGGTTTCCCCCTCCCTCAGGAATGCAGCCAGCTCAAATTCCCTAAAGAGACAGGCTGAGGGTGTGGTTCCGTGTGCTGGGCCCACCCTAATTGAATGGTCACAGCACAGAGATTTAAATCACAGTGTCACAGGGCAGAGATTTTTGGGGAGAAACCAAGGTGGCTTTCTGCCACACAGCTTGTGATCACTGTCACCCAGCCTCCCTTTGATCGTTAGATAGTTAGAGATGGCAAAACCCCTTGCTGAAAGGAGTATTTCTGGGGGCAAGGGGAGGGACTTCTGGTGGCTAAGGTCAGGGGTTAGGGGGCGGGACTTCCAGTCACAAGACAGTGACCGGGATGGGGCAACCCACGTGGCCCTGAACAGCTTGCCAGAACTCAGTAAGTGGCTCTCCAGCTTAAATAATTGCTGGTCCCCGTGCTACAGTGATCAAAACACTGTGAGAAATGGCCCAATTTAACAACAGAATTTTTCCAGTGTAGAGGAGATTCAGTCTTAGATTGAGTTTACACATCCTGATTGAGCAGTGTGCCACATGGCACTGGGAGCAAACTGGACTGAGATGGGATCAAAGCCTACAGTTCCAAGGACAGTTGATATCAATGGTGTAAATGAGCAGTTCCTATTCTTTAGCATCCCTTTCTAGTCAGTTGATAGATAGCATTGATGTTAGCTTGCAGAAAAGCCTGTACTTGGCTTTACTTTGTAAACCAGAGCAGCTGAAAGAACAAGGTAGCTTGAAGAGAAGACTCTAGAAGTGAAATAGGTTATGAGTTCTGTTTGGCCTCTTGAAGAGCTTGAACTTCTGCCCCCCTCAAAATAAAATTTGTGCTGCAGGAAGGGATGATTTGAGGTTATAGCAACGTTCCCCCTTGCTCAGAAATGTAATTATGCGGCCAAGTGGCCAGGCCAACTGCCACACACAGGGCTGTTTCCAGTTACCGTCGTGCTGTGTGATCATTATGACACAGCTGCAGTACCCCCACTTTTTTCCCCTCCTCTCCCCTCCCTTCCCCAATCACCCTGCCTCAGTTACACCACTGCCCTCACTTAGCTGTGTGCATGCAGTCTATCTCTGCAGCTTTTGTATTGAGAATAAATGTAGCATGAAACTACTCCCTTCCCCAACATGCTTGCAGATCCCCTGACAGCCAAAGACGTAAACCACACAGGTCTGGAAAACAGATTCTCCTTTGTTTAAATGATTGGTCCCTGCCATCGCCAGACACCAAGCCATGATGAAGGTGAATCAGGCCCATAAAACATTGACAGGGAGATGAGAAGCAGAGTGCTCCCCTTGGCTGAGCAGTGCAGTGTGGCACATGGTTGCTGCAGCATCAGGATACAGCTTGTGCTGCCAGTTCTGTAGTAGGTCTCACGCTGTATCCATTTCCATGCACCTTCAGGGTAATTTTTCTGTAGTGGTATTTGATAGCGCTCAGTTCTGTACAATCTTTAACAGTGAAGCTAATGATAGTTTTGATTTAAATCTTTAAAAAATCTATTTGGCAATGGTTGTTTTTTGGGGATGGGAACTCATCGTTTTCCTCTGACACGTTGGACATATTCTTCTCTTCTTAGGATGCAAACAGATGTCACATTTATCCTGGGACAAGCCATTTATCCCAGGACAAAGTGCAGTTTTACAGATGCCTCATCCATTGTCCTGGGATAAATTCTAAAAAATCTTCCTGGATAAGAGGTAATAACCATTTATCCCAGGTTCTTACAAAGTATGCCTGTACAGTT
>NW_017729002.1:19333787-19347421 GCF_001723915.1 Gavialis gangeticus
ATTTCCATGCACCTTCAGGGTAATTTTTCTGTAGTGGTATTTGATAGCGCTCAGTTCTGTACAATCTTTAACAGTGAAGCTAATGATAGTTTTGATTTAAATCTTTAAAAAATCTATTTGGCAAAGGTTGTTTTTTGGGGATGGGAACTCATCGTTTTCCTCTGACACGTTGGACATATTCTTCTCTTCTTAGGATGCAAACAGATGTCACATTTATCCTGGGACAAGCCATTTATCCCAGGACAAAGTGCAGTTTTACAGATGCCTCATCCATTGTCCTGGGATAAATTCTAAAAAATCTTCCTGGATAAGAGGTAATAACCATTTATCCCAGGTTCTTACAAAGTATGCCTGTACAGTTATTTTGGAATTGCATCATTGAATCAATAGCGAAAAAATGGCACTGTATTCAGGTGCTCACTAAAACCTGGTTAGAAGTGTGATGTGTGTACACACCAATCCCATTTTTGTTCTAGGACAAACACAGGCACAACTTATCCAGAGGTAAATGCAATGTCTGTTCCTAGCCTGAGTGAGCATGGCCAAAGTAAAAGGGGTGCAACTTTGTGGATAAGCACTTATCTTTCCCTGACTGACATTTTGCTCCAGTGCTTTGCTGGCTGAAATATAATCCATGTCTCGAAGCTCAGCTCATCACACAGTCACTTCATTTTGCAGGGGAAAAACACCAACAACTCCTTGTCCCAGAGAGCAGGCAGTACGTATTCCAGACCACTTAAGCAAAGGAGAGCAGGCAGGCATGCTTTAGCAGTCTGTTCTTAACAGACTTGTCCAGCTGATTCACAGATTGCAGTTTGCATTGTTGTCAGTCCCTTGGCCTTGAAGACCACAACTTGTACTCACCCTGCTATAATTTGTTCCTTTCAGAATGAAGGAATACTGATATTTCAGTGCCTTTGCTCATCACTGCCAGACCCCATTTATAATCACTTTGAAACCATTTGTGCCCAATTCTGATCTAATCAAACATTTTTAATATGAATAGCAGATTTGAAATCTCACCACATGGGAAGAATACTTAAGATATAGCCCAACGTGTTTGTTAGCTCCTAAATTTTCTTGTCAAATTTACTACATTGCATTAGACATTTTTAATTGACCAGAGGGGGCCCCAAAAGGAATACTATAAAAAGACATTCAGTCTTTGAACAAAACCACTATGACCCACACACTGATGCCATGGATAAGGGATTGAAATGGCACTTCCCATGAAGCACTTTCACAGAAGCAGCCTCTGTTTTGTGGGGGTTTTTGAGAAATTCAGAGTCACTGCCTGCATATGCTTTTAACAGTTTTCAATACTACTGTTGATTTTCCTTAGGCCTCAGAGTCCTTCATCATGCAGAACAGAAGAATGGGATGATCTGCAGGGCAAGGCACTGTCCAGTGCTCCAACAACACTTGTCTCGACCACCAAAGGTGATCTATAGAGAGCAAACTTTGTGGTTGCATATGTGGTCTAGGGTCCTTCAATCTGGCAGAGGTGTTGTTTTTATCTTACTCCTGTCCCTCATGTCCATGGGTTTCTCTCCTATTATACTCCTCATCACTATGTCCAGGCCAGGGAGAAAAGAGCTGAGAATCAATTGCTTGCAATGAAAGAGGAAGCTCATTTTATTCAATATGAAGCAGCATTGAAGTATTGTGACTAAATCTGCCCTTCCTCTGTTAAAAACTATTAGAATTCTGGATCCTACGGACCTCCCAGACCATGCTTGATGGTAGTTAAAGCAGAAAAACCTTTATTAGGGTGATAAAACAGTTCTATAGAGGACTAACAGTAGCTTGGAGCTCTGTGTCTACCTGACTTTATCAGCTACCAGTCCTCTTCAGGGGAGGGATATAATTACATCACATAGGTTGTGGGTTTAAATGATCCTGACTTCTCTGGGCTTCTCTATATTACAGAGGCAACATATTCCAGCTAGGACAGCAGCAAAAATTCCCTGCTCACCTGTGCCTGTAGTACACTCCAAACAAGTATACCTGTGAAGATGCTTGGAGGAGTACTTTATCTCCAGCATGCTTGAGAACAGGCACAGGGGAGAAGCCTTGCCAGCTTATTTCTTTGCCTATGGACGAGAGTGGGTGGAGCACTAAAGCAGCCCTCCCTTCCTTGGAAAAAGTTGTTTAAGAAGAGCTTGAACTAATGAGAGAGGCTTTGTTTTCTGATGGAGTGTCAAATGCTGATAACAGCATTAATGCTCTGTTACCAAGGCGGGGTGCGGGGGGCAGAACCCCTCCCTAATCAGAGCATCTTGTTGGGGCCTGGCCACAGCCCCCTCAGCTCAGCATTGTGGAAGGGAAGGGTGGGCCGCTCTAGTGCCCCACCCACTCTCTCGTAGCAGAACTTAGGGCTTCTGACCTTTTGGAAGGAAGCACAGGGAGCAGCTAGTATTAAGTAACTTCTGCATGGCTCCTCTCCCTTCCCAAAGTGCCCTTTTAACTTACAGATGAGGCTCCCAGTTTCTTCAATCCTGCTTAACAGCTGACCCTGTGCTCCACGGCAGAGTGATGTGGCAACAAGTTATGAAGTAGGAAAACAAAAGCCTGTCTGCTGAAAAACACTTTACTCCTGAGGAGGGTTTATACCAGGGGTGGGCAAAATACGAGCCGCGGGCTGGATTTGGCCCATGGAGGGACTTTGTCCAGCCATCGGCAGGTCCCTCAGTCCTGCCTGGCCCAGGCACCATCTCATTGTGGCACGTCCTGCCACCGCCTGGGCACACAGCAGGGCTGGGGTGGCTCCACAGCTGGACTGCCTTTCCAGGCAGCCCAGGCAACAGCAGCTCCTTTCTGGCGCTGCTGCCACTGTCCCCAGCCCCACAGTACCAGTGAGGACCTGCTTGTAGCCCCAACCCATCCCGTGCCTGTTGCGGACTTGCCTACTCACACTGAGCAGCTGCAGCAACAGCAGCACCAGCAGGGCAGAAGTGTGCTCAGCCTGGGGGAAGAGCTGCCCCTCCCCCTCCCCACTGCCCGGCACTTCCTGCAGTAGCCGTGTGGAACCTGTGCTGGGCTGCCCTGTGGCTCCACTCCTGTCACCACTGCCTCTGAGCTGCCCAGTGGGGCAGCACAGAGGAGCCACAGGGCAGCCCAGCACGGGCTCTGTACAGCTGCTGCAGGAAGCACTGGGCAGCAGTGAGCGGGAGGGGCTGCTTTTCCCCCATGCCAAGCACACTTCTATCCCACCACTGCTGGTGTTGCTGCAGCTGTTCAGCGTGAGCAAGCGAGTCTGCAGCAGGCATGTGGTGGATTGGGGCTGTATGCAGTTCCCCACCAGTACCACAGGGCTGGGGCTAGCAGCTGCTGCCACCTGGGCTGTCTAAATAGGCAGTCCAGCATGGAGCCACCCCAGCCCCCGCTGCATGACCCGGGGGTGGCAAGGCGCACCACGGGTGGGCAGTGGGGAGAAGGGGTAGGGGCCAGGTGAGGGCTGTGTGCACAGTCTGGCTGATCTACTCCTGCCAGGGTGAGTCTGGAGCCAGCACAGGGTGTGCTGGGGCTGCATGCTTTTGACAGTGACAGGAAGGTGCTGCAGGCTGCATGGGCTCTGGGGCTGTTGCTGGGTGGGTGCTGACTGGCTGCAATCATCTCTGTATACACAATGCAAACACACACAAATCAGGACAAAAATATCTTTTAAAAATAAAATTAAAATAATTTATTGTTGACATTTTATTTTTTGTATATAAATTGGGTTTTTTTCTGGTTCCAAGATGGCAAACCCCTTTCCCAAAAGGAGTACTTTTGGGGGCAAGGGGAGAGACTTCTGGTGGCAAAGGTCAGGGGTTAGGGGGCGGGACTTCCAGGCCCAAGATGGCAACCAGGGGGTAAGGTACCTGTCAAGGGGTGGGGTTACCCTTGCAGCCCTTGACAGCTTGCCAAAACTCATTAAGTGGCCCTCCAGCCAAATTAATTGCCCTCCCCTGCACTAGACTCTTAGGCTTTTGGACTTCCAGCTCTTTTCTGTAATCAGTCATTAAACAATGTTGTCTCCATAACTGGCCAGGAGGGTGGACTGAGTAGACATCCTATACAGCACATCAGCTGTTTACAGAGTTCTTTTACAGTACCTTGAAAATATACCCTGACTACAGAGAGATCATGTCATAGGATGAGAAAGTACTTTCATCTCTATTTCCTGGTCTCTTTGCTGAAACTCCCAACAAGGCTTATTTAAATCACCTGTGGTTCTAGACTTTGAGATATGGACATCTGTCCCCCGAAAGTCAGCCGAGACCCATGCAACTCATATAGTTTTAGCCACTGAGCAGCCATCAGATGGTAATTTTCAGATGGCTCACTACTAGCCTTTACCAGATTTGCACCAATAACTTTGAAGCACATGGCTTTGCCATCCTCTTTCCTGTCCCCTGAACTTTCCTGTTTCCTTACCAACAATGCAAGTCTGTTCTGAAATGAGAGAAAAAGAACAATTAACTTAGAAGCTAGAGACAGGAAACACAGTTCTTAGGGCTTTGCAAGTTTCAGTAAGGATTTGGTTTTGCAAGCTCAAAACCAGTTGAAATCTCATGCTGGGCCTATTATATATGAGGTGTCAAATTTCAGGCATATAAATGGTAAAGACACATATCGGGCCCACCCCTATGTTTAAAGAAAAAAATAACAGCCTAATTTGGAACATATTGGTGACTGAAATTAACAAGTACGTCAGCGTTGCTTCAATAAAGCTGTGATTACTGTAATTGGGACCAGAACTGCACTCGCACTGCAGACTGTACAGGAGTTTGTCTCCCAGGGAGGCTACCAGAGACTTCAGTGAAGAACCATAATGGTTCCTCTCCCCTAGTACATGCTGCCTTCTCCCAGATAAGATCTTCAGCTTCTCTTCCAGGAATCACAATGCATCAACTCATTTCAACAGCAAAGCTGGGGTTAAACTTCTTGAGTCCAACAAGCATAGATGGAACATAGAAGGGTGCACTTCAGCAGTCCATATGCCACGATTCAGTAGTGGCCATAAAAAAATGAGGAAATTGACAAAATTTGATTCATTCCATCAGCGGCAACCAGCTCTCATGGACTCTACCCCCAAACTGACAAAACCACCACAGCCCCCCCCATCAGTGAGTGTGGGCCTTATTTTCTATTGTCATTTCCCCTTTTCTTTTCCATTTCCCATTCCCATTCTCTCGCTCACTCTTGCTTTTGGTCTCATCTATTCTCTTAGACCTTTTTTTCTTTTACAATTTAATTTCTTCCTTTCAGTGCAAGGGCATTTTTCTCTTCTCCTACCCATGGCCCTACAAAGGTCTAACACCTCTCATTTCCTTTCTCTGGAGTTGCCTTTCAACCTGGAAGTAAGATATATCAGAAATGCTCGATTCACACAATCCCAAATCCACTACTACTCCTTTGGAGAGAGCAAAAGGATTTGCTGTCTCTGACCATAGTAGAGAGGACTGCTAGGCTCAATGGCCAAACTATAATTACTGTATATACTGGGGCAGACAATTATTAAGCGGAGGCCCACTTAACGAGTTTTGGTGAGCTGTCATGGGCTGCAAGGGTAGCCCCGCCCCTTGACAGGTGCCTCACCCCCAGTCAATATCTTGGGACCAGAAGTCTTGCCCCCTGGGGTTTGTGAGGAGCTATATGGGTTTGTGTGGATGTGGGTAGCAATGCCTCTGCTACTTGTCCCCTGGGAGTTCCCCGTGCTCTCCTGGGGTCAACCCGCCTCCCCCATGCACACTGTAAATTAGCAGTGCAGAGAACACCTGCATGTGTGGTGTGCAGTGCCTCAGACAGGTCTGCAGCGCTGCATTACACACATCTGTGATCGTCTGTATGCGCCTTAGGCTGGTATTCAAGTTGGGCTGGCACCTACAAAGGTAACATAGATTCTGTTAAAATAACTTGATGCCCTTCTCACCTTTGTTTTGATCTAGGACATGTCATTTTGGTGGTTTCACCTACTATTCCTCCTCATGCATACGCTGATGTGATTTCAACTTGCACTCAGAGAGGGTTTATTCTGCAGGGAATCAGGCAGCTGCGGCTTTCGCTTAAACAAGCCACTGTGCTTCGCATGACAACAAGTCAGGTATGGGACAAGGATTATCAGGACAATTCTTTTCAGATACTAAATATGTAAATTGAGCATTTCCAGTAGTTCTCCAGCTAAAACCTACAATCCTGATTTTTGTAAAGAATTTGAGCCTGATTTTGAGATATGGCTGTTCTGACCCCTGAAGATTGGGCTTTCAGCATAGCCAAAGCATGCTAATGTATATTTATTTGGGGCTGATGCAATGCAATTGTTATGATGTCAGATAACAGCATTTGCCTTACATCATGATGCTGCCACCTGGTAAAACAGGATCATTATGCAAATATCCCAAAGCCATCACTTTTTCATCCCAGAGGGCAGTGTTTTAAAAATCACAACCCTTAAGGCTTCATGTTACTAATGTGACGTTTCATCTTGGAGAGGGAACTTTTTCAACAGCTGATTCCTAATTTGGAATGACTGTATTGACAAACCCAGTTTAGAATTCAGTCCCAGGTGAAACTGAGACTTCTGAAAAGAGTACAAATATTCTGATTCATTGGCCTTGCCTTATTTTAAACTGATTATTTCAGTTACTCTTCTTCTGCGATCACAGAGATGGCAAGCTTTAACACTGAGGCTAAAGTTCTCAGCACAACATGTGCTCATAGAAAAGGATGGGAGAACACTGGGATTTCTGCACTGTGCCATTTTATTATTCCATCCGAAACCAAATGGGACAATGAATACCATGTGCTTGCTAATGGGAAGCTGTTTTCTACAATGATAAGTGTGCTTCAGACTGGAGCTGCAATGGTAACATTCAGTATCCTTGGGTGAATTCTGTGCTATTGTTTTCTCACCCCAAGAATGTGTGAGCTGACACCCATCCAGTAACTATTCTCAAGGAAACTCATTACCTCTTCACTAGCCAGCCAGCTCTCAGGTTCCCCTACATGCCTTTTTTATGAACAGTGCTACTGGTTGCTCTCAGAGATGATTTTTCCTTGTGCTTGAAAATCCCATTAACCCCCATTCTGTCCACCCCTTTCTGTCCCTGCCAGTGGAGAACGTCCTGCTCCCAGTGAAGTCAAATGTGAATGTTGCAATTGATTTCAGTGGGAGTAGGATCAGGCCATAATTTTGTGAAAACAAATATGATTTCTAATCAATTACAGTGTCATCAGGAGGGAATTCCTCATGACTAGAGGGGTGGCCATAAGTGACTACATAGCATTGCAGTTCCTCACAAATATTTCTTAAGTTAGTACCTTTATGCATACAAATGTTTCCTACAAGTATGTATTCATATTTATGGTCAGGACGTTCCCAGAAGTGTTCCAGCCAGCCTTTATTCTGATGCTGTTTATACCATTACATTGGTTGTATCTGAATTAGAATGCAGTAGATATTGTAACTGTTATTAGTACAGAATTTTTTTATCAAAACAAAGATATGCAAGAATGATCTTAATTCTACACACCTTACTCCAACAAAATGCCCAGAAAAGCAAATGAGACTTTTGTTTGCTAACAGAGACATCCTCTAGTAAGAGTTGGCATGTGCGCCCAAGGGAGGACATGAATTTCCAGAATGCTGTATTTTCTGTTTCACCAAGAAAATGCTGCACAAGGACCCTTTTTTCTACTTGATTTTCTTCAGGTCTCCCTCTGAATAACACTTTACAGAATAAATCCTTACAAACTAAAAGCTATAGCCCAAATGTCCAAATCTATGCTGAGCGTAGGTTCCTAAATCTACAATGGAGCACAAAAGGTCCGCTTTTCGGAGATGAGGATCACTGGCTACTTCCAGCACCTCAGCACCTCCGAAAACCAGTCCATGTGTATTGAGAAGATTAAATATTAATCTGTGCATTTATCTGGAGGCACTTCAGTTTGAGAATACTGACTTTATAATTTTAGATGGCTGTATTTTGCCCTAAAAAGACTTCAAGTCCACCTGATAGGAGTTCCTCAAGAGAAGAATTTCCATCTGAACCACGTTTGCACTGTCTGATTTTGCTGCTGAGAAAAGAGAATGTTGGCTATCATGTTCCTGCATTAATAAAAGGTAAAGCCATTATTTCTCAGGTCCTCAAAGAAAACGGTTAGTATTTGTGCATGCATCATTCTGTATTATTCTTTGAGTAACTGTCCACATATGCATTCAGACTAATGATTGTGTCTCATGCCCTGAGACTTTGCCTGGAGAATTTTACTTTAGCTGTACCTGGAGAGTGCACCGCGGTACATAGATTCCTTGTGGCTTCATGTTGAAGTGATAAAGGGTGTTGCATGCTTCTTGCTTTTCAGTTCCCCTCAACCACTTGGCTGAAATAGATCTCACTGCTCAGAATTTGCAGCCCTTGTATTTTCTTATTGATTATTGTACCCAATCTCTTCAACTATTGCCTTTGTTTGGCTTATGTTTTTTCTTTATCTGTTTTTGCTTCCCTTTGACCCTCCCATGGGAGAGGAATGACTGCTTAACCTTTAGGTTGAGGAGGTGTCTTGGTGCTCCTTTACCCCACTCTTTTGCCAGTGCTCCATTGTTGATGCCATGGGCAACCACCATCTTGACTCATTATCTTCAGTCCTCAGCATTTTTTTCTTTCTTTTGGTTGTTTGAGAATGACTGGGTTTTTGCCATGTCTACATCTCATTTGCTGGGGTTCAACAACTGTCCCTTTTGAAATAAGGCTATGTTGGCATCTGATGGACACTCTCAGTACCTCTTCTGCTGTAGTGAGGAATATGTACACAATAAATATTCCATCTGCTACTTTTATAAGATACAGACCCAAAGGGAGAAAGAAACTAGATTGAAATTATTAATCCTGGGGAAGTCCATGACTGTATCTTTGGACCCAGGTTCCACAAGACCAATTCCAGTGGTTGAGGCCTACCTTCCTCTCCACTGGTAGGCAGGAGGCGTAGTCCTCAGCAACAAAGAGCACTCTCTAAGGGAATTGCTCACTTGCCATATTCAGCAGGGTGATTCTCCAATTGCAAGTAGTGAATCCAGGAATGGGGCAAGGGGGTTGCAGCCCTCCCACACTTTGGCTATACTGTGCCTTGAGCTCTGAGCTCATTGCCTGGTCAGTGCAGACTCTTGCGAGCCCTGACCTCACTAGATGACTGGGGCAAGGTCTGACCAAATCCCCTGTTTTCACTTGGCACTGGAGCCCAGGGGATGAATGCTGCCCTTCCTTTCTTTCACTGTCTTTGCTGAATTAAGCAGCAGGAAAACTGAGAGGACAAGTGGTGGTGGCAATGTTTGCCCTCTGGGCTCTGAAGCCACATGGCAGCAAGGACTCCATGGAGACCCTGTGCCAAGAGCTCATATACAAGAAAGCCCAACAGAGGTTCAGTTGCACTACTGCACCCACTCTGGATGCACCCCAGCCAATTGCTGTTTGCATTAGAAACCAACTGCAGATACTCCCTCTGCCTGAAGAAGGGTGTTTGTACAGGAGGAGCAGGAAGTGAGCATCACTTTTTATCCCCTTGATGTTGGGCCATAAGAAGAGGTGGGGCCAGCTCAAACAGGGCAGTTATTTCTGGTCAAAGGCTCAAGGTGTGCAAGTGAACGATATACCTCATACATCTCCAGTTTTTCTTTTTGCTATGAAAAACTTTTCATAATGGTAGAGCCTGACTTTAGCCTTCACTAAGTGACACACGTCTCTATGTATATGCATGAATCAGCTACCATCATTTGGTACTCTGTTGCAGAATAATCAACCTAGGTTGTCATTTGTACTTGTTTCTGGCTTGAATTTGTCTGCCTTTACTTCTAGCTGTTGATTTTTTATCTTTCTCTACTAGGTTAAAGAGCTGTCTAGTACCTAGAATTTTCTCTCCTTGAAAGAACTTGTTTATTGTAAATGAGTCACTTCCAATTTTTTGATAAGCTAGATCAAGTGAGTTTAGTTCCTTATTGTAATAATAATTATTGTAATTCTCATTGTAAAACAATCATTGAAGCCTCCAAAATAATATTTGTGGCTATTTTCTGCAGCCTCTCCTATTTCTCAGTGCCCTTTTTAAAACACAGACACCAATACTGTGCGTAGTATTCTAGTATCAGTCTGGAAAATCTCTCAGTTCCACTCACTGCTCCTTTCTTTTTCCATACCAGAGTGGCATCACAACATGACAGTGTTCATATTAAGTTATTTATCCACTATGACCCCATAATCCATTTCAGAGTTGTGCTTTCATAACTGGTACTTTGTGTTCTTTCTCTTACTGGGAAGCCTTTGTGAAGTCATGAAGCTATATGACCTATAAAATCTCCAAGTGGTGTAAAATACAATAGACCATCTGCTTAGCAACTCAGATTTATATGAGCATATCACTCCGAATCTTTTCTCTGGCACATGAAGTACAATTCATGGACTTTATCCTGACATAAAGAGCAATCCAAGTGATTGGTCTTAACTGTGCAAGAGAGACATCTCCTTCCACAACCATGACATCCCACAGGTTCTTTCTCTCTTCCTTATCTGTGGAGAAATACGGACAGACTTCTGAGTATAGGAGCTAAAACTTGCACTTCATCTAAATCTAGATTCTTGTTCTTAAAGACATTAAACCAACAGATCTCACTTTGTTCATTACTAAGCGCAAAACTCATCTCTGTAGCTTTCCACTTCCTCATACACTTAAAATATGTGCACATTACAAACTGCAATGTTGTATCCCTCTAATAGCAAGCTACAAATGAGCTACCTCAGGTACTGGAAACAGTCTAGCAACAGCAGAACAGAGCTCAGCTCAGGTTACTTTACCCTGATGAGAAGCAAAACAAACATTTCCTCTCCCACCGTTCTCCCCTAGGGGAGAGGATGAAGAAATAAATGAGACTGATGTCACTCACATTGCTTAGTGCTCTCACAAGAAGTGCTTTATTGAATGATAACTACAGTATAAGAATCTATAGTGAAGAGAAGAGGTGGAGACATGCACTTAGATGAGGAAAGAAACAAAAAGGACTTGTGTCCCATGTCAGCGGACAGGAGAGAATCCTTGGTAAAAATGCTGAGTACTCAAAGCCAAAAATGCTGAGCACCGAAAGGTACACAAAGGTTCCTAGCAGGATTTATAAAAGCAACATAAGCAAGTTATTTTCCTAACCCCTATCTTTGATGCTTTTGAAAATCCTTTTCATTATCTATCTGTATCTCTAGGTGCTTAACATCCTTTAAAAATCTGTCCCTGAGCAGCAACTACATTGGAGCAATGGGAGCTGCTGCATTCCTAGAATCCAGAAAATTAGGGCACATATGTATGTGCCTAAATCAGGACTTTGAAGCTTAACTGTAGGCACATGAAAAAATCTTGGCTCTTAACATCTGGGTCTTGCTTCATGTGTATATGCAGCAGCAGGCAATTCTATGGGTAAGATACTCAGCTAATGTAAATCAGCATCGCTCCATTGTCTCCAGTGCAGCCGTGCTGGTTTACACCAGTGGAAGAGCAGATGCTTTATTTTTTTGATGTTGGTATTCATTATTTGTACAGTAAACAGGGTTGTTTTTGCTTGTCTCTGTTCTTATTCTGGTCTCTATTTGAAGGCAGGAATTTGGAAATCCAGGTCATTAGGTTTCCACATGACACCAGATATAATGTAACCCAGGGGTCAGGAACCCTTAGCATGCATGTCAGAGCCTGGCATGTGACGCCATTTTGCTCAGCATGCCATAGCCAGCCTGGACTCTGGGCAGCTGCCACCAGCTGTGTAGCCCAGGCTGCTTGGAGCAGGTGGCCAGGAGGCTGCAAACCCTGCTGTGAGTAGCCCAGGCTCCACAGCTGGAGGTACAGCCAGCCCAGAACCCGGGCTGGCTGCAGCTGGGAGGCTGGAAGCAGCTGCACCAGGCTCTGGAGCCGGGTTACCGGCTCTGAGCTGGCAGCAACTGCATGTGTGCCTCAGAGTGCAGGATAAGGAAGGGGCCAGGGCAGTGCAACCCCAGCCTCTGACCACTGTCTGCCCAGAGGTGAGCATGTATCTGCCACCAGCAACAAGGGTCAGGCCTCTCACAGCTCCCCCATGGTTGCCCCTGGCACACCAAGTTATGGAGTGTGTCAGGGGTGGTTTTGGCACTATGGCCAAAAAAGTTTCTGACCCCTAATGTAACCCTTTGCCCTTTTCTATCCTTGTCTAGATAAGGCTTTCAAAGTGCTTTACAAACAGTTAGGGCTCAGTTCGGTTTTGCTTTATGAGTAGGTTTCATATATTTCCAGCTCCAAAAAAGAGGACACCTGTTAGGGGGACACCTCACTCCCAACCCACAGCCCTCTGGCACTGCCAGTGCTTCTCACTCCTAACCTGCAGCTCCCTGTCCCTGCTGCTGCCCCTCACTCCCAGCCCACAAACCCCTGGCCCTGCTGGTGCCCATCACTTCTGACCCACAGTCCCTTGCCCCCCCCAGGCTATGATGGTAACCCTTAGTCCCAACCTGCAGCACCCTGTCCCTGTTACTGCCCCTCACTCCTGACGCACAGACCTCCGACCCTGCCAATGCTTCTCACTCCTCATCTGCAGTTCCCTGCCCCCTAACGCCATGCTGTTGCCCCTCATTCCTGACCTGCAGCCTGCCATCCCTGCCAGTGCCCCTTACTCCCAACCCGCAGCCCCTTGGCACTCCCAGTGCCCCACACTCCCAACCCACAAGCCCCCCTCCCCATGCCCTCACTCTCAAGCCACAGCTCCCCAGCCCTGCCAGTGCCCCTCATGCCTGATCTACAGCCCCCTGCTCTCCCTAGCCCTGCCAGAAGGTCTCCCAGCTGCCCCTCTCCTGACTGGGCTGGAGCGCAATGGCTCTGATTTGTGTGGGTAGCAATGGAGCAAGTCAGACCCCGGCACAAGTGGGAGGGAGGAGGAGAGGAGGCATGTGGCACCCCGCAGCCTGGGCTGGGACTCCTGCACTGCACTAGGCAACCTGGCATGGTACCCCCAGATAGCATCTCCTGGCTGCTCTGCCCCTGCAAACACGGGCACTGTCCCCTGTGCTGCTGGCCTGGCCACAGAGTTCCCCAAAGCCATCAAAGTCCCCTCTCTTCCCCCTGCCCTGTCCCCCATCCCCACCCCTTCCCCTGCTGGAGGAGCAGGCATCTCCCCCCTGCTCCCCCTGCCCAGCCCCAGCTGCCAGGCACTCACCCATCCTCACACACCCCTGCCACACAGACACACACATATACCTGCACCCCTCCCTCCGCTCCCCATACACTTATCTGCTCCCACCCCCTTGCTAGTCTGCATGCTGCTCTCCCCAATTGCTCCTCCCAGCAGAGTGGTGAAAATCCCAGACGTTTGTTCAAATTTCAAAAAATTGCCTGGATGGAGATGGGAAGACCCAAAAACAGGACATATCTGGGAAAACCTAGACATATAGTAACCCTATTTATGAACCTAAATGACAGACTCAGCTGTGTGATTGTAGGTTTCGGCACCTACCCACAGTTTGTGATTCAGCCTTGCCCATGTAGGCAGACTGAGTGTGCTCAGTAGTGCTATGCTCCAACAGGGCAGTTGTGTGTGGAATGCAGGCACCCAGATGTGTATATAAGTAGGGCCAGATTAAAGCACAGGCAAA
>NW_017729002.1:19352421-19353796 GCF_001723915.1 Gavialis gangeticus
CCAGCTGTGTAGCCCAGGCTGCTTGGAGCAGGTGGCCAGGAGGCTGCAAACCCTGCTGTGAGTAGCCCAGGCTCCACAGCTGGAGGTACAGCCAGCCCAGAACCCGGGCTGGCTGCAGCTGGGAGGCTGGAAGCAGCTGCACCAGGCTCTGGAGCCGGGTTACCGGCTCTGAGCTGGCAGCAACTGCATGTGTGCCTCAGAGTGCAGGATAAGGAAGGGGCCAGGGCAGTGCAACCCCAGCCTCTGACCACTGTCTGCCCAGAGGTGAGCATGTATCTGCCACCAGCAACAAGGGTCAGGCCTCTCACAGCTCCCCCATGGTTGCCCCTGGCACACCAAGTTATGGAGTGTGTCAGGGGTGGTTTTGGCACTATGGCCAAAAAAGTTTCTGACCCCTAATGTAACCCTTTGCCCTTTTCTATCCTTGTCTAGATAAGGCTTTCAAAGTGCTTTACAAACAGTTAGGGCTCAGTTCGGTTTTGCTTTATGAGTAGGTTTCATATATTTCCAGCTCCAAAAAAGAGGACACCTGTTAGGGGGACACCTCACTCCCAACCCACAGCCCTCTGGCACTGCCAGTGCTTCTCACTCCTAACCTGCAGCTCCCTGTCCCTGCTGCTGCCCCTCACTCCCAGCCCACAAACCCCTGGCCCTGCTGGTGCCCATCACTTCTGACCCACAGTCCCTTGCCCCCCCCAGGCTATGATGGTAACCCTTAGTCCCAACCTGCAGCACCCTGTCCCTGTTACTGCCCCTCACTCCTGACGCACAGACCTCCGACCCTGCCAATGCTTCTCACTCCTCATCTGCAGTTCCCTGCCCCCTCACGCCATGCTGTTGCCCCTCATTCCTGACCTGCAGCCTGCCATCCCTGCCAGTGCCCCTTACTCCCAACCCGCAGCCCCTTGGCACTCCCAGTGCCCCACACTCCCAACCCACAAGCCCCCCTCCCCATGCCCTCACTCTCAAGCCACAGCTCCCCAGCCCTGCCAGTGCCCCTCATGCCTGATCTACAGCCCCCTGCTCTCCCTAGCCCTGCCAGAAGGTCTCCCAGCTGCCCCTCTCCTGACTGGGCTGGAGCGCAATGGCTCTGATTTGTGTGGGTAGCAATGGAGCAAGTCAGACCCCGGCACAAGTGGGAGGGAGGAGGAGAGGAGGCATGTGGCACCCCGCAGCCTGGGCTGGGACTCCTGCACTGCACTAGGCAACCTGGCATGGTACCCCCAGATAGCATCTCCTGGCTGCTCTGCCCCTGCAAACACGGGCACTGTCCCCTGTGCTGCTGGCCTGGCCACAGAGTTCCCCAAAGCCATCAAAGTCCCCTCTCTTCCCCCTGCCCTGTCCCCCATCCCTTCCCTTCCACACTGCTGAACTG
>NW_017729002.1:19354396-19391612 GCF_001723915.1 Gavialis gangeticus
GCCTGATCTACAGCCCCCTGCTCTCCCTAGCCCTGCCAGAAGGTCTCCCAGCTGCCCCTCTCCTGACTGGGCTGGAGCGCAATGGCTCTGATTTGTGTGGGTAGCAATGGAGCAAGTCAGACCCCGGCACAAGTGGGAGGGAGGAGGAGAGGAGGCATGTGGCACCCCGCAGCCTGGGCTGGGACTCCTGCACTGCACTAGGCAACCTGGCATGGTACCCCCAGATAGCATCTCCTGGCTGCTCTGCCCCTGCAAACACGGGCACTGTCCCCTGTGCTGCTGGCCTGGCCACAGAGTTCCCCAAAGCCATCAAAGTCCCCTCTCTTCCCCCTGCCCTGTCCCCCATCCCCACCCCTTCCCCTGCTGGAGGAGCAGGCATCTCCCCCCTGCTCCCCCTGCCCAGCCCCAGCTGCCAGGCACTCACCCATCCTCACACACCCCTGCCACACAGACACACACATATACCTGCACCCCTCCCTCCGCTCCCCATACACTTATCTGCTCCCACCCCCTTGCTAGTCTGCATGCTGCTCTCCCCAATTGCTCCTCCCAGCAGAGTGGTGAAAATCCCAGACGTTTGTTCAAATTTCAAAAAATTGCCTGGATGGAGATGGGAAGACCCAAAAACAGGACATATCTGGGAAAACCTAGACATATAGTAACCCTATTTATGAACCTAAATGACAGACTCAGCTGTGTGATTGTAGGTTTCGGCACCTACCCACAGTTTGTGATTCAGCCTTGCCCATGTAGGCAGACTGAGTGTGCTCAGTAGTGCTATGCTCCAACAGGGCAGTTGTGTGTGGAATGCAGGCACCCAGATGTGTATATAAGTAGGGCCAGATTAAAGCACAGGCAAACTAGGCACATGCCTAGGGCCCTGAGCTGCAGGGGGTCCCAGCCCTTCCCTCCATGGCAGCAGCATGATTGGCCCTATCCACCTCCCTTCCCTTCCCTTCCCCTCCCCTCCACTGATCTGGCACCAGCTGCTTCCTAGCAGCAGCTCCAAGCCCAGCTCCCCATGGGTGGTGGTGCTAGGGTGTTGGAGGGGGTCTCAACTGGCCCAGGGACCATGAGTTTGTTTGCCTAGGGCACACTAAAGGGTTTATCCGGCCCTGCATGTAAGGCTGTGTAGGTCCTGAAACTCTAGTTACAAAGAAACCAACAGTGCAGAAGGAAGAAAACCTTCCTACTTTCTAGACCAGTAGGGGCTAACCTTTTTGACAGGCATGCTACAAATTAGCTCCAGATCTTCCCCGAGTGCCACTCCCTTCTGCCCGATCTGCTACTGTGTTTCCTATACTGTGCTCCCTACCCTATCTGCTGATCTGCTCTCTGCTTCCTGCACTATCTGACGCTCTGCTGCTTGTCATATCCCTGATTTGATGCATGTCACACACAGTGTGCCTGTGCCACTTGTGGCACATATGCCTCAGGTTAGCTACCCTTGTTTTAGCCCAGCAACCTAGTGGTTAGGGCTCTTGGCCAGAGAGTCAGAGATTTGGGTTCTGGGCCCCTTCATGCAGAAGAGGTTTGAACCTATCTGTCCTGCTTCTCCATAAAGTGTCCTAACCACCAGGCCACAAACTAGCCATTACCCAAATACCTCTATAACCTTTCCCTAGAAGTTGACCCACAGGGCAGCCAAGAGAGGGAGACAAGCTATAGGATGTGTGGCTCAGTGAACTACATGTAGACTTCAAGATTAGCCACCCTAGTTCTAGTTTATGGCTCTGCTGTCAGGGGGCTGGAGCTCTCCCAGTGCTGTCATACAAGATTTCATAGGCAGTTTTATATTACATGCAAGATGTAATGGACCAGCTTCAAGTGATACATGCACAGGGCAAAACTGAATCCCCCATTGTGTGCAAGTGTGCATACTGCAGTTAAGTGGCCATTTAGGCATGTAAAATGAAATAGGATTTAACCTTTATTGAATTAAACCTCAGAGCAGCCCAATGAGATGGGATACATTATTATGCCTATTTTACACATGTAGAAACTGAGGCACGGGGGTGGTGGAAGGCTAATGAACTTGTACAGACCACAGAACAAGTCTGGGTATAAAACCTGCCCCTTCTTGTACAGTCCTGTGTTTGGGCCATAACATCTCCCATTCTTCATTGGCCCTTTAGTCACCATTGACTTGCTGCCTACCCCTCACTCAAAGTACTGTTCTTGCTGCAGGATTGCTCCATTATGCATATATACATTGTTTGAGTATTGGATAATATACAATGTCCTATCAGTAACTGCCCCAGTTTGAGAATTATGATTCTGTCACATATTAGTGCCTTTCTTTTTTATAGTGCACTATACAATACTTGAAAATGGAAAACCATAAATCATAAGCGTGGCATTGGGACAGTCTATTTAGAGGTTCAGAATGATATGACAATTCAACAGATTCATTTCCTTTTTTCCAGTGAGTATCACACAAACTCTCTGAAAACATGCTCAGATGGGACTGATTAACTGTGGCAGAGTAATTACAGCATTCTATTGTCTACTGCCTAAATTCCTTAGGAAAGTAACTCATTATAGAAGTGTGCTTTTTGTTCTTTCTAAGGGAACTCTAGCAAACTGTTCTCTTTGAGAAGGTCACTGACAATATTTGCAGTGTTTATATTTATGTTGAAATTCCAATGCAGAAACTTTCCCAAGGAAAGTTTTTGGAAAGGTAAAAGGTTGCCACTCACAGTAACAAAGGGTTTTTTTTATCCTCAGAATAACCTTGCCAATGGCTCTTTTATGTCACCCTTCAGTGCTTTAAGACTGACCAGTGGTAACAGCTTAATGCTGAGCCCTCCAGTGTAGAAACTGCTAATCTTGTCAAATTGCTTTGATTTCAGTATTAAAAAACACTAAATTGTGTTTTGGTAGTTTTGAGGCCTGAGGAAGGGTATTGTGATACCCAAAAGGTTGCCTATTTCTGTACCAACCATACAATTGCTCCACTTAAAAATATCACCCACAGAAATTCCTGCCTTTCACATAAGTTGTGACAAGCATTAAGCACCAAGAAACATCCTAATGTTGCTAAGGAATACCCCAGAACCCCCCACAATCCTTTTGTTGTTCATAGATTCATAGAGTCAGAAGGGACCTTAGTGGGCCATCTAGTCCGACCCCATGCCCCTGGCAGGCAAGAAAAGAGTCACCAGTCCTGGGGTCATGTGATCCCAGTCAGGTGTCTGTCCAGTCTCTTCTTGAAGACCCCCAAGGATGGGGCGAACACCACCTCCCTTGGAAGCCCATTCCAGATTCTGGAAACCCTGACCGTGAAGAACTTTTTCCTAATGTCCAGCCTAAACCTTCTCTCTAGTAGCTTATGGCCATTGTTCCTTGTCGTTCCAGAGGCTGCCCTGGTGAACAGATCGTCGCCTACTTCATGTTGCTCTCCCCTTATGAATTTGCACGCCGCCACAAGGTCCCCTCTCAGCTTTCGCTTGGAGAGGCTGAAGAGGTTAAGGTCCCTTAGCCTTTCCTCGTAGGGCCTTCTGTTCAGGCCTCTAATCAGGCTTTTCTTTGGATCCTCTCCAGGTTGTCTGCATCCCGCTTGAACTGCAGCATCCACTGTTCTGTTTCAATTTGGCTGAATCTGTTTTGGAGTTTTTATGTGGTTTTGGAGATTCGGCCATAGACTATAATGGGGAATCACTAAAATGCCTATAACTTTGTCATTTCATGTGTGATTTGGATGAAAATCGCAAGGATGGTAGCCCCTTCTGAGGCCATGAAGCCTGCTAGGTTTCAAGGAGATAGGTGCAGGGGTTTCTGTGAAACTGTACCTCAAACTGTTCAAAGCAAAACTCATGATACTTGTGTGACTTTGTGTGTGTGTCTTCCTGCATTTTGAAATGAGCTGGCTGGTCGTAGTAGTGATGGTCATCACTGGGAACCCTGGTGGAACTTGTGTGCCAAACAGCAAATGCCAACAAAGTTGGCATCATGAACCACCTTGACCATATTGGCCCCATTGTCAGTGACCATGAACCCATGGGTGAGCTCGCCCTGCCCAATGAGCCACCCCAACTGTTCCAGATGTCCAAGGTGAAGTGTAAGGCCACCTGTGGACCTGCCTTTTGCAGCTTCTCCCTCAAGTACTCCCTGCATGCCTCATACGGGGAGGGCACCACTGTCATGCTGAAGGTGGTGCGTGAGGGCATGCGATATGATGGGGCCATGATTGCCATGAGCTACTTGAACCCTGGCTACTCAACTAAGGAGAAGGGCTGGCCATCCAGAGCAAGCATCTCCCCAGTGCTCTGGGTGACCTCGCTTGCCTTGGGAACGCACCCTCCTTTCCCTCTGCCTTTCCTCCACCACTCCAGGGTGGCCTGCCTCTGCTTCTGGGGGACAAGGGCTTTGGAACGAGAAGGAGACTTCTCTTTGGACATGCTCCCACTGGTGCCAGGATGAAGAGGAGCAAGGGCAAGGGGGTGGTGCCTCCTGATATGCATCAGCATCCCCATGGTGCTGAAGTGTTTCTCGTCCTTCCCTGGCTGGTCCTGCATCAGTACTGCAGGGAGGTAGCATACTTGGGATCATCTGCCACCTCAGAATGATCCCACACTACACTACTCCCTCGCTTCTGGGTTGTAGGTGGGGATCCTGCTTTATCCTCCTCCTCAGAAGACAGAGGCACAACAACAGGGGAAACTGAGCCACCTGCCCCCACAACCTCCTCTGCAGTGCCTTCCAGAGAAGGAGACCTGGCTCTAGGGGAACTTTGAGGGGTGTGGAGCAGAAACTCTGATTCCCCCTCCTTCCCCAGAATTTCCCTGGCTTTGGCACTCAGCTCCCCTGGTTACAGATGCAGCTCCTCCTCTGGCACTGGGAGGCTCATGCTGGGAACTGAAATTGGGGTGGAGAAGACTGTCATGCTGGTGCTTGTCATGCTGGTGGTGCTGGGGGTTATTATTACTGCTGGTGTTAGTGGAGGTGGGGCAAGTGCAGACACTGCTCCCACCTCCATGCTGCCACTAGCTATAGAAACCTCATGCCTACTAGGGAAGAGGGTGCATCTAAGTTTGGTGTGGGTGGGAACTTGCAGCTCTCCTTTTGCCCCCTCTCACTCCCCTGCCAGGAGACCTGGCACCTGTCTTTCCAGCATGCTTCATAATGTTTGCTCTGCTAGAAAATGTGTGTGTGTGTGTGCGCGCGTGTGTGTGTGTGTGTTGGATAACATTATATTTTCTGTAGCCTAGTTAAGTTCCCCTCCTCACCCCCATCCCTCTTATGTTAGTCCCTCGCTCGGGTGATCTGTAATTCCCTACTGATTTTGTCATCTTTTTGGACTCATAACTCTTAACATCTACTAATAAAATTCTATCTTCTATATCTTTACTATATCTTCTTCTATCTGCTTATTTTACAATATCTATGTGTTTACTATATCTTCTTCTTCCATCTGCTTATTTTACTGTATCTATTAGAGCTGTGCAAAGCTTCCATAGCCAATTTGATTCAGAGGAGATTCAACCCAATTTGGCAGCTGAGTCTTCGAATCGGGAGACCCATTAATCTCTCTGAATTGAATCGGAGGCCTCTGAATCGACTCATAGAGATTCGGAGAGATTCAGAGATTCGGCCATAGACTGTATGGGCAGGCACTAGGCAGTGCTGGCGGGAGCAGCTGGGGGAGCAGCTAGATGAGAAGCCATGAGAGTGGGGGGGAATGATCAGGGAACTGGGGGATTGAACTGGGAGCGGGGGGGAAGCCCCTGTTCATTCCCTCAGCCCCCAGTCATCCCCCCAGCTCCTGATCATTCCCCTCAGCCCCTGCAGCTTCTCCCAGGGCTGCCAGCTCTGCCTGCCTTGCCCCAGCGGGGAGCAGCCGGACGAGCTACAGCTTCTCCTGGGGCTGCTGGCTCAAGCTGGGGCTCCTTCAGCTACTCCCCCAGCTGCTCCTGCCAGCACTGCCTGCCTGTATAGTCTATGGCTGAATAAGATTTTTCTGAGCTCTCCAGTGTAGAAACTGCTAACTGACTAGTGGTGCTGTGGTTACAGTAGTGTTCTGGGAAGTGAGAAACCCAAATTGAAACCTTCTTTGGGTTGGTGGCAGTGGCTACATCCTAGTTTTTTGACTTCCTAGGCTAGTACCTCAGCTACTCTGTTGCAGACGGAAAACAAAATGGTCCCCCTCACATATACTAGTCATGCATTTTGGCCAGCTACATAGCTAGGCATGTACAAGGCCAGTGTGTATCCTATTGCTCAGGCCCACTGTACATGTGCAAGGCTACACACCCAGGAATAGAATTTCGAGTTGCATGTAAATGTAAAAGATATGTAGACAGTTGAAAAACAGATGACCAGAAAGAAATAAACTGCCACCCCAAACGCAAACAGGGCTGAAACAGAGCACAGAGACTCAGTCTCTTAGTCCGGAAGATATTTCTTTTATAACATGAGTTACATGTTGGTTGAGACAGTTAGACTGTTGACCTCAAAGCAAAGATCTTTCTAAGAAAAGTAATGATTAAGTCTGACTTTCAGCAGCTACTTAATTCTGATATAAACAGTTGTGGCTTGCCATCCTGGTGGAATTGATTATGACAATGCATTTTGTATCTCTTGGGTGAACTCACCATGACCCATATTACTGTTGCTGTAACAAGAGTCTGGAAATATGGCCCAAAAATACATGGTAGGATTAAACTATTCTCATATCAGAGTGCATTGTAAACAGCTTTGCATTATATTTCTTGTGTGTACTTTTGTTCTGTTCCTAGGACTCATGAATGAACTGGCAGAAAAAGGTCTCCTTGGAGAGGTGAGAAGCAACCTGCCTCCTGATGCTAGACTGCCTGCATTGTGTATTCACGCGGCTCCCTACACTGACAGCTTATTGCAGGCACTGGGTATGCTGGAGCAATAGAAGATTTAAGGTTTTGCCTTTTATATGGAGTCAGATCCAAAGGTCAGATCTTGAGGGAATTTTCCTGAGTAAAAACCCCAGGCTGTGGTTCATTGACAATTGTAACTTGTTTAGCCCTGGACACTGGTGTCCTCTACTTGTGCTGCATGATGACTCTAGTCATGGGGTAAAGTGTTGCTCACAAAATCAAAGCTTTTTAAAAAATAAAAAATGAGTATTTTTAAAAATTAAATGCATATTCATTTTGAAAAATAAACTCATTTAAAATGAAATATGAAATTATGAACTTATAGCAGGGATAGGCAACCCCATGGCATGCATGCCAAATGGTGGCATGGAGAGACATTTTCGCTGGCATGCCAGTAGGTGTGTGAGGAAATTGTTTAAAAAAACCCATTTTTTCTTAAGTTGCTGCTCTGGGCTTTCTGGAGCAGCCAAAGGTCCCAGCGCCACAGCAGGCACTGGGAGCAGGGGCAGGAGAACAAAGGCAGCAATGCAGTCTGCGTTCTGCTAATTCCGCTCCCTGTCCCCAGGCTGCACCCTCCAGCCCCTGGAGGGGAGCTGTGGGTGGGCAGGGCTGTGGCCTGGGCAGGCATCATGGAGGGCCACTGTACTGGAGGCTCCCAGCTGGCTCGGCCCTGAGCACTGCCCGTGCCAGGCCCCATGGCCAGACCTTTGCACCAGAGGCAGCTCTGCCCCAGTCATGCTGTACCTGGTGGGCAGGGAGGCTGAGTCCAGAGGCAAAAGCCCCCTGAGCCTGGTGTCCTGACCCAGCCAGCTGGCATCCCCTTGCAGGCAGGATGGCTGCAGCCCATCCCTGCAGAGCTGTATGGGCCAGGCTGGGCCCCACCTCAGGTGCCACTGGATGCCCCCACCTGCCTGCCACAGCCTGAGTCTGCAGAGCCCTGGGGTTCCCCCCAGCCCCTGCTCTCCTTCAGCTGCTGTCTTGCCAAGGGCTCAGCTGGGTTAGCCTGCCCATGACACATTCCCCCCATGCCTGCTTCTCCCCTCACTACCTGGACCCTGCCCTGAGCCCTGGCTGAGCCCTCCTTCCTAGCCCTGGGTCCAGGCTCCCCCTGCTCCAGGACCATTGGCAAGGCCTGAGGCTGCTGCTGGGGTGTCACTGCCTCCCTCTGCCAGACACTGCCCTGGACCAGCAAGCTCGGGCCACAGCCAGTAGCAGTGGGAGACATGGGCAGCAAGGGACACGCTGTCTTTCTCTTTTTCCTTTTTTTCTCTCTCCTCTTTTTTTTTCTCTCTCCTCTTTTTCTCTCTTTGTTTTTCTTTTCTTTTTCTTCTGTTCTCTCTTTTTCTTTTTTCTCTCCTTTTTTCTTTCTCTCTTTCTCTTCTCTCTTTTCTCTCTTCTCTTTTCTCTCTCCCCTTTTTGTCTCTGTTTTTCTCTTCTCTTTTTCCCTTCCCCTTTTCTTTCCCTCTTTTTCTTTTTTCTTTCTCTTTTTCTCTCTTCTCTCCTTTCCCCCTTCTCTCCTTTTTTCTTTTTTCTCTCTCCTTTTTTCTTTTTTCTTTTTCCTTCCTTTCTCACTTTTTCTATTCTCTCTCCCTCTTTTTCTCTCCCCTCTTTTTCTCTTTTTTCTTTTTCTCATTTTCTTTCTCTTTTTTCTTTCTCTCCCTCTTTCTCTCTTTCTTCTCTTCATTCTCTCTTCTCCTTTTCTCTCTGCTTTTTCTATTCTCTTTTTCTCCCCTTTTTTCTGTCTTCTATTTTTTCTTCTCTTCTTTCTCATCTCTTTACTTTCCTTTTCTCTCTTTACCTCTCTTTCAATCTCTTCTCTCCTTTTTTCTCTTTTTCCTCTCTCATCAAAACATGCTTAACAAAAAAAGAAAACACAAAAACAAAGGTAGTATATGAAGTTTTATTTATTGTGACCAGGTTTAGAATTTTAAAAAACCCTGTAAACCCCTCCCAACATTTATGATTATTAACTATATTAATATGCAGTGCATCCTGCCCCCCCCCCCACACTCCAATCCCCTCCCACCCTGGTTTTGTTTTTCTGTGATGCCGGAACTCCGGCACCTTACAAGGTAGACATTGTGGTTTCTTCAGCGCTTCGACCAAAAACGTTGGCTACCCCAACATAGTGAGCCCTAAATATATTATAATATATTCAAATAATTAATATTATATGCAAATATTCAATCAGTACACACTGTCAAAATTTTAAAAATATACGAATCCCTAAAGTGAAATATGTCACTGGTTAAGCACCTAGAAGTTAAATTAGTTGACATGATAAACAAGCTTTGGGTAGTAGGGCTGTGCAAAGCTTCGGTCCCTGATTCAATTCAGTGGAGATTCAGCCCAATTTGGTGGCTGAGTCTCCAAATCTGAATCGAATCAGAGGCCTCTTTAATCTCTCTGAATCAAATTGAAACCTTCCGAATCGATTCAGAGAGATTCGGAAAGATTCAGAGATTCGGACATAGAGACAGCTTTGAATGTTTTTTTGACATACTGCTCGGTAGCAGGGGCTCATGAGTGCTGCGATGCTAGCGTGCATGGAGTGTCCCACAGAATCATGGGGGGGCCCCCCAGCATGCTCAGCAGCAGACCCCAAAGTGGACCAGAAGCACTTCTGGTTCTGTTCTGGGTATGCTGGGGAACGTGCTCGACAGCAGACCTGGAAGTGGACCAGAAGCACTTCCAGTTTATTTCCTTGTCTGCAGGAAAAAGTGCTGGGGCATCGCCCCGCACACCCATGGCTCGGTGACTGGTGCCTCCTGGGTCTGGGGGAGGGCACCTGGGGTCCCCCTGCAGCCAATTGCTGAGCCAGGAAGGTGCAGGGGGGACCCCCAGTGCGCTTCACAGCAGACCCAGAAGTGGACTGGAACTACTTCTGGTCCACTTCCAGATTCGCCACCAAGCACGTGGAGGGCCCCCCCCCACTCCTGGGGGATGCTCCATGCACCCCAGCATCGCAGCGATCACAGGCTGTGCCTGCTACCTCAAGGTATGTAGAAAAAACTTTTAAAGTTGTGTCTATGTCTGAATCGCTGATTCTCCAAATCAGCATTGAATCTTCAGATTCAGATTTGGCCAAATCAAATCAGGGATAGTGATTCAAATCAAAAAATCAAATCACTGTCCCTGATTCAGGCCAAATCCAAATCTGAATTGAATAGGGCCTGCTTCGCACACCCCTGTTGGGCAGCTACTGCCCCTTCTACTGGTGCAGAGACAAAATAGTGTCTTTTTTCAGTTTATTTAGTTTGAATCAGTTTAGTAATTGGCTCATTCAGAGTTGAGAAATTGATTAGTCCATAAAAAAAAGTGAGAAAATGTGTTTCCTTTTTCCAAATCTCTAAATAATTACTAGAGTGAGATGCTGATATCTACTAGCTCTAAAATCTTGGTGGACATGGTAACCAGAAATAATCAATTCACTTAATTAGGTACAGCTAATATTTCCTTTGTATTATAAGTTAGTTTAAAATGCAAAACATGCTATGATTACAATCTGTGCTTTCAATCAAATTTCAATTTCTTTCCAAAAGCAGATTGACACAAATTACAAGTAAAAAACCAAAACATCTAGTAAATAAAGGTATTCACCATTTTCTAATTTCATAGGGTATAAACATTAAGGAAGTGAACAAATGTATGTTAAATTATATATATTTGTTTAAATCTGCACATAACATATCTTCCATGTTAATTTAGTGTAAAAGCTGTATTGTGTTATAAATCTAAGTATCTAAAAACCAAAATTAAAACAAAATCTAAATGAGATATTGAAATCAAGATTTCTTCCTTGGTGGTTTAAATCACAGTTAAACAGTAATTTAAATCACTTTGATTTTAATCACTCTCCCTGTTACCCAAGGGTGAGTAAAGATATCATAATCTAGGATTATGCCAGTGGCTTAGCTTACATTTTTCAAGCAGGAATTTGGTAGGGACCAAGATGAGACAGTCACTAGTCACTTGGCTACTTTTGTATTTGTAAGGATGTTTCTCAGAATCTGTGTTCTGTTGCCCTATTAAAGATGACTCAGTCTCTCCCATTAAAAGAAAGTGGAGATTAATTTTCCTTGGATAACTAGATTTATTTTGCTTCTCTCCCTGGGCAGGAGGCAATCTCAGTGCAGTGCCAGACCCATGTAGCATGCCTCTGAATGTTTTATGCAATCAAACCTATGCCTCTGATCCTGAGATGGAACAAGTTGTCATCCTGACACTGAGTGGAAATGAAGCCATAAAGAATGCTGGAGACCTTCTTCGCCAAATCCTTTGCCCTTGCAACAAGAAGTCACGTGAAAAACCAGGTGATTTCATTTCTTAGGGATGGGCTGTAGAGGTTGCCTAGGTTCTGCCTAGCTTAATGATTATCAGTCAAGGTGCCAGGGAAGCCTGGGGTGCCACCAGATCCTTTGAAGGCTGCCCTGAGATGTTAGGAATTAAGGAGGTGAGGAGATGAGCACAGGGTCAGGATTGTCCCTGACTGGCTGTTCTCTCACCCCCACTGCCCAGTTCCTCTGCAAGGAGGCAACTACTGCAATCTAAAAATTTGTTCTTGAAGTTGGGTGCCACTCAATTGACAAAAGTTTTGGAGAGGTGCCTTGAATCCAGTGAGGAGAGCCTCAAATCCAAAAGGCTGAGAACCACTTGCCTAGCTACCCATAGCTCCATAGGCTCTTTCAGGACTTAGTTACATTTGTTTTCCCTGCCTCAAGAGATGAAGGGCTAAATCCTTTTTCATGTTATGCACCTAAATAGTACATAACACAATTGTATAACTGCAGTTTTGGGTATTTACATATGGTTGTGTCTCAGGTCTGGGCATACAAGTCTGCATGTACCTGCTAAGCATACTCAGTAGGGCTGTGATATGTCTGGCCAGGTATGTGGCTACGTACCCACACAAGGCCACTTAGGTATCAAAACTGTAGCCAGGGAAAAGCTCATGATGTGAAGGAAAAGGATTAGGAGGACACTCCTGTGTTTTAGCCCAATAGCCTAGCAGTTAGGGCACTTGCCAGGGGAGTGGGAGGCCCCACATCCTAGGGCCGTCCCCCTAAACCTTCCTTTAATATTAGTTGGATAGAGAATAATGAGAAAGTTTCTGCCCATTGTGGTTTGCTCTCACCCCTGTGAGGGCACAAACCCTGTGGTTTACTCTCTTCCTCCTGGCCTAAAACCTTGGGGAACAAGGTTCTTTGAGTAGATGTGATATCTTTTATTAGACCAACTAGATAGTTGGAAAAATTGTTCTTTGCAAGCTGTCATGCACTAACACCTTTCTTCAAGCATAGGGAGAGTCTGAAAACACCACCAGAATCCCTCTATGCCTGAAGAAGGGTGTTTGTGCCTGAAAGCTTGCAAAGAACAATTTTTCCAACTATCTAGTTGGTCTAATAAAAGATATCACATCTACCCAAAGAACCCTGTCTGCCTATGTCCTTAGACCAATATGGCTACAACCAACAAACCTAGAACCTCAGGCCATTTTTACATGTGCTTCAGTGGAAGGACGGGGGTGGGAGGGTGCTTTACAGGTTTCCTTCGGTTTATGCTGGTTCTGTATGTGTGAATTTGTTCCTATGCGATAACCCTTTTTATACCAAAAATTCATTATATGCAAGGTAAATTCACTCTTATGTGATTGGTATGGTAGAAGCCTGCAGTCAGCTGCTTTGTGCAGTTTATTGTGGGAGTTACGTGCACCAAAATATAGTCTCCTGTGCTCCTTGTTCGTTGTCTGCAACATGTGTTTCTGTAGTTACCATCCCCATTGTGGTAGTGCCCTGTGCTTGTGTGTACTGTCTGCTGCTGGCGAGTACCAAAATTGTCTTCTAAAAGTGGTAGCAATGGTCTGGGGGTCAGTACAGCCAAGGTCTTGGACCATATCCCTATTTGTTACATTGTAAAGTGGGTTCCCTTTATGTGAATTTGAATTATGCACCATTTTCCAGGAATGGATGTACAGCATAAAGTGAGGGAAACACATAATTAGAGCTGCTGTGAGTGCTGCTCTAATCAAAGCACCACAGTGTCTCATGTATCATCATGCCTGTGCTTCAAAATGGCAGTGAGGGCACTTGAACTGAAGCTCATTCACCAAGTTTTAGTTAAAACACCCATCGCCATTTTGAAGCACAGGGACACTGATACATGAGAGGCGGAGGCTGACTGGAGTGCAGTAATTGCCACGTTCTAGCAGACTCAGTTAATCAAGTCTGCTCTGACATGCTGTAATTACAGCATGTCAGAGCAGCCTCCCAGCATGTCTACAGGCATCCTTGGTCTCCAGCTTCCTATGCAAGTGCCCTAACAATTAGGATTTTGAGCTAAAATTTTGAATGGCCTCATAGCTTCCAGTAGGATCATTCTGAGATTCATTAACTGGTAAGTGCCAACAAGTGGCAGTTAAAGTGACCTTGAATGTGTCATTTAAGTACCTTGCATGAAATAGGATTTAGCTCAAATAGTCTGTGAGTGTTAGTTAGTGATGGTCCAATCCCAGGTAACATTTCAAAGAGTATTCTGGCCCAGATTGTGTCAGTAGGTTTTGAATCACTTCAAGGATGTGCTAAGTCTCCATCTGGCTCTGCTGTAATCCAGACAGTTTTGCCCTTATCTAACATTTGGGAGCTGGCATGGTTTGGCAATTATGGCATGGGTTAGGGGAGTCTGAAGACATGAGTTCTACTCCATACTCCAACAATGACTTCCTGTGTGACTACTGACAAAGTCATGCATTTTATGCCTCAGTTTCCCTCCCTGCACAATGAGATTAATAATACTGACTTTGTTATATGTTTGCAGATGTACACATAAAAGCCATATAAGATCTAAGAACTATGTTTGTAATTTATTATTACATGGCACTAAGAACACTAAAAATGTTGTAGACTGGAGAACATTGCATAGATTAATATAGATGAGGGCTGTCAGAACTCATTTGGCTCTCTGGGCCAGATCTGGACTGCAGGGCTGAACAACCCACCTCTGGTGGCAGGGCAGCAGCTTATTGACGTGACTATTGCTGCCTTTAAATTGTCATGGCTCTAGAACCCAGGTGAACACTGCTACTGTTCATCCCCACTTTTCCCCTGCTTCTGATTTAAGTCACCAACAGCAACTGAAGATCCCGAGTTTGACAGGGGGCATGGGAGTGTGGAGGCACGTGGTGGCAGCATTCAACCTTTGGGTTCTGGAGCTGCACCAACAAGCCCCACAGGCCACAATTGAACCCCTCTAAAGCTACCTGTGGGCCACTAGTTGGACAGCCCGACATCTCATAGGTCTGTCACCCTGGCTCACACTAAATATGATCCTACTTTGAGAGTACTGCTGAAGCAATCTTTCTAGAATAAGATACTACTCAAAGTGAGCAAAGGTATCTGAATACCCACAGTAACTTTCAGCAATATGTAATTATGTATTGAACCCCCAAATAGTTTGCTACACTGGAAACAAGAGTAGTTTGCAAACATAATAAGGGCTAAGTCATTCTAAGTCAGTGTTATATTGTACTTTATTACTATAATTTATAGCCCTTAAATGGAGCATTATCAGAGATGTTAAAGTATCTATAATTATATACTGTGCTGTATTCAGGCATTTAGCTATCATTGTATTCCCAACATATCCCTTTCAATTTCTCTACATTACCACCTTTCTCTAATCAGATTGTGGCACTTATTCTCTTTGACTCCCTGTTGATGTGGCACGGGGTACTTTAGTTCCCAGGTAGTCCATTCTTTAATAGTAAAGGAACTTGCTAGCAGTTTTATCTTTTGAACATACAAAGATTTTGCCCAGTAGGTTTCCAAAACCTGTATCAAACTCAGTGTTGGACAGGAGAAGATGTGCAGTCAAAACAAATTTGGAAGTTGCTGGTCTACTAAAAGAAGTTCACAGGACTTCTGTGAATGTGAGAGCCTTATCACTTAGGACACATTTTATTTACATCGTAGTAAGCAAGTTAGAAAGTAACTAATTACAGGGCGTTAGAAAGTATTGTAAGCACTCACATGGTCATGCTTAGTACAGTCTAAATAAAACATGTCCTAAGTGCCAGAGCCCTTGAACACTCAAGTTTACTGCAGCATGTTGTGGAGGCTCAGATAGACAAACATCTGTTTGTCAGTCCCAGTCCCAGCAACACACCAAACAGGTTCAAAACTCCAATGCGGTTCAGAGGCTGGGAGTGACAAACAGCTATTTGTCTGTCCAAGCCCTGGAAACACACCAAGTGGGTTCAAAACCCTGGTGCAGTGGTGGGGTTGGGAGCAATAAATAACTATTTGCCAGTCTCACCCCCTGCACAGCAATGGACTCTCCATATGACCTCCAGGGAGCAGCCTGGTATTAGTTCAACATGTATTAGGTAATAAGATTTGGAGATACTCCTTGCTGGAAAAGTTCTAACTTTGGTATGCTACAATGGACTTAGCATGTGTTTTACTGCTTGAATGATTGGATGCTGAGGGCAGCTTTACAAGTGCAGGGGTGGGGTGCACTTTAGTTACAACAGCTCTGAGAGCTACTCTGATTAAAGCACTGGCAGCATCTTGTGTATCAGCATCCCCACATTTCACAACGGTGGTGGGGGCATTGTACTAAAGCTCGTTTGCCAGGCTTTAGTTAAATCACCCCTGCTGCCATTTTGAAGCATGGGGATGCTAATACACAAGACTAGGCAGTTCGCTGGAGCACAGTAATTATCACTGTTATTAGTGTGTCAGAGCAGCCTCCTGGCATGTCTACAGGCACCCTGATGTTTTTAAGTGCAGTTAATATGTCCTAAGTGTAATGTAAAACAAGGCCCTAAGACATAAGGTCCCCAGCAGAGGAACACAAGCTTAGCTACCAATTAGTAATAAATACACTTCTCTTGACTTGCAGATGGGCTGGAACCAGGATTTGAGCTTCTGGGCCTCAAGTGGTTGCCCTGTCTCACTCGAAGTCAGGCCAAAGAAGTAACCCCTTTTGAGGTGGGAGATACATCCTGGCAAAGAAGCATTGATAAGCTGACATCCAGCCCAGCCCTTGTATGTGCATTACGGAGACTCAATGCCTTTGTGGTTCTTGCTGAGACACTGAAAAGACTAATGCCACCTGGGGACAAGCTAAGTACCGACATTCATCACCTACAGAGAGTGATGGCCTTGACCCCAGAAACGGCCTTCAGACAGGCAATACTTTTCTTCTATGAGAAAGATTTTATAGCTGGTAGGTGCTATTTTTCCTTCTTTAAATCTTTCCAATGAACCCAGATAAAGGAATCCTTTGCTGTGGGGTCTGCTCAGACCTGGAAAGAAGCAAATTAAAATATTAACTCAGGGTAAAACTCTGCACGTGGATGCCTCTGTAGAGTTCCAGTAAAGTCACGGGCAGCCACATTGGTAAACCTGGAAGCACGATTTGGCTCTAATAGTTTAATACAACTTTGCATCCTCATAGCACTTTTCATCTGAGCATCTCAAAGTCATTTGCAAATATTAAGTAGCCATTACAATACCCCATGGAGCACGTAAATAATATTACAAACATTTTGCAACTTCGTATATGAAGAAACCAAGACAGACAACCTAAATGCCAGGACTGAGGTCTAATACTTGTATGTTACTCAGTGAGGATTAGCATGCGACTTCCATGCTCTAGTTCACAGGCTGTCCAACTTCTAAGCTCCCAGGAGCCACATGCTCCAGAGGCCACACACTGCACACTGCCACACAGATACTTCCATCCTCCCACCACTACACTCCATCTATGCCCACATGGGCACATACCTTTAAATGCTGCACGATATGGGCGCTATCCCCTCCACTATCCAGCATGTGGCCCCCATTCCCCTCCTGGATGCAGCCACAGACTCACCCTCATCTCCCTGGACTGCTAGACAAAGGCAGAAATTGACAGCTGGAGGAAGGAGTGGGGAGCCTGGAGCTATGGCTGCTATTGCAGCTGCAGAGATGTTGTGGTGTGGGGGTCAGAACTGCACATTAACCCCTTGGAGCCCACGGGCGACTTGTGGGATGGCCATACTCTAGTTCAAACAATTCCCATACTCTTTAAAATGTGACAGAGCACATCATAGCCACTGATTTCAGAACTCAGCTCCCGTATAATGTTTGACAACATATAAAAGTACAGACATACACTCCAGCACCTGGTGTTCCTGTGCAGATAGACACCTTAGGTCCTTAGGAACTAAAACAGATGATGCAATGGAATTTTTGTCAGATTTTCTTTTCACACTAAAGAAGGAAGAACAGTTTGTGAAACATGGATAGACTGCTGACAAAGGCTTCCCAAATATGAATGATACATACTGCTATTTCCACGTAGTGAACCTACCAGTTTTCTTCTGTGGAAAGTACTGTGGAGGTAGACCTCCTTAAGTCAAATCACTTTGCAAGCAGTGGGAATATTCGGCTACCTTGGAGTAGTACAGGATGCGGTTCTTGCTGTTTGCCTCTAATACAAAATGCAGAAGCACATCACATGAGATCTAAGGAAACCCTGATTCTCAGCCCCCAAGGTTAAACAATATGTGCATTTGCATTGTATACCATCTTCTGGATCCCACAGCTGTGCACGTTTCTTACATTATGCTTACATGCTTATCTTAAAGAGCTGAAGGTAAGTCAAGCATACAATAACTTTATCAAAAGTGAGGAAGTGTTGGAGTCCCATAAGCTCATTTATTCCTTATATAAATAATAGCCCTTTAGCTGCCTTTCCTCTCACTGGGAAGAAAATTCATTTGCATTGCCACCACCAAAGGCTTATGTACTTCCATCAGATGCCAGATGCTTATATAGAATAGAACAATGAACCAGCATTATAGAAAATAAGATGGGACTTGTGATGGTGTTAAAAGAAATAGACACATGCTGTTCTTATAAAAGGAAGATCTTTGGATGATCGGGTGCAGGTGTTGTATATGCAGAATGAAGGTGGAGGAAAAATAGGCTCTTGAAAAAGGGGTGGGGTTCAGCCTCCCAAAATGTAGTATAAGAGCCATGTGAGTTAATACAGCATTAATCTGCATTAAAGTAATCTTGAAATCTAAAGTGTAGTGTAAGAAATCAGCTTCTATAGGGAAGAGTTAACTGCAAAGCCAGCCTTACTCATATAAGCCATTGTCAACAGTAAACATGAAGCACAGACACTACTATTAACCATGACTCTAGGAACCTGCAGGATCTCTTTGTAAAACCACTCTGAATTCTTTCCTCCTCTTGTTTTATCATTCAGGGGGTCTTTGTTCTAAAGAGCAATTCTCCCCTTGAGTGGTTTGCAGCTGCTTAGAGCCCACTATTATCGTCATGGTAGATATAGTTACATTCCCAGCCTCAACAAGTAGTTGCTGCCATCACACCATGCTTAGTCATAAAAAGCACTTCTCTTTCCCTTTTCAGATTCCAGACATTGCCCTGCTATGAAGTACCTGCCACCACCTGACAGAGGTTTCAGGATTGAAGGTAAGACCATAGTTATGGGAGCAGTTGCCCCTTTTAGACACTAGCTTTCAAACTATTTCAGTATATATCTACAAGCTATTTTCAGACTATTTTATATTCTTAAAACAAGATTGAAAAAAATGCTAAGCGTACAGGATTTTGTCAGATCCATCAACCCTGGATTAGCAAGTCTTTGCTACAAAGAGGGCTCAGCTAAACCCAAGATTGGGGTGAGGGTAGGCAATGGTATCTGCACCACTTGTTGCTAGAGCCAGTGCAAGAAGGGTGCAGCTTTGATTAAGGGCCTTGTCACACACTACACCTAGGATGTGTTAACTGCACTTAAAATGTAAGCTTCTGCTGTTCAAGTAGTAAAATGTGTGTAAAGTGCAAATGTATATTGCTAACTGCAATTGTATTATAGGAAAGTTAGGACTTTTGGGTGGAGGTGTATATTCAAATCATATTAGGTAATATGTGTTCAGTTCTCATCTGACCACTCCACAGAGGTAATAACAGCACAGTTTGCTGGTTGCCAGTCCCAGGTCCAGCACCACACTGGAGTCTAAGGGTACATCCAGATGAGCAGGAACATGCATTTCCTTGGGACAAGTAACAGTGGCACACTTTGTGCTGCTGCTACTTGTCTCCAGGGGAAACCCATGCCACATGCACGCTCTGGCATGCAGCAGGTTACTTGGGGTGAGGTAGGGGAGGCTGGGGCCAGCAACTGTGCCTTTACCTGGGCTCCTGGCAGCCTCCAGCAGCCTTACCTGCAGTCCTGGGAGCCTCCAGGAGCTGGAGCCATGGTGCTTCTGCAGCAAGAAGCCTGGCCAGCAGCCAAAGCGTGGCTCTGGCCAGCCAGGCTTCAGTTTTGGGCAGTGCATGCTGCCATCACATGCGCCACCCTGGTTTTTTTGGCATGGGTGTTTTGACCCTGGATCTTCTCGGATCAAAAAACCCCCCATCCAGCAAAGTAGCAGTGTAGGGTATGCCTGCATGTGAAGTATGCATACTTAATGTCCACATTTGTCTGGATTTTCCCTAAGTGTCCTGTGCAACAAGGGTCTAACAGATCGGGGTCCATAAGAGCTTTGCTGCAGATATTTCTGGGATAAATCAAGGTAGATTTACACTTCATAGATTAATTAAATCAGACATGTATAGCATAAACTTTCAGAAGCAGAGGGCTTGCTTCATCAGATGCTGTAAAGGGACTACAAGAAGCAAAGCTGCTAAAAAGAAAGCAGTGATTAGAAAACAAATGGTAGGGAAGTGGGGAGGAAAAAGAAGAGGCAAAGTGAGTAAGGGAGAAAAAACAAAGCAGTTAGCCCATTGAGGGACCTAGGGGTTATAAAAGCTAAGCTATGCTTAATAAGTGCTGTGGCCATGCCCTTTCCTGTACTGCTTCTAGGCATAGTAAGGATTGTGAATGATTTGCACTACTGCTACTCAACCACCAGGTCTTTCACCCCAGGAGTCTACAGCTTGAGCAGCCAGGCAGTAATTTGAGCCTTGCTTTTTATTTCTATCAGGCAGTGATTTTGATTGACCAATACCTGGGATGGGAACAAGCCAACAGAGTAGACAGACAGAGTAGAGCACTGAAGGTGACTTTGTATAAATTTTGGCTGGCCCACCAATGCTGCTGCAGGCAGGCCAGCCAACATAGTTAAACAAGGGACCAAAGCACAGGATTCAACTTTGTCCTGTGTTTAGCAGCTGGGGGACAAAGGCACTTGGCACTTCAGAAACTCCTCCAGCTCGTTCCAGAGGGGCTTCTGACATCAGTGAGAGCTATGTGCTTAATTATCTCTGAATCTTTGGGCCCAAGGTCACACAGGATGTCTGTAGGAAATACTAGCCAGGTTTCCCAAGTCCAAGGCTTGTGCTCTAACCATTGCATCATACTTTCTCTATGGCCTTCCTGTGAGTTGGGATGGGTAGGCAGCCCTATCTAGGGTTAAAATAATGCCTAGCTTTTCTAGCACACTTCATCTCTAAATCTCAAAGTGTTTTATCAAAGAAGCCAACATCCATATCCCTATTATACAGATGGGGAAAAGTGAGGCATAGAAAAATAAAATGACTTGCCCAAGGTCAGTGGCACACTTAAGAAGAGGGCTTAAGTCTCTTGAGTCCCAGTCCAGCCCAGAGTCCACAAGATCAGGCTTCCTCCCAGGTTACAGTTTCAAGGAAAGCTTATAAGAACCTCACGTTGTAAAGAAGGAAATCAGTCCTGAGGGGATGTACTCACTGAGAAGTGAGATGAGGGATTGAGAGTCAGACCTGCCCTATACTGTCACCTCTTATTATTTCAGCAGAACAGAAAATAGAGACACAGAAAGAAACTAGATCTTATTAGAAGAAAAGTCTCCAATGGATAAGCAGCTTCCAAATAAAGTGCTATGGGAAAGAGACACCATACTGACCTCAGACTGTAATAAATACAGAAAGATTGTAATGACTGGGTCTGCCTTTAACAAACAGGGTTTGGGGTTTTTTTGTTTTTTTACTTTTTAGAATTAAATTTAGTGTTGTTTAAAGTTACCAGATTAGAAGTATTGGAAGCTCCTTTCTTTTAATGAGTTACAAACAAAGCAGAAGCAGCCCCAGCTTCCTCAGTGATGTTCCCCATTGCTGGCTATGAGGAGTATTCTCTAGGAGTGTGTAGGGAGCTTATTTTTGACCTGTTCACTCCTTTTGCTTCTCCAATAAGAGTGCTGGTAAGAGGGACATTTAGTGGGGTTTGTAATCTTTGTGTTGTCACTGGACTCAAACCCACCAAATTATTTAATCGAAGAGCCTTCAAATGTCAATACTGTTCCACCCTCCCTCACCTAGAGTGGGGATTGGCCGGTACCCTAGAGGCATGAGGTTTCAAACTTTATTATAATCCCTTGAGTCAGCCAATCCCTACATTGCAAATGTTTTTATAAACATGAGCTTTAGTTGCCTAGATACTAGTTATTGCTCCTGTGTTGTGCCCATAGATATTCCCAAAGTAACAGCCTAGAGGGACATATGTACTGCTAAACACTGGGAGCATCTACACATTGCCATATGGCAACGTAACAATGCTCTATGTTGCCGTACAGTAGGCTATAGTGATGTTGAAATCAGGTGTGTCTACACGTGATCACCAGCTAGATTGCTTTAGCAGCGCACTCCCTGGGAATAGCACACCCCTAAAGCGATATGGGGGTGAAATCTACCCACATGCACTGCACAGTAACCACCCATACTGCGCCATGTTTTAGTACTTCCAAAAGTGCTGTAGCAACAGCACCATACCGTGTGTAGATGCACCCACTGCCTCCTGAACCAGTAGTGTGGCTGTGTTTGCATGCTGCTACACTCATGTTAATTAGCTCTGCTTCATAGTTTTAGGAGGTAGATTAGGGGTGTGGCCAAAATATACTTCACTACCTCTTCTCTATTTTTTAGAGCCCATAGAAGGGCCTGGGAAACAGAGTATAAGTTAGATCAGTGTTGAGACTGCTCTGCCTTACGCAAATGGTCAGGCAAACTCTGGTTTGGCCACAACATTGGGGATCACAAAGGTGGTTTAAACCACCTCTGTTCCTCCCAAGGCTAACTTCCTTTCCCTGAACACAGTAACAAGGTAAGTGAGAATTAGATCTATGGAATTCAGCACTTGTATAACTGGTATATACTGCTTGGTCTGATTTTCACAAGTGAGCTCCTGCAGGGCTGGGTTGAGATTTGTGGATGCTCCCACCATTTCTGAAACCCCAGAACTTCTAAAATAAGGCCATGTATGTCCAGACGTGGGATTCTGAAAACCAGTGAATCCTTATGAACAACTGTGTAATAATCACACGCTACATTTACAACAGAGATGATAGTATTATTCCCCAAGCAATGCTGCCTTCTATTAATATCTATTCATCTCTTCTTCTTTAGGGGGAGAAACTCAAAGAAGCAGTGTAGAATCAGTGTTTACCTACATGCAAGCAGGTAAGAGAGGCAATATAGTAACTTTCTCTCTTCCCCCTCCCCTCCCACCCCTCTCCCCCCTCAGTTATTCAGCAAAGCTTCCTGCAGAAAAGTGTGTGTTTATTTGACTCTGGTTTTATGGAGCAGTTAAAGATACCAAGCAAAAGGAAGACAATTAGAATTGTATCAAACGGTTCCCTGGGTTTGAACATTGACAGTGATACATACTTCCTTATCTAAACATCTCAGGAAACCTGACATTTCTTTCTCTTGAGGGAGTATTCACTTTAAATCACGCATCTAAATTAAAAAAAAACATGCATTGCAGCTTTATCAGTACTCATGAAGCCAGCATGTCACTTCTTTGAAAGTAAAACCACTTAGAGGCATTTTGGTAAACTTGGACCAACAGAAAGGGAGCTGAGGGAACCACAGAACATAAAAAAGCTACCAAGGCCAGAAAAGTTTTACCAAAACCTGGAAAATTCAGAAAGCAGTCACAAGTGAATGGAGAATGTAACCAGGAGTCTTGGAAAACATTAAAGAGGCCTGCATAATAAAGGTAACACATAATACGGGAAGTGATTATTGCTATAAGTGACAGTCCACTGTGTGGATCTAGTATAGTCATTCTCAACCTGGGGTACCTTGAGATCTTTTCAGGGGTGCAACACAATGTTAGCACTATTAAGTGTGCAGACATGATTCCCAAGAGATTTCACATAGGAATTTATAGTCTTAAAAGCATCCTGACCTGTTGTGGGATTTCTGAGTTGTTTGCAACAGAAGAATTGCTCTTTTGTTTTCCTGTAGTAAAAAAAAAACAAGTGAAAACTAAGAGCTAACATTTTCTGAGGGGTGCCTTGAGTTTAGATAGGAGTGCCTTGAGACTAAAAATGTTGAGAACCATGTATCTAGTAGAAAATGTAGCTCTGAGAAGGATCTGAAGATGTATGTTTTAAAGGCCACCCTGAAGATAAGAGCATTTGTACATCTTCAGGCCAGGATAATATGTCTACATTATGCGAATAAAGTATATGAATATGCAGGATGTGGTGATTCACATACCAGAAAGAATGGGAATGTTTGCCCAGAAATGTAGCAGATGGTGAGTAAAACATTTTGAGGACAATGAGTACTTATGTAACAGTATGTAATTTAAATTGCCATTCTATATACCAGTAGCTGAAGGGAACAGGGAGGCTTGCCTCTGCAGAGCAAGCTGTTGCTATGGAATTTACCTTTCTGCTCAAGGATGTTATAAAAAAAATAGTAGATCCCGCAGTGTAAGAACTCCCAATAGGAAATGGGTTAGGTTTTCCTATAGAATGAAGAACATGTTGTTACTTCTATATTTGGTCCCAACCCATTTTGTACTATGAATCAATACCATGCCTCTTGCTGTTTGAAAATTACTGCATATGCAGACAAAATACATGTAGTATTGTTGATGCTTCATTGCACTGACAGCTGTATAATTAGTAATATGATGCATAAGAAACATAAAGTGACATTTTATATACACAAACAGATAATAATGGGAACAGCGCTAACCATCTGCAGTACTGGTTATCTCATCTTCTTGCTAACTGGTACTGTTTGCTGCCAGTAAATGACAGGCTTAGTTTACTGATTATAACATCAGAGTTAGAAAACAAATATTCAAAGGGCATCATTAGGATAAGTGATGTAACTATATATCCAACATTATAGCATTTAAGGTTAGCTTGACTGGTAGAACTTCAGAATGAGGTCTCTTAGGTGTTAACATTTATGCTGTGTGTTTCCTTCTTATACTTTTCAACCAGTGAGGTCTGGTCACATTCCATTTCTAGTCAGTTTCATTTTCTGGCACTCTCTATTACATGGTGATTGTGAATTTTTGGCTACCAGCCCTGGAGGGTTATGTTTCAGACACACTACAAAGTTTTCCTTAAAGTTTCTGTTTTAATAAAGACAGTGCTATTCACAGGAAGTTAACAACTTAAGCTACTTGACAGTGGGTGCACCTACACATGCAGTTAGTATGCCTGAACTTTCTGCGCAGAAAATTCAGACACATTAAACTGCACCCCCACATGCATTTGAACATGAGCCTGTTGAGAGCAAATTTGCTTCCAACTCGAGCAGTTCAGTCTCAGGCCACTCCTGCCCCACTCTGCCCCCTGCAACAGCCAGGGGGAGATCCAGGCTTCTCTGGGTGCCAACCAGGGTTGGCAGGGGGCATGGTGGCTAGTCCTGATTTCCATGAGGTAGGGGAGAGCTGTCCCAGCTGCCAGGCAGTTGCCTCCCAACCACATGGAGATTGGGATCCATCCTAATCTCCACATGGCTGGGAGGCAGCTGCTCAGCAGCTGGGACAGCTATCCCTACCAGTGGAGGTCAGGGCAGGTCTCTGTCTCCTCATGGCTAGGAGGCAGTGTCCCACCAAGCCAGGACAGCTGTCCCTACCCCCTGTGGCCCCCTGCTGCCTAGCTTGACTTCATATGGTACCTTTGATTTAGTTCTCTTTTTATATCACATGAAAAAAGGGAATAGTTTATCCTGTTCCAGGCATCCAAAAACAGGACCCCAAAGGTAAATTTTATACAGATTGATTTTAGGTCTACAACCCTGTCATATAAAAGCTTTGGAACTGTAGGTAGAGCTCACCACTGATCTTCAAATAGCTAACCATTTCAACCTGCTGCTTCTGGTTACTCTAGATACAATTTAAAACTAAAAAGTTAAACTGTATCACCATTCTTATTCTGTATTTGTTTGGTTCAGTCAGTACAGTTCCTGTGGACTGCATGCCAGCTATTAAATCTCCTTGTCTTGGGTAACAAAAAAGTTTACATTTAAACTTGTATTTAAAACTAGTGAAAATTAATACCAGTGTTCTGTGCTTTACATCTATTTCTTATCAGCAGCTTTGCTTTCACATTTGTCCTTTGTTTCAGGAGCCCAGCTTCTCTGCACAGTGTTGCTGATCAAACCTGGTGCCTGGGCACGTAACCTTGCCAGGATCTTTCGAAAGCTAGATTTAGAAAAATTCAGCTTCGTTGGGATGAAGAATGTGACCCTGAAACCAGACATCATCTTAGGACTTCTCTCACCTGAAGCTAAGCAGGTTTGTTAACAAAAAAGAGGCAGATCTGTGACTTCATTTGTATTTAGGGCAGAGAGGCTGCAGGATGTGCTGGCACAGTCCATTCTTGAGGAGGCAATAGTTCTAGTCCAGGATTTTTCTGTGGTTGTCACAGGTGGTCTGTAAAAAAGAATCTTATCCTCAGTGGCCTTAGACAGGCAGATAGCTACAAGGCCAACAGACCCTCTATATCACATGGCATGGAGAAACAGAGCTGGTGTTTCCAAGAGAAAAGTTCTGAGTTATGAGCAGCATGTGAAACCTGTTTGGGAACCTCTCAGGCTCTGAATAAATTAGTTGTTAGGCTTCCCGACTCTCAGTGGGCACACCCCGCATCTACACAAGACACTTTACTCAAGATTAGAGCTAATTACTGCACAGTAAGCATCACCATCTACACATGCAGATGCTTACTGTGCAGTAATTTGCTTTAATCACAAGTAAGTTTGTTACCTGTAAATACAAGTAGCAAATTTGCTCTCAGTTACTTACTGAACAGTACGGCACATGTAGATGCTAGACTAGGATTTTGCTCTCAGTCAGCTGGAGATTGCTCCATGCCCCCAGGAACTGCCTGCTGCTGGGGCAGTTTCTGCCACTGGAGGTCAAGTGGGGATAATGTCCCCCTACCATGGCAGCAGGGAGCTCCCAGCCCTCACCTCCTGATCCTGATCAAGGAGCAGGGGCTAAGAGATTCTTATCTCCAGGCCCTACAAGGACTGAGAGAATCTTATCTCTGAGTCCAGGCCTACAGTCGTGGAGCTCAGGCTGAGAGTTAAGAATATCCCAGCCCAGCTCCTAGCCAGACCCACAGCCACGGAGCTTGGACTAGGAGATAAAAATCTCCAATCCCCGGCCCTGCAATTGCAGAGCAGGCCTAGACACTCTCTGCTGTCAGGGCCTGGGCCCCACCCAGGTTCTGGTGGCAGAGCTCACCCTAGCATCAGGCAGCTTCTGGGGTCAGGGAACAATGGCAGCTTTTTCCTGACCCCATACTCCCTGCCAGCTCCTGGGCTAGCACCCAGGGGGAGCCTAGAGCTCCCCCTCGCTGCTGCAGGGGCCCAGTGCAGGGCCACAGGGAGCAAGAGCAGACTGCTGCTACTCTAGAGTAAACTGATCCTACATTATTTGCACGTGTAGATGCGTCCGCTGAGCCTTAGCATATTTGCATTTGAACCTCTGCTGTTGAGATATGTATCCTGGGGTCTTCAAACACGATGTGCAAATAAAAACGACATTGGGCTGTGCCTTTCCTCCTGGGTAACAGTGAAGGCCTGAAAGATGTTTTTTCCCCTCAGTTAAAAAGGTATTTTATTTTCTGCTTTTTTTTTTTTTTTTTAACATTATGAATTCAAGTTCTTTATAGCCTGGAAGTCTTTGTGATGCCTGGAGAGCTAATGAAATGTTGGCATCACAAACCAAAAGAGTGAAAGTTGAGTGACTGAAACGGTGAATTTTGTGGTTTAAAACTCCCTGCTGATGGTTTTTATTAATTTGTATTTAACATTTGGGTGCATTGAATATGTTAGAGAAAGGAAGCCTTTATTAATGATCCATTATTCTTAGGATTTGCAGGATTTGATTTTTATCAGTAAACATTGATAAATGTCAGTTTCACCTCACACTCACAGACCAATGCAAAAATATTTCCATCATTAGTAATCAAAATGTATAAAAAAGGGAATGTAAGAAAAATGATGGCTGATGGAGTATGTAACAAAAGGGGGAGCAGTCCTATAGAACCATGCTGACTGCTGTTTGGACTGCACCTCCCAGAATCCCTAGGGGACTGGGAACAAAGGAAGAGGAAGTGACAAAGTGGATGAGGGAGCTATGGGAGAGCAGAGCCGGGACTGATGGTAGCTCTGCTGCTCAGCTGCCAGCAGTCCTACAGTTATGCTTGTTGTGATAGGTGTTTAAAGTGCACTATAATAATAGTATACTGTCATTAATAAATTGCCTGCCCCCCACACTCCTAATTTCACACAATCCTGAAAATTTAAATTAATACAAATCTAAATAAATACTTAAAAATAGACACCAATATTATTATCAAGTCAATTGATATCACCAAAATTATTAAAAAATAAAAATTGATTTCTGCCAAGCCTAATTGTTCTTGTCCCTATACTTAAGGTGACTGTAAGGGCTTATGACAGCTGCCTTTGACACTCTCAAGGAAGGGTTAGAGTACAAAACAAGGATAGCCAATGTTGATATTCTAAAATAATCAGCAAGGAGGAAAATTCCCATCTATTTAAAGGGAATGCAATAAAAATTTCTGCCTCTATGCATAATAATAAAGAGAAAAGGCAGGATACAGATACATAGCCCTATCTTCTGTTTGAGCCCTCATTGTCTCATTTGAGTACTCACTTTTGTCCCATTAAGGCAAATGTGGTGATTATTTGGGTGGCTGGTAAGAGATTTACAATATTATTGTTACCATAACTTTAAAAAGAGAAATGTTTTTTTCATTGGTTGTCAAAAACATGCAAGCATTTCAACAGCTATTAAAAAGCCCCTTTGTCTATCTAGAGGAGATGGTGGGGGTGGCAAGCTTTGGAGAGCTGTTGTTTCATCTGAACTTCTTGACTTGTTCTTGGATTTTTCCAGCATACCAGAGCAGCTGCTGAGCATTGATTTAGTTCCCTTAAAAGCTGATGACTAATGAGTTTAAAATTATGAGCATTGTTTGTTTGTTCATAGAAAAAAAGCAGGTTGTATTATTTCAGAGCATGAGAAAAAGAGACAATAGACTGTTTTTGACAGTGGGGAATAGACAAGCACAGGGTGTTTCACCTCCCAGGTAGCAGGGATTAGTTTTTTCAGCTCTGAGGACAGATCTTCCAAAGATCTCAGCACCCATTGTTGGGGTCTCCTTTTCATAAGCACTCAGCTCTTGGGAACACACTAAAGGCAGGTGGTTTTCAGAAAAAAGGACTCAGAACATTTTGGGTACAAAGCCTTTTGAAACTCTGTGCATAAACAGAAGACAATTTGTGCCCAATCTGGTGACAGAAATTTTATAGCCATAACCAAACACAAGTGCATGGCTCCAGACAGCTTCAAAAATGGCTGATCTGATGAAAATCTGACTCCTCATTGCATGCAACAGATGCAGTTGTTTCAAAACAGCATCTTCTGCATGGGCAACTGGTGCCTTCTGGCTCTGGGGGTCCCCCAGAGGCTGATTGCCGACAGGGAGGAAGGTCCCCCAGTGGCCAGTCACCATCCCTGGAAGCACCGACAGCAAACCAGAAGTGCCACCGGCATCTCGGGGCGGGGGGGGAGGCACCAGCTGGTGCTCCCCACTCCCCAGCTGGCAAGGGCCAATTTCAGTCTGGGGGGTTTTAAGCCCCCGCTGGAAGGTGGGATGAGTGAATTGGAGCCCCTCATCTCGAAGGGGCTCCAATACACTCACCCCACCCTCCAGTGCTGGCTGGGGAATCCCTAGAACCAGCTGCTTCAGCTCGCTTTCCCCCCTCCCATTCTGAAAACTTTGCAGCTTAGCAGGGAGCAGGGGTGATTGCTAAAAGAAACCAGCTGCAGGCTTGTAGACAGCAGCTAGATTCTAGGGATGTGCAAAGCAGGCAGTATTTGATTCGGATTTGGATTTGGTCTGACTTGGGGGACAGTGATTCCTGCTAAAAGTCAGCTAGGGGCAATCAGACACCCCCTCCCACCCCACACTCCCATGGGATGCTCCATCTGCCCCACCATCTCAGCATTCGTGGTACCTTCAAGTATGTAGAAAAAACATATAAAGCTGTGTCTATGGCCAAATTGTTGAATCTCTCCAAATTGATTCAAACGCTTCCGATTCGATTCGGAAAAATTAATGGGTCTCCTGATTCGATTCGGATTCGGAGATTCAGGCCTAATCTCCTCCGAATAAAATGAGTGACTGAAGCTTTGTACAGCCCCACTAAATTCCTTTCCTCCCTGGAAACAACCATGAACTTCTGTTTGTTCCAAGTGATCATTGTAACTCAGAACACTTCCTGCAAAGCGTTCTCAAGTACAGTGGGTAGTTGCATTTCTGTCTGCACTCTGATTATAAGGGTCACAAAGAGAGCTTTTGGATACCAACATCTTACTTTAATGCCTGGCTGGGAGCAGAACTCTTTTGAAAATCTGCCCCTAAGTTTGAGTGCTGAGTAATTGAAAATGTGACCATGAACTCTTTTGAAGATGTGGTCGCTAGGAAGTCCTGGTCCCCCACAGGTCCTGTTGAAGCCTAATGTGCCAGTCTCTTTGGAAAAGCTTGCCATGTAATTTGATGCCCAAATGGGAGCTGAGTACCTGAAAGCCTGGTCCAGATTGTAAATGCCAAACACTTACGAAAGTTCTGCCCATTGTTTTCCAATTCCTCAGCTGAAACCTGATCCAAAGCCCACTGCATTTTCTAGAAAGACTCTTGTGGGGTTTGGATTAGTTCCTTAGGTGGGATTATTCTGCAGTTTATTCTCCAATGTGAATAACAACTGAAGGAAGATTTTGTCCTCGCTCCCTTGTAGTCTGATTGCCCCCGGCCTACTTTCTCTTTCTAATGTTTTATTTACACACATTCCAACAAATATCTACAGCAATGTCATTACAGCAACATGATTACTTTTAATCTTAAATATTAACATGGTGCATCTAAATAACTCCTGGCCCTTGGCATGCAATAAATAATAGATTGACCTTCTATTTGCTGCAGTTACATAATTACAATGGTACTTTTTAGCTGAGGATGAAGAATCAATAATCATGTGATTTTTAAAATGAATGTGAAGGTCAAATAAATAGAATCAAAACCATTTTGTTAGATCTCACCCCACTCTGATGGCTCTCAGTATGTATAGCTTATGCCTCCTTACTCTAAGGCCCTTGTAAAGATTCAGAATCCTTGTTACTAATGTTTAGTTTTAATTTGAAGATGGAACTTGATTAATTTATGGTGGTTTATGTGATATAGTTGTCTTTGATAGCAGGACATTGGGATTGAAAACCTAGAAGATCCCTTCAAGTCCTAGAGTCACAGAGGATGCATCTACACAAGATGCTTTACTGCACATTAGACTAATGCACAGTAAAGCATCACTGTCTAAACATGTGTAGCAATTACTGTATACTAGATTAGTGTAATGCACATTTTCTAGTACTTTTAGATATAGGTCCTAGAAATCAGCGTATTAAATTAATGCACCACAGTGCACTTACAGACACTGACTGGAAACAAATTGCTCCCGGTCAGCCTAGGCAGCAGGGGGCCACAAGGGGTGGAGAGAGCTGTCTTGGCTGCTGTGCAGCTGCCTCCCAGCCACATGGAGATCAGGACTGTCTCAATTTCTATGGGGCAGGGAGAGCTATCCCAGCTGCCAGGCAGTAGGGGTGTGCAAAATGGGCCATATTCAATTCAGATTCAGATTTCAGTCCAAATCAGGGATAGTAGTTTGATTTGTTGTTTCAGATCACTGTCCCCAATTTGATTTGGCTGAATCTGAAGATTCAGTGCTGATTTGGAGAATCAGCGATTCAGCTATAGACACATCTTTAAATGTTTTTTCTACATACCTCAAGGTACCAGTGCGGCTCATGAATGGTGCGATGCTGGGATGGATGCTGGGATCAGGATGGGTCCTGATCTCCATGGGGCTAGGAAGCAGCTGTCCAGCAGCCAGGACAGTTCTCCCCTGCTCCATGAAGATCAGGACTAGACCCCGTACCCCTTGTCAGCCCCAGGCTGGCAACCAGGGGAGAGCAAGGCAGGAGCATCCCGAGACTGAACTCTCATCAGGAGCAAATTTGTTCCTGACAGGCACATGTTCAGATGCATATGGGGGTGTAGTTTAATGTGCCTGAATTTTAGAAAATTCAGGCACATTGATTGCACTTGTAGACATGCCCAGAGAAGCTTTTGCTGCTTTTAGTCATGTTAGCTCTGGAGAGCTAGTGCTCAGCTGAAATCTTTTCTTTCTTTTGCATTAACAGAATTGCTTACTAAATTCTAGACAGCTACATGTGTGCAAAACAATTGTGGATGCACAAGACAATGCGGGGACAGATGTAAATGAAGATTTGGATTGCTGAATCTTTACTACAGATGATGTGGCAACAGAAAAGAAGGAACCAGCTTGATTCTGGTCCCATGTTGTTGCTTCATAGTTTCATAGTTGGTAGGGTTGGAAGGGACCTGAGCAGATCATCAAGTCCGACCCTTTGCCGTGGGTAGGAAAGATTGCTGGGGTCAAACAACCCCAGCAAGATGTGTCTATCTAGCCTCCTTTTGAAGACCCCCAGGGTAGCAGCAAGCACCACTTCCCTTTGAAGTTGGTTCCAGATCCCAGCCACCCTGACTGTGAAGTAGTGCCTCCTGATATCTAGCCTGAATCTACTCTCTGTCAACCTATCGCCATTATTCCTTGTTACTCCCAGTAGTGCTCGGGGGAACAGGGACTCTCCCATTGCTTGCTGGTCTCCCTTGGCCAGTTTATAGATGGCCACCAGATCTTCCCCCCTCAGCCTTCTCTTGTGGAGGCTGAACAGGTTCAGGTCCTGTAGCTTCTCCTTGTAAGGCCTGCCTTCCTGCTCCCCGATCATGCGAGTGGCCCTCCTCTGAACCCTCTCAATGTTGTCCACATCCCTCCTGAAGTGCAGTGCCCAGAAGTGAACACAGTACTCCAACTGTGACCTGACCAATGTCATATAAAGGTCAGGGGGATCATCTCCTTGGACCTATTCATGATACAGTTAGCCTTCCTGACTGTGTCCCCACATTGTCGGCCCATGTTCATCTTGATGGGAAGGGAGTTCCCCAGCCTGTAGATATGCTGCTGGTTCTTTCTACCTAGATTCAGTACCCTGCACTTGTCAGTATTGAATCCCATCTTATTCTCATCTGCCCACCTCTGTAACCTGTCCAGATCCAATTGCAGCCTGTCCCTCACCTCTAGTGTGCCCACTTCTCCCCACATCTGCAAATTTGAACAAGGTGCTGTTCACCCCCTTATCCAAGTCACTGATAAAGATGTTGAACAGTGCGGGCCCGAGGTCCGAGCCCTGGGGGACCCCACTGCCCACATCCCTCCAGGTTGAAAATGACCCATCCACCACTGCTCTCTGGGTACGGCCCTCCAGCCAGCTGGCAACCCATCTGACTGTGTAGGCATAAACACCACAATCTCCTAAATTTTTTAATGAGAATGGGGTGAGAGACAGTGTTGAAGGCCTTCCTAAAGTCCAGAAAGACTACATCCACCGCGACACCTGCGTCCAAAGATTTTGTGAGCTGGTCGTAGAAGGCCACCAGGTTGGTCTGACAGGACCTGCCTCTAATGAACCCATGTTGGTTGCCCCTAAGCACACACTCCCCGCTTGCCCCTCGCAGATGTGAACCTGGATAATTTTCTCAAAGAGCTTCCCCAGGACTGAAGTAGGACTAACAGGCCTATAATTTCCTGGGTCCTCCTTCCTCTCTTTTTTGAAAATGGGGACCACATTGGCTCTTTTCTAGTCCTCTTGCACTATACCAGAGCACCATGAGTGCTCGTAAAGCTGTGCCAGGGGTCCTGCAATGACTTCTGCTACTTCCCTCAGCACCCTGGGGTGGAGGTCATCAGAACCTGCTGATTTGAACACATCTAGTCCCACCAGAAGTGCCCTGACTAGGTCCTCTCTGACCCTGCGGCTGGCTGTGCCTCCCCTGGGACAATCAGGGATCCTGGTGGGGGGTGGGGATGACCTGGTCCCTGCTCAGAAAAATGGAGGCAAAGAAATTGTTAAATGGGTTAGTGCACCCGTCGGGCCTCGAACATCTGGTCACATGCCACGCAACCCCAGATGTATAAGGGTGTCCGCTGATCTGTCCCTGAGATCCTGCCGAGTGGATGTTCCCCCCCTTTGGGGTAGTCTTTTCCCCAATCTCGCCTGCCATGACTTTGTATCTTACTCCAGTGGTGGGGTCCGACTACCAGGGTTCTCAAGTGCCTGGAAACTCTGGACGGTGATCTTCCGCGAGGCTCCAGCCTCCCCTATACCTTGCCCTTATACCCAGCTGCAACGAGTTCCTGATGATGTTTGGCCAGATCTCTGACTGTTGGTGCCCCATGTCCTCCTGTAGAAATTGGCAATAGGCCACCTGAGCTCACCCCATACTCTATCTACTGGGTCCCACAACCGTCTAGTTCTCCTTGAGGTTTTCATGGTTTAGCCAACACTAAGGGATCTCTCTAGGCCGTACCTAACAACCTCTCCAAAAGTGGGAAACAGAAAGAGACAAAAAAACCCACAATACCAATATCAGATAGGCTCCCGGGTTGCTTAGGATGTGCCTACTGGCCTCTTACTACCTGAGCCCACAGCCTACTCCACTACACTAGGACCAGACTTCTAAAGCCCCTAACTGGCCCAGCTCTGGGTCTGCCCTGTCCTACCAGCTACCACGTTCTCCCCTCCATTCTTCACCCAGCCTGTGGGTTTGCTGACCCTCGGTGGTCCCTCTAGCCACGTCTTCCCCCTGTCCCCTGCTGGGTGACTCAGCGTTGCTGGAGCCCATCTTCCACAGCCCCTCTTGCTGTTTAGGCTCTTAGTTCCCCACCTGGGGTATCTTCTTGAGCCCTCTCGAGCCTGCACCGGTCCCACCTGGTATGGTGTCCTGTGTTCTGCCGTCCTCCCTAGTTCTTTGAGGGCACTTCCCATTGACCCACTCCTTCTGTTCTGCTCAGTCTTCCCATCCAAGTCCTCTGTCAGAATGCCGGCATCTTTCCTGCAACAGACTTCAAGGCATCTTTCTGCACAGTGGGAGGCAGTCCTGCCCCCTATTCCCCCTGATGGGGGTCCTGGGAATGACTTTCCAGCCAGCAACCTTCTGGGTCCCTCCTCTGGGTCCTCGTCCGCGGCTCCTTTTATCTTCCCCATCCAGCTCCCATCACCCCTGTTACCAGCTGGCTGCAGCTTTAAAAAGGTGTGGCTAATGAGCTGCTCAGGTCCCGCCATCATTTCCAGTTTCACCGCGGCTCCGGCTACAGGTAAGGGATTTTCTGTTTTTTTTCTGTCTCCCTTCGTCTTCCCCGGCACGTTCCTGACTCCAGGGTTCCCCCCTGGCCCCTAGGGGTCTATCGCTTGATTCCTCCCCGTGACAGTTAGCTTTGTCATCTGGTGAGACCACCAGATTTCCAAACGTGTCCTGCAGAGGCCCCACATTACCCAGAACCTTCTTTTTACCCCCTGTGTATTTAGAAAAGGACTTCTTGTTGTCCTTGATCTGGGTTGCTAGTCCCAGTTCCATCTCTGCCTTGGCCTTGCTAACAGCCCCCCTGCAATCCCGAACAATGCTGTTGTTGTTTTATTGAGATAGCCATTTGTTTCTAAATGAAACATTTGAAAAATTCGGTTGACTTCTTTAAAAATATGCAAATATTACAAAGTTTTATTGCATTTTTCATTGAAATGTTTATTGCTACTTTTATCAATTGCTTCTGAAACTGATAGTGAATGATTTTTTTAAATATTTTTGATCGGTAACAAAATTGTTGATTATTTAGATAACTAGATGATATTTTTTATAAAAAAATTCTCTCAAATAGTTCAAATAATGAAAGATGGTTGGTTTAAAATACTGCAGAACAGGAACAACTAGAACTTTTATTTTTGAAATTCTTTTTGACAGTCTTCCACCAGCTCAAATTGCACTTCCTTCGCACAGTATAGTCTTGTGAAGTTTTTTATATACATTCCCCATAGACAGTAATACCATCTGAATGATCTTGTTACTCCAATAATGCTTTCCTCAACTTATATAATTTCCTGAGACAAATGTGTTTTTAAATGCAAGATTGACAAGGATCACAACTTGTATCAAAATTCTTGCTTAACTTGTCTAGCCACACAAGAACAGAACTGTTTTCTGGATCTGAGCACATATTTTTCAATGAATTGCTTATTCACTGAAAAATGCAGTTTTTCAAGTGATTAAAAAGTATTGGCAAAGTCAGGTCAAATTCAATGAGTAGATTCACCCAACAAAAATGGAGATACCAAAATGTTTCAAGTTGTCATTTTTTAAATGAAATTCCAACTCCTCTTTTCAGATTGTTGTTTTTATTTTGTGAATTGCCAAAATGTAATGAAAAATTGGGACAAAATGGAAAATGAAATGAGCAGGTTGTGAAGGTCAAAGGAAATGTTTAAGTTTTCCCCAAGCAAATATTTTTCAGTTGTTTTGTCTTGTTAAGAAAATGGAAAAATTGTTGTTTTGACTTGCTCTAGGCTATTCCTCCCCCTCCCCCCAAGTTTTTCTGAGGGATTTTTGCACATTTCCAGAAAACACAGGCTCCTCACCAATTATGTCTCTCAGACTATCAAATTATTCTCCTATTCTTGCTACCTATTCCTACTGCTGCTGTCTAGCTGAAATCAAGACATCTTTCTTTTGGACACTAGACAAGCACGTAATATGAAATAGTCCCTGCCTGTAAACTTAATGTCTGAATAGACAAGAGTGGGGTGGGAAACAGAGGTCCAGTGATTTGTCCAATGTCATGGCAGGTCAACACCAGAACCAAGAGGGGAACTAGGATACCATGGACCCTAGTCTTATGCCCTGTGACCTGGACCACATTGTTTTGTGCTTGCTACTTCTGTACTAAAGAGCAGTCCCTGCAGGACTATGATGTACAATAGCTGTGACATTCTAGTCCAAGGCTGCCCATGGGCCTCATCCAGCCTGCGAGGAGTTAACATGTGGCTCCCAAGCTTCCACCTGGCCACCACTGTTCCTATTGAAGTGGTAGTAACCAGGATCTCTGGGGCAGGACAGTATGGCAGAAGGCTCGGTGAGCTCACTGCCCATAAAACAGTGCCAGTGGGATGAGGGCTCAGGCAGGGGGCTCATGCTGCTCATGTGGCAGTGGTGGGCACTGCGGGGGGATCACCTGCAGAGTGCTGGTGACAGGAGAGGGGGTCATGTGGTAGGAGGAGGGAAGGGGTTTATGCAGCAGCACAAGGGAATGGTGTGCGTGGTGGTGGTAGCAGTGGGGGAGAAGAAGGGCTTATACTGTTTGTGCAGCAGTGGAGAATTGCCTGTGCAGTGATGTGAATGGAGGGCTTGGCCAGCAGCAGTTGCAGGTGTGATCACCAGTATGGTAGTAGCAATGGGGTGGCTTGCAGTTCTTGCACAGCAGCAGTTAGTGAGGGGGATTGCGCATGCAGTGGTGGCAATGTGGGGGGTTGTGTGGCAGGGGGCACTGCACACATCAGGGGCTTTGGGGAGCTCACATGAATACTGCAGCTTGTAGTCCATGGGATGTATGGCCCGGGGTCTGCAATCAGTGCAACATGTAGCCTCTGACCACTTTGAAGTTGGACAACCCTGTTCTAGTCCATCCATTTAGACAGTTTGGCTGGCCTATAACAAGCCCTTGCTCTATCCTTCTTCAGCAGCAGTATCATAGATGCTGAATAGGGCTGTGCGAAATTTCAATGGCAGTTTAATTTTGACGCTGTTTCAACTCATTTTGAGCTTGAAACAGCAAAATCAAAATGAACCAGAGAGCTTTGAAACAGCCTCCAAATGAAACAAGGCAAGTTGAAAGGAGGGGAAGGAGTGCTCTCATTATTGACTGTGTGACTAGTGACTGCCATCCTTTCCTAAGGTCCCTGCCAATCTCAGTGCTCTGGGGGCGGGATGGAAAAACTGCATAAAAGACAGCATTGTTTGAACTGCCCTGCTTTCTGCCTTGGTGTCAGTTGAGTGAGGGTGTACCTTAACACACACACAGTGTCACCCACCCATGACACAAGTTTTGCCTGTCAGCACCTAAAGGTGC